>NC_136462.1:71811853-72246853 GCF_902686455.1 Sciurus vulgaris
AAAATACTTATATCCAATAGCTTGTTTTTAACCTTACTCTGTTATAAGGAGGTATGAGTAAGAATTTATATCTGCTTTCTTAATTAAAACACAGATGGAAAGTTATTGAAAATATACTAAGTTACTGAAAATATACATACCTAAATGGCTGTAGTATGCAATAAAATAAGAAATTTTTGACTCTTAAACTGAGTCACTTCTGCCAACTTTAGTTAATGTATGTTTTCCCCTATTGGAAGGGTCATTGAAAAGAAACCCTTGAATTATGTTTACAGACATTCAGTAAGAAATTCTCAATGAAGAATATGAGCATAATCCAAACTAGTAAAATGTTATTTTCTTTATCAGAATGTTAACTGATTTTGCTCTATGAAGCTGTCCAGATATACAATTGGTGAAGAGGTGAGGTAGAGCATATGTAGTATAAAAACTTCTAGATGTGATGAGTTAGGATAAAATTTGTTATTCAAGGCGCCTCTTATAGATTGCTAAGACCAACTCAGTTCATGAGAATTGGCATCAACCAACAGAAAAGTCCCCTTCTCTTCTTTCTATTTTCTTCAAAACTATCACTAATAAAAGTTATACTTGAAAGTACCTACTATGTGTGTGGAGTGGAGTAATATCAGACAACTCTTGTAAGGCACCATACCCCCCACCCCAAAGAATGCAGGGCGGGGTGTGTGACATCTTGGAGGGTGCTAATCGTCCATTTTGATTTAGAAATCTGGCTTGTAGACCTGTTAGGTGGATCATTTTGATCTCGAAACCAATTTCAGAAATGTGATGGTTCTGAAACTAGCTAGTTTTAGTGTGGTGGTCAGATTCTCTAAAATAAGCAGGTAGGATGTGTTACCTGTCAAATAGATGGTGACATACTGCAATTCAGTGAAGAAAAGGACAGACAGATACTGAATCCCAAAAGATGTTTGGCCTTCCTGTCTTGGCACTGTTCTCTCTGAGATCTCTAGTAGATGCTGCTGTTTCATTTAATAAGGTGACTAGGCCGTGACACCGTGACATAGTTGGGCCATTTTCATTACCTCAGACACATTATTTGGACTTAAAATAGTTTGAAAGACACTTATTTCCTTCAGAAGACAAAGCAGTTACCAAAATGTATTTGATACATTTTATTAAATAATCGAATATTTCAATTAAAACTACATGTCCCAGCGTGCCTTTCAAAAACTTACTGTTGACCAGCGGGGTGGGGGGGGGTGTAATACATGAGCCAGGTGCAACTGTATTATACAACTGTAATCCCAGTAGCAAGGGAGACTGAGGTTGGAGGATCTCAAGTTCAAGGTCAGCCTAAGCAACTTAGTGAGACTTTGTCTTAAAATAAAAAATAGAAAGGGACTGGGGATGTGGCTTAATGGTAAAGTGCTTCTGTGTTCCAATCCCCAGTATCCCCTGTCCCCTCCCACCCAAAAGTTATACTTGATATAGGAAGTGTTAGTTATAGTTTATTGGACTAACTTTTGCCATTTGTAATTTATTCTGGCTGAAAATGAGTTTAATTTGGCTTGTTTAGTGTATTTTTAAATAATTTAAAAATATTAAAACAACAATAGAAGGAAAGGCTTGCTTCATTAAGGTTTGAAGTTTAGACTAGTCTATTCTTTAAGTCAATGTGGAATTGTAACTAGCTTAATTACAGAAATAATACGTATTTGGTTTAGATTGCATATCTGGGAAATGCTGGAAAGTTGGTATAGTAGAATATTTATTGTTACTGGAGTCAAATAACTTATATTGAGACCAACTTCTTATCAAGTGACCTTAGGAATATCATTTAAATTATTTAAACCTCAACTTCCTCCTTATCTATAAAGAGAGAATAGAAACACCCACATTAAAGGGCAAGAGGTAATATTTATAAAATAACTTTAGAAATTGCAAATGTTTAAATACATGTAAGGTTGACTATTTGAGAAAGGCATTGGCAATGCATGCAAACCTTGGAATTATATCAGTAGTCTAAATTTAATTTCTAGAACTATAGATGTCTCTTTCTATATCAGAACGAGGGAACAACTTCTCAGATGATAACTGTACTGAATGAGCTCAAGTGTGAACTAACAGGACATCTCCATACATAGTTTGGAAAAATAAAACTAGATATTTTCTGTAGAAAATTTTGTTTCTCTGTTATAGCCTTTGTTGCCACACAGTGGGTTGTATTTAAAAAGTAAGGTACTTGTATTATAATTATTATTTTTTTATAGGAATAACACAGAAGAAAGAAGTATACTTTAGAGATTGAATATATAGTATATATTTATTCCTGCATATTCTGAATAAAGTGTTTTTGAAAATTTCGTCTTGCCCCTGTACCATTTTTCCTGTATTTATCTGGTAATGAACTTGATTTGAGTAATGCTGGACTGTATAAGAATATATTCTAAAACCCCATAAATACCCTTCAATATACTTTATTCAATTCAAAACCAGTTTACCCATTTAGATACATATGAAAGATTAATTGTGCATTGTTTTAAAGAATGTTCTAAACTGAGTATGTTATAGTTAATTATCAAAATATATGTATTATTTCATTTGTGTTTTCTCTAAATGAAGAATTACAAGTCTCTTTCTAGGCCTTGAATGTTTACTACCAAGTCATGTAACTTTATGATTATTAGTAATTAGTTTGTCACTAAATTCCCTTTCCATTATTCAATTTTTCTAGTGAGAGAAGGATTGTAAAATGAAGCTTATCTTATTTTACTCCTTTATCTTAATGAGGAAGCTGGGTGACAGAATATAAAGGCATCAGGCTTTTGAGTCTGATTTACAAGCAGCTGGGCTTGGACTGTTGATGTCCCAATTTATTTTGAGAATTATCAGACATTTAATGTATGCTTCTTTCCAAGTGGGGAAGTGATTTGTTATTTCATAACAGTATAAAAATGAATTTATTGGTCTGAGAAGATAGATTTGACCTACATTTTGCCATAGATGCCTTTTTATACTTAAAAGAATAGTGTAACCAATTTAGGGGAAAATGGTATTTTATCAGTATTCAAGTAGAGGAAACTTCTCTAACGTTGGAAACAGATGGTTCTAGGGGAAGACATGTCTAAAATACATGTTCTTGTAAGTCTCCATATTCTTTTTATTTTTCTACAGAAAAAGAAATTGGAAAATCTTACAGTCTGTCTATATGATTTGGCTTCAGAAATCTTTTCAAAGGGAGATGATAAAGAGTTAGGATACCTGAGAGGAAATAGAGAAAACCATTATATACATGTACTTGTCTACTTTTGGTGCAGATGGAAACTCTTTGAACGCTTTCCATTTTCTTTTTTTTTATTGTAAACAAATGGGGTACATGTTGTTTCTCTGTTTGTACATGGAGTAAAGGCATACCATTTGTGTAATCATAAATTTACATAGGGTAATGCTGTTTGATTCATTCTGCCATTTTTTCCCTTCCCCCACACCCCTCCCACCCCTCTTTTCCCTCTATACAGTCCTTCCTTCCTCCATTCTTGCCCCCCTCCCTAACCCTAACCCTAACCCTAACCCTAACCCTAACACTAACCCCTCCCACCCCCCATTATGTGTCATCATCCACTTATCAGAGACATCATTCGTTCTTTGGTTTTTTGAGACTGGCTTTTCTCACTTAGCATGATATTCTCCAATTGCATCCATTTGCCTGCAAATGCCATAATTTTATCATTCTTTATGGCTGAGTAATATTCCATTGTATATATATACCACAGTTTCTTTATCCATTCATCAATTGAAGGGCATCTAGGTTGGTTCCACAGTCTGGCTATTGTGAATTGAGCAGCTATGAACGTTGATGTGGCTCCATCTCTGTAGTATGGTGATTTTAAGTCCTTTGGGTATAGGCCAAGGAGTGGGATAGCTGACAAATGGTGGTTCCATTCCAAGCTTTTCGAGGAATCTCCACACTGCTTTCCAGAGTGGCTGCACTAATTAGCAGCCCCACCGGCAATGTATGAGTGTACCTTTTCCCCCACATCCTCGTCAACACCTGTTGTTGCATGTATTCTTGATAATCGCCATTCTAGTTGGGGTAAGATGGAATCTTAGGGTGGTTTTGACTTGCATTTCTCTTATTACTAGAGATGTGAAACATTTTTTCATATGTTTGTTGATTGCTGGTAGATCTTCTTCTGTGAAGTGTCTGTTCATTTCCTTAGCCCATTTGTTGATTGGGTTATTTGTATTCTTGGTGTAGAGTTTTTTGAGTTCTTTATAGATTCTGGAGATTAGTGCTCTATCTGAAGTATGATTGGCAAAGATTTTCTCCTACTCTGTATGCTCTTTCTTCGCATTGCTGATAGTTTCCTTTGCTGAGAGAAAGTGTTTTAGTTTGAATCTATCCCAGTTATTGATTCTTGCTTTTATTTCTTGTGCTATGGGAGTCCTGTTAAGGAAGTCTGCTCCTAAGCCAACATGTTGAAGATCAGGACCTACTTTTTCTTCTATAATCTGCAGGGTCTCTGGTCTGATTCTGAGGTCCTTAATACATTTTGAGTTGAGTTTCGTGCACAGTGAGAGATATGGGTTTAGTTTCATTCTGTTGCATATGGATTTCCAATTTTCCCAGCACCATTTGTTGACGAGGCTATCTTTTCTCCATTGCATATTTTTGGCACCTTTGTCTAGTATGAGAAAATTGTATTTGTTTGGGTTTGTGTCCGTGTCCTCTATTCTGTACCATTGATCTACCTGTCTGTTTTGGTACCAATACCATGCTGTTTTTGTTACTGTTGCTTTGTAGTACAGTTGAAGTTCTGGTATTGCGATACCCCCAGCTTCATTTTTCCTGCAAAGGATTGCTTTAGCTATTCTGGGCTTCTTATTCTTCCAGATGAATTTCATGATTACTTGCTCTATTTCTTTAAGGTACGTCATTGGGATTTTAATTGGAATTGCATTGAATCTGTATAGCACTTTTGGTAGTATGGACATTTTGACAATATTAATTCTTCCTATCCAAGAACATGGGAGATCTTTCCTTCTTCTACGGTTTTGTTTAATTTTTCTTTAGTGTTCTGTAGTTCTCATTGTAGAGGTCTTTCATCTCTTTTGTGAGATTGATTCCCAAGTATTTCATTTTTTTCGAAGCTATTGTGAATGGGGTAGTTTTCCTAGTTTTTCTTTCCAAAGATTCATCACATGTATAAAAATGCATTAGATTTATGGGCATTGATCTTATATCCTGCTACATTACTGAATTATCTTATGAGTTCTAAAAGTTTTCTGGTAGAATTTCCTGGTTCCTCTAAGTATATAATCATATCATCAGCAAATAGGGATAGTTTGAGTTCTTCTTTTCCTATTCGAATCTCTTTAATTTCTTTGGTCTAATTGTTCTGGCTAGAATTTCAGGGATGATGTTGAATAGAAGTTGTGAAAGGGGGCCTAAAGCATTTTAGGCGGAATGCTTTCAGTTTTTCACCATTTCGAATGATATTAGCATTGGACTTAGCATAGATAGCCTTTACAATGTTAAGGAATGTTGCCACTATCCCTATTTTTTCTAGTGTTTTGAGCATGAAGGGGTGCTGCATTTTATCAAATGCTTTTTCTGCATCTATTGAAATAATCATGTGATTCTTGACTTTAAGTCTGTTGATATGATGAATTACATTTATTATTTCCAGATGTTGAACCAACCTTGCATCCCTGGGATGAAACCCACTTGATCATGGTGCACTATCTTTTTAATATGTTTTTGTATGCGATTTGCTAAAATTTTGTTGAGAATTTTTGCGTCAATGTTCATTAAGGATGTTGGTCTGAAATTTTCTCTCCTCAATGTGTCTCTGTCTGGTTTAGGTATCAGGGTAATATTGGCTTCATAGAATGAGTTTGGGAGGGTTCCCTCCTTTTCTATGTCATGGAATACTTTGAGAAATATTGGAATGAGCTCTTCTTTAAAACTTTTGTGGAACTCGGCTGAGAACCCATCTGGTCCTGGACTTTTCTTTGTTGGTAGGCTTTTGATGACTTCTTCTATTTTCTTACTTGAAATTGGTCTATTTAAATTGTGTATGTGTTTAGGCAATTCATGTGTCTCTAGAAACCTGTTGATGTCTTTGAAATTTTCTATTTTGTTGGAGTATAGATTTTCAAAATAGCTTCTAATTATGTTTTGTATTTCAATTGTGTCTGTTGTGATATTTCCTTGTTCATTCCGAATTTTAGTAATTTGGGTTTTCTCTCTTCTTCTCCTTGTTAGTGTGGCTAAGGGTTTATCAATTTTGTTTATTTTTTCAAAGAACCAACTATTATTTTGTCAATTTTTTCTATTGTTTCTTTTGTTTCAATTTCGTTGATTTCAGCTCTGAATTTAACTATTTCCTGTCTTCTACTACTTTTGGTGTTGGTCTCTTCTTCTTTTTCTAGTGTTTTGAGCTGTAGTGTTAGGTAGTTTATTTGTCGATTTTTTTTCTTCTTTTATTGAATGCGCTTCATGAAATAAATTTTCCTCTAAGTACTGCTTTCATAGTGTCCCAGAGATTTTGATATGATGTTTCTTTGATATGATGTTTCTTTGTTCTCACTTACCTCTAAGAATTTTTAAATTTCCTTCCCGATGTCTTCTGTTATTAATTCATCATACAATAGCATATTATGTAATCTCCAGGTGTTGGAGTAGTTTCTGTTTTTAACTCTGTCATTTATTTCTAATTTCAATCCATTGTGATCTGATAGAATACAAGGTACCCTCTCTATCTTCTTGTACTTGCTAACATTAGCTTTGTGGCAAAAAATATGGTCTATTTTAGAGAAGGATCCATGTGCTGCTGAGAAGAAAGTGTATTCGCTCTTTGTTGGATGGTATATTCTGTAAATGTCCGTTAAGTCTAAATTATTGATTGTGTTATTGAGATCTATGGTTTATTTGCTCAATTTTTGTTTGGAAGATCTGTCCAGGGGTGAGAGAGGCATGTTAAAATCACTTAGTATTATTGTGTTGTGGTGTATTTGATTTCTGAAATTGAGAAGGATTTGTTTGACATACATGGATGAGCCAATGTTTGGGGCATAGATATTTATGATTGTTATGTCTTGCTGATTTATGCTTCCCTTAAGCAGTATGAAATGTCCTTCTTTATCATTTCTGAGTAATTTTGGCTTGAAGTTCACATTATCTGAAATGAGGATGGATACTCCAACTTTTTTGCTGAGTCCATGTGCATGGTATGTTTTTCCCCATCCTTTCACCTGTAGTCTATGGGTATCTCTTTCTATGAGATGAGTCTCTTGCAGGCAACATGTTGTTGGATCTTTCTTTTTAATCCAATCTGCCAGTCTATATGTTTTGATTGATGGGTTCAGGGCATTAATATTCAGGGTTATTATTGAGATATGATTTGTATTCCCAGTTATTTGGCTCATTTTTTTATTTTTGACACGACTTGGTTTCTCCTTTATTTGACAGTTCATTTAGGATAGTTCCTCCCTTTGCTGATTTGTATCTTTGTTTTTCATCTCTTCCTCATGGAATATTTTGCTGAGAATATTCTGTAATGCTGGCTTTCTTTTTGTAAATTCTTTTAGCTTTTGTTTATCATGGAAGGATTTTATTTCATCGTCAAATTTGAAGGTAAGTTTTGCTGGGTATAAGATTCTTGGTTGGCATCCATTCTCTTTCAGGGCTTGAAAAATATTGTTCCAGGCCCTACTAGCTTTTAGTGTCTGGATTGAAAAATCTGCTGATATCTGTATTGGTTTCTCCCTGAATGTAATTTGGTTCTTTTCTCTCCCAGCCTTTAAAATTCTGTCTTTATTTTGTATGTTAGGTATTTTCATTATAATGTGCCTTGGTGTGGGTCTGTTGTAATTTTGTATATTTGGAGTCCTATAAGCCTCTTGTACTTGATTTTCCATTTCATTCTTCAGATTTGGAAATTTTCTGATATTATTTCATTGAATAGATTGTTCATTCCTTTGTTTTGTTTCTCTGTGCCTTCCTCAATCCCAATAATTCTTAAATTGGATTTTTCATGATATCCCATAATTCTTGTAGATTCTGTTCATGATTTCGTACCATCTTCTCTGTTTGGTCAACTTTGTTTTCAAGATTAAATATTTTGTCCTCAATATCTTAGGTTCTGTCTTCCAGGTGTTCTATCCTATTGGTTATGCTTTCTATGGAGTTTTTAACTTGGTTTATTGTTTCCTTCATTTCAAGGATTTCTGTTTGTTTTTTTTTTTTTTTTTCAATATCTCTAACTCCTTATTGAAATGATCTTTTGCTTCCTATATTTGCTCTTTTAACTGTTGATTGGTGCTATCATTCAATGCCTGCATTTGCTCTTTCATCTCATTGTTTGCTTCCCTGATCATTTTAATTATGTACATTCTGAACTTCCTTTCTGTCATTTCTTCTGCCATGCTGTCATTGGATTTTATTGATGTAACATCTAGATTTGTTGGGGGCTTTTTCTTCCCTTGTTTTCTCATATTGTTCAGGTATCAGTGGACTGCTAAGATATTGCAAATTTCCTCTATTGACTTATAATGTCCCTGAAGATTTCTAATATATCCCCTCTTAGCCTTCAGTAGCCTGAAGTCTTGGAGGAAGTTGATAATGCAGTGCTCCACAAGGAAGCTGCCTCTCGAGGGGTGGTGGCCTTCAGGTGAGGTATATTCCATGCTAGTGGGCAGAGGTGCCTCCACTTGTTGACCAATGGTCATCCAAAGGGGAACTAGGCTGCAGGCTGAGGCAAGGCCTGTTTGGGCCTGTGTTTCTGGTTTTACCATCCTTGTGGGAAAACCTCACCCGGCAGGGAAGCCTCACCTGGTGGAGAGGTCTCCCTGGTCAGTTCCCCTCTTAGAGGTTTCCCTCAATCCACAACTACCTCCTGGGCTGGGCAGCCTTCCTTTGCAACGTTCCCAGGGGCCCGGGAGCCTCACCCTTTACAGACGAGTCTCCTTAGGCTGCCC
Organism: Sciurus vulgaris; assembly: GCF_902686455.1. Taxonomy (NCBI): domain Eukaryota; kingdom Metazoa; phylum Chordata; class Mammalia; order Rodentia; family Sciuridae; genus Sciurus; species Sciurus vulgaris. The sequence continues at coordinate 71,820,797 of NC_136462.1, forward strand.
CTCCTCAGAGAAGCTGCCTGTGGTCCTGGAACCTTCGCTCTGCCCCTCAGCTTGTCTCTGTGCGGCTCTTCCACCAAGAAGCTGCCTAGGTCCTGGGACCCTGCTCTGCACCTAATCGCCTGGCTGAGTGGCCCCTCCTCTGAGCAGCTACCTGGAGCCCGGTGCAGTTGCTCCGAGTCCAAGCGACTTGCTGCATGTGTTCTCCTCCAAGCAGCCGCCTGGAGTTCTGGTGTGGTTGCTCCGAGTCCAAGCAACCCGCCTGCTGGGAGGCCTCCCCAATGAGAGAGACTCACCTGGTGGCTTTGAGTTGGTCCCAAGTCTCTCAATATCTCATCTTCTTGAATCCTGAGTCCTGGAGCAACATGAAATGCAGCCATCCTCTAGTCTGCCATCTTGAAACCCCTCCATTTTCTAAAACAGAAATTCCAGGGAGAAGTGGAGCTGAAGGTAACCAATTTCATGGCAAATGATCTCTACTCTTTGAAAGTGATCAGTGGGACATTATTTAAAGAGAAGTTATCACAAGTCCAAAAAGTGATCAGGTCCTTATGGTGTTAAACAAGAGACGTAGAACTGAATTGGCATGGGGAGGGAACCAGAGAGTTGCTCTTAAAGGCTTGTGTTTAACCTCAAAGGTCTTGCAAAGACATTTCCCATTCAGCTCACTCGTTCACTCCTTCTGCAGATGTTTATTAGGCATGTACAGTTTGCCAGACACTTTTCTAGGTGAGGACTGCAGCAGTATAAACTCCAGTTTGTACCCCATAGGAGTTGACGTTCTAGAGGGGAAGACGGATGATGAATTATAAGGCCTGATGGTGATATGCACTTAGAAGAAAACCAAACTAAGATCAGGAGACAGATTAAAGGCATTTGCCTTACACTGACTTGTCCGTAAGGGCTCCCCTTCATTTATTCATTCATGTAAGCATCTGTTCATGTACTAAATTTATGCCGGACTTACCTGTTTCAAACAAGAGAGATGGTGTTTCAGGTTTTAGGGAGTCATGTAATGGTCGGTATGAATTTAGTTCTGATTTTCCTACTAAACAAACATTGAATGAAGTTAAGATTCCTTGCTAGATCACAAAAATCCTTTTAACCATTGTTAAAATATGACTGTGGCCCTAATGAGAGGAGACAGCATTCTGGTTCTTTGAAAAAAAAAAAAAAAAAAAAAACAAGATACAGCAGGATAAAACAGGAAAGAAGTCTACCTAGATGCTTGGCAGCCATCCTGTGGGCAGATTTTTAAATAAGCTGGTTTTGGTTTCACCTGCTTCTCTAGACTTTCAGCACCATAGACTTGTCTAATTTTCCCTTGCTGCCCCTGTCGGGCCCTGCCCCCCCAGGGGTTTTAGCCTTGGAGAGTGTTCTGCACATTCCAGCATTTTCTTTACCTTGAGTTCTTCCTCTGTTGGCATCTGAGGGGAGCAGCAATTTGATTGAACCGCTTCTCTTAAGTGGATGAGATGAATCATGTGAGCAGGGGTGTAGCCTGAACAAAGGAATTTGTGTTTTCTAAAGAGGACACTTGCATCATTAATTGCTGGGGTTTTAAGCTGCCTAACGTAGCCAAGTGTAGATAGAATGTAGAGGAACAGCTGGGGCAGGAGGCCACCAGGTTGGGAGGGTCCACACTGCTTTTCAGTCTGCTGTCCAGGGAGGGTAATGCAGCCTTACTTTTCAACTTTCTCTTCTTATGAAAAACCACAAAACATACAATCAAAAAACTTTGGAGTTTTCTTCTCTGATAGCTTCTAGGCCAATAAAAGAAGAGAGACAGAGCAGGTGCAGAAGGTAGTTTGTTCTCTGCCTTTTGTAAGTCAGGTGTTTTTAAGTGACTGGTAGTGAGAATAGAGTGTGTGCCACTCAGGTAGGTAGTCTGGCCTGCCAAGACGTGTAGGTTCAGAGCCAGTAACAATGACCAAAACAGCAGTGATGTTGATAATTATGTTTTCTAAGTAGGCTAGAACTTCCATATACACTTATGACATCATGCAGCCCTTACCACCGTCCTGTGAGGTGCACAGTAACACCACCACCAATACAGAAGGCAGGATGCTGGAAGGTTATGGCACCTGCCTAAGATGACACAGCTAACAAGTGGAGCTGGGCTTCAACTCAGCTTTGTTTGTTTGATCCAGAAGTCCTTTATCTCTTCCCTACCTTTTATCGTAGCATTAAGTGATGGTTCAGAGAAGCTAGTTTCTTGTTATTCTTGAGCTGTGGCTCCTGTTGTCCTCTACGCCTAGGCAGATGAACCAGGACACAGAGAAGAAACACCAGCAGTGAAAGTTCCGGTTGAGTAATTTTTCCCATGTCTGCTCACCAAACTCAGAGATGTGCTCAGAGGTTTGTTTGTAGCTGATACTTCAACACCAACAAGCCTCTGGGCCCTCTGTGCTTGGGCTGTGTGCTTGCTGGAACCTGGGTTCATTCCCTCTCTTGAGTATCTACAGTGGAAACATGAGCAATGAATCAGTGCACTGAGGTGACAACCCTGTTGGTCCTTCTCATGCTCAGTACTAACAGGGCTGATTGTTGCAGGTTTTAGAGAAAGTTTTGTCTGTTATTCACACCATTTATCTGTTTGTATTTCCATCTGCATGGGGACAGTTTTACTAATTGTTTGCTTTTACCCCTTATGAAATACCTAATGAGAAATCTGTGGTTTTAGTGTTTTTGTTCTTCTTAGGGCTTCTGACAGATCTTTCTTTGTGATTGAATAACCAGTTATTCAGGTATTTCAACAATTGGCTGCATTATCATTTTTTTCTTCTTTTTGAGGGAGTTGGGGAATAACAGTGCTGCCCAGGTTTCTATATTGGAATGTGGAATGATCTGATTTTCTCAACTGAAAACACCTTCTGGATGTGTCCAAAGGATTTACTTTGACTGGCAGCTAACCTGCCAGCTACTCTTAGGCTTTCCAGTGTTTCCAAGTTGGCCAATTCTTTTTTTTTCTTTTCCTTTTAATTTTACATATATATATATATATATATATGTGTATACATATATACACACACACATATATATATAGTTTTACAGACTGCATTTTGATTCATCATACACAAATGGGGTACAACTTTTCATTTCTATGGTTGTACATGATGTAGATCCACACCATTTGTGTAATCATACATGTACATAGGGTAATGATGTCTGTCTCATTCCATCATCATTCATACCCCTGCCCACCGCCCTCTCTCATTTCTCTCTACATAATCCAAAGTTCCTCCATTCTTCTCTTACCCCCATCTCCCCACCCCCATTATGTATCATCATCCACTTATCAGAGAAAACATTCGACCTTTGGCTTTTGGGGATTGGCTTATTTCACTTAGCATGACAGTCTCCAACTCCATCCATTTATCTGCAAATGCCATAATTTTATTCTTCTTTATGGTAGCATAATATTCCATTGTGTATATATATCACAGTTTCTTTATCCATTCATCTGTGAAGGGTATCTGGTTGGTTCCATAATCTAGGTATGGTGAATTGAACTGCTATAAACATTGATGTGGCTGCATTCCTGTAGGACTTAAAAACAGCCTACTATAGTAATGCAGCCACATCAATGTTTATTATATTTTTATTAGTGAATTATAATTAAATATAATAGTGGGGATCACTGTGACACATTCAATGTATGCACATAACATGATTTGCTCCATTTCTTTTCTTAGTACTTTTCATTTCCCTACTTCCCTTTCCTAACCCCCTTTTGCAACTCTGCTGGTCTTCCCTTTATCTACCTACCTATCTTTCTGTCTGTCTATCTATCTATCTATCTATCTATCTATCTATCTATCTATCTATCTATCTTATAATTGGTGTCTTAGAATTATACATAAACATGGGAGTCTTTATTTATACCTGCACATAGCATAATTTGGTCAATTTATTTCTGCAGCTCCTTCCTCTTCCCTTTCTTCCTCCCCTCAGTCACTTCTTCTGTTCCATATGTGATGTGAGGAATTGGATGCAGCATTATATTGTGTCATACTTCATCCAGATGCGCATGCTTTAGCAAAGTCCAAAGCTGAAGGAATAGAACGATTTTACTCCGATGGATTTGCATACAGTTTTTAATAGGTTATCAAAACGATTCTTCTACAAGTATACTGTTGTATCAGAAACTTCATCACCACTGAAGGCCAAACAGAGATCAAGGGCACGAATCTAGATGGCCCATGTGTGATTCCGTATGTGCTATTTTCTATAAATGTGACCTTTTGATAAATTTATTTTGTGGGCTTTTGTTTCCAAGTTTGTAATTAAAGGTATTATTAAGATGTCCTTAAAGGTTCAGTTTAGGTCTCACATTCTATGATCCGAGACTGAAATAAAACAGAATGCAAAGAAGCACATTCTAGGAGTGAAGAAGTAAGACTCTCTCTCCCTTTGTCAGTTTATGTTTCATGTATTTTGATAATGTTATTAGGTATATAAATGTTTATAATTTTTGTATCTTCTTGCTATTTGTATCTTCTTGCTTAGAAGGTGGTATCCTCCTTTACCTCTTACAAATTCTTTTTGATTTAAAGTCTGTTTTGTCTGATATTATAGCTTCCTTTGTCTCCTGTTTTGGTTGCTATTTGCATGGATTATTTTTTTCCATTTTTACACTTTCAGTCTACTTACATCTTTGGGTCTAATGGAAGTTTCTTTGTAGATAGCATCTACTTTGATCACAAGCTGCTATTCATCCTGCCCATCTCTGTATGTTTGATTGCAGAGTTTAATCTATAAACATTTAAATAATTTACTGATAAGGAGGGACTGCATTTGTCATTTCTGTTTGTTTCCTTTGTGCCATCATAGCTTTCTCTATTCAGCACAGCGCAGTTACTGAGTTGATTTTTTTAAAATAGTGGAACATTTAAATTACTTCCTCATTTCCTTTCATGTATATTGTATAGCTATTTTCTTTGTGGTTACCTTGAGAGCTGCCTTTAATATCCTAAAGTTGTACCGTAGTAATTTGAATTTGTATCAGCTTAACTTCAGTGTCAAGCAGAAACTGACCCTTCAGTACCTCTGCCCCACGCCTTTGGTTGTCGAAATTACAAAATTACATCTCTATGCCCTGTGCACTCCAAAACATACATTAACCATTCCTTTGAAGGACTAGTGTTTTAAATTATGTAGAAAACAAAACGTGGAGTTATAAACCAAACAAAAATAATACTAGCTTTTAGACTACTTCATTTATTATTTATTACTTTATGTAGACTACTTCATTTATTATTTATTACTTTATTACTTCATTTATTATTTATTATTTATTACTATATTAATCTCTTTAATCAGTTTGAAATTTTTAAAAAAGGAGTTATAAATTGTTGGTACAATAGTACTAGCCTTTGTAGTTGCCCTTGTATTTACCTTTACTGAGGCCCTTTTCTCATGACTTTGAGTTTCTGTTTATTATATGCTCATTGTACCCTGTGCGTCTTCCTTGAACATTTCTTGAAGGGCAGCGCTAGTAACAAAATTTCTTAGCTTCTGTTAATATGGAAATATCTTGATTTCTCTTTCACTGTTGAAGGATAGTTCTGCCAGATATAGGATTCTCAAGTGATACTTTTTTTTCCTTTTTGTACTTTGAGTATACTGGCCCACTGCCTTCTGGCCTCCGATTTTTTTTTTTTGTTTTCCTTTGTTACTCTGATGGATCCCAGAGTCTGTGCATTCTAGGCAAGTACTCTACTACTGATTTGTATCCCTACCCTATTTATTTTTCAGTTTGAGATAGGGTCTCACTAAGTTGTCTAGGCTACCTTGAACTTGTGAGCCTCCTGCCTCAGCCTCTTGAGTAGCTGGGATTACAAGCATATGCCATGCGTCTGGTTTGGTTTCCAAACTTTTTGATGAAAAACTTATAATAATCTTTTTGAGTGTCCTTTGTATGTTAAGAGTAGCTTCTCCCTTGCTACTTGTAAGATTCCTCTTTGTTTTTGGTTTTCAAAAGTTTGATTATAATGTGTATGGGTCTTTTTGAGTTCATTTAAATTAGAGTTAGTTAAACTTCTTGGATGTTTATAGTCCTATCTTTCATCAAATTTGGGGCTTTCAACCATTATTTCTTCAAATAGTTTCTCTGCCCACTTTTCTTCTCCTTTTGGGACTCCTCTAATGCATGTGTTGGTCTACTCAGTACATGTGTTGGTCTACTTGATGGAGTCCCTTTAATCTCTAGTCACTTTTCTTCAGTCTTTTTCTTTATATTCATCAGACTTGATGATTTTATTGTTCTATCTTAAAGTTTGCTGTTTCTTTGAGATAGTTGTTTTAAGGCCTTTGTCTAGTGGACTTGCTGTTATGTCTTTTTCGGGGCCAGTTCCTGTTGACTGATCTTTTCACTTTAAATGGGATATACTTTCTTGTTCCTTTGTATCCTTTATGACTTTGTTGTTGTTGAAAATTGGGCATTGAATTTAATGATGTGATAATGGTGAAAATCAGGTAAGTCAGGTTCTTTCCTTCCTCCAGGGGCTAGTGATTTTTTTTTTTTTCTTTTTCTTTCTTTCTTTTTCTTTCTTAATTGTTGTAGCTTGACTCTGTACCAAGCATCAGTCTTAGGTGTAAACTTAAGGTCTTCTCAGAGTTCTTCTGAGCCTATATCTTTCCTGGGCATGCACAATTACTTTGTAATTTTCTCTATATGTGCAATCACTTTCGAATGACCTACTTTTTCACATCTGGGTCTCAAAGGGGAAAAAAGTGAAGGTGGGAGTGTTGGTCATATAAATCCCCTGACAATCAATTCAACTGGAGGAAGAGACTTGTACCAAGGAGGAGAGATGCAACAGGACCACCCACCTCTCTGCATTTTTTTTTTTTTGATCAGAAGCAGCAATCAATAATCAGAGCATAGATTCCTCATATTTATGATGGGGTCCTTTCTATCCACCCTGGCTCCCAGAAGCTGTGTGCATGCATGCAGGTTGTTACAGGAACATATATATATATGACTGCCTGACATAGGGCTAGAAATGGCTAATGAGTAGTTGCTACTATACTAAGAGCTGGAATTGACAAAAATAAAACAAAATTGATCTGAAGCCTTCAGTAGACTGGAGTTCCAAAATAGTTACCTCAAACACACTCTGCCAGTGTAATTGTCTAGTTGGGGAGAAAGATTCCTGTTACTTCCTACCCTACCATCTTCCCAGAATCCTAAAGAGAGGGAGAGAAACAGAGAGTGTGTGTGTTAATAGGAGACAGTGTTAAAGATCAGTGGTTTGGTTACAATACCTTAAAGATACCTTCTGCTCCTTCGAGAATATGCATAGAAATCTAGTGGGGCCTTCATGCTTGACAGTGGAATCCTAAACTGGGCAGCTGGTAATTCAGAGGGTTGTGGTTTCAGATACCTGTTAAAGATAACTTTTCGAGAATAACTAAATCCTCTTGCTAGTTTATTACATGGAATGTATTACCAGAGTCCCTAAAAAAAGATGCCAAGACCTCATTGAGCTTATAAACAATTTCAAGCAATTTCTTTTGTAGCAGTTTTTTTTTTTTTTTGGCCTTATTTTTGCTTTTGATATTCATGCTTGACAGTTAATGTTCTCAGTGGATCACATTTGCTTTAAGATTTCCTTTCATACCTGATTGGGAAAGAAATCTACACTCATCACTTACTTGTGGTTGCCAAAAACGAACTTCAGGGTTATAAATGGCCAAATTAGATAAGATTGCATGAATTAGAAAATCTCAACTCTGTCATTTAACCAGCTGTGCGATGACTTGTTTAGCATTTATGGATCTTATCTTTCCCATCTAAATATTACCCCATCTGGAGATTGTGATTACTGAGGTAATATACACAACATCCTCTTTCTAGCTCTTGGGACAATGGTTAGAATGAAGGGAGGGTTTAGTTGTGATTAGGTTTTGCCTGGCACATTTCTGTCTGGGCAAGTGTGGAAGAAGACAGTGACATTAAATGTGAACCCTTTGTAATGCAGGAGTCACAGAAGTTGCTGAGGTGGAAACATGGTTCAGGCTGGGACAATTCGATTATCTTTCCTAAGGATTTGGGTATTGATCCTACAACTGGTCTCAATATTGAGGTGGAATTCTGCAAAATTCAAGAACTTTAAGGTGGCCACTTTTCTCCATCATGTGGTTCCATTAACACTGGTATAATGCCTGATTCTCTTTCAGCTGCATCCCATATCCAGTCCATCAGCAACAGTTTTCATTTCTCCCTTTATAATGCATTCCAACTCTGATGACTCCTCATTTTTACCACTCCCTGGTTCTTGCCACTGCCACTCTTACCTACCATCTTCTGACTAGCTGGTCTCTCTATTTCTGTCTTTGCTCTATGGTCTCTTTTATTTTTAGCAATTGGAAAGATCCTTCTAAAGTGTGTTTTCTGATGTCCTTGATCTACTGTAAACCTTCCCAATATCTTCTCACCTCACTCTTAGTAAACAACAATACCCCTAAGGTGGCCCATGAGGTGATCCAGCCCTTGGGTACCTCTCTGGCATTTGCGATGTTCTTTCTTTCTTCTTCTAGTGCTGTAAGGTATTTAAGCATGTATGCCTCTGAGCTTTCGCTTAGAGTGTCCTTCCCTTGGATAATTATGTGGTGCCCTTCCTGTCTCCCTGTAGTTAGAGCTGCATAAATATCACCTCTTGGGGGAGACCTGGCTTGTTCAAATGCAAAATATCCTTCCTTCCCCTCATGCTCTATTTTTTCTTACCAGTTTTATTTTAACTTGTAGCAATTACATTTAATATTTATTTAATTGTCTCCCACTAGGAAATGCAAACTCCATAAATAATGAATAAACAAAACCAGGAACACTCACAATTTGGATGTTGAAAAATAGGAAACTCTATTAGTTATGTATAAAACATATATAGTGTATTCACTTCATTTCAAGGTGATTTAGTTTTGTATCTTACTATTTAAAATCCAGTCACATTGTACAGTTGATATCTATATTTCACATGGCCAAATAAGCTCTTGAAATGTTATTGAATAGCTTTATCAGCATCCCATTCTGGATTATAAATTTTCAGCAAGGTATTGTGCATACAGGTGGTAAGGTAACTAACACATTTCCTTATCAAATATATAATAACCATAGAGGTGTACTTTGTTGATTGGAACAACTGTTCAGAGAATTTTGCTGGTTACTCTGTTATTCCATAGACATTAGCTGATTCTTAGACATTATTTCCACTGTAAACTATAAGTCATATTACAAATGCTTTGTGGGTAGTGGTTGTGACCTTTTTCAATTGTATTTATTTATAAAATTATTTATTTAATTTTTAAAATTTTTTCAGACTGCACAAATGGGGTACAACTTTTCGTTCATGTACCCCTTGTACACAAATGGGGTACAACTTTTTGTTTCTATGGTTGTGCACGATGTAGATTCATACCATTTAAATAATCATACATGTACATAGGGTAATGATGTCTGCCTCATTCCACCATTTTTCATACACCTTCTCCCTCTATGTAATCTAAAGTTCTTTCATTCTTCTCTCACCTTCCACCTTCCCACCCCCATTATATATCATCATCCACTTATCAGGGAAAGCATTCGTTCTTTGTTTTTTTGGGATTGGCTTATTTCACTTAGCATGATATTCTCCAGTTCCTTCCATTTATCTGCCATAATATTATTCTTCTTTATGACTGAATAATATTCCATTGTGTATATATACCACAGTTTCTTTATCCATTCATCTGTTGAAGGGCGTCTATGTTTGCTCCACAATCTAGCTATTGTGAATTCAGCTGCTGTAAACATTGATATGGCTGAGTTACTGTAGTATGCTGATTTTAAGTCCTTTGGGTATAAACTGAGGAGTGGGATAACTGGGTCAAAAGGTGGGTCCATTCCAAGTTTTCTGAGGATTCTCCACATTGCTCTCCAGAGTGGCTGCACCAATTTGCAACTCCACCAGCAATGTAAAAGTGTGCTTTTTTCCCACATCCACGCCAACATCTATTATTGTTTGTGTTCTTGATGATAGTCATTCTAATTGGAGTAAGATGAAATCTTAGAGTTGTTTTGATTTGCATTTCTCTAATTACTAGAGATGTTGAACACTTTTTTCATATATTTATTAATCACCTGTATATCTTCTTCTGTAAAGTGTCTGTCCAGTTCCTTGGCCCATTTATTGAGTGGATTTTTTTTATTTTTGGTGTAAAGTTTTGTAAGTTCTTTATAAATTTTGAAGATTATTGTGTTCTCTGAGGTTCATGTGGAAAAGATTTTCTCCCACTCTGTAGGCTCTTGTTTCACATTATTGATTGTATCCTTTGCTGAGAAAAAGCTTTTTAGTTTGAATCCATCCCATTTATTGATTCTTGCTTTGATTTCTTGGGCTTGGGGAATCTTGTTAAGGAAGTCTGATCCTAAGCCAACATGATGAAGATTTGGGCCTACTTTGTTTTCTAGGTGCAGAGTCTCTGGTCTAATTCCTAAGTCCTTGATCCATTTATTTATCAATTTAGCAAAATACAGTAACATGTAAAATGGACATATTTTCCAAGTCTCATAAAATGAAAATCATATGCCATCTTCTATTTACTCATGTTTTTTAGAATTTCTCACTTATTTTGCTCCCAAATGTTGAACTTATTAAAAAAAAAAAAAAAAAAGAAGTGTGAAACTTTTAAAATCTATGTTTTATAACCTAATAAGCCTATCTGGGAATAGTTATTTTGAAAGTGTGCTTATAGATGGGAAATACATCAAACATGAATGGATTTTGTTTCTAATATGGCATATAACTCCTTAATATTTGTGACAAAATAGACATTTAGTTAGCCTCTGCATAATTTAGTCTTTCGCCCTTTAACTTAAGCTTTTTTTTTTCTTTACAGACCATTTACGTTTCAGTGTCAGTGAACAACTTTATGAGTCTTGGAAAATATTTATATTTTTAGAATTATAAATACAACTAATCATTGTAGAAAATTGGAAGAACACAGAAAAGCCTGAAGCAGAAACTGCTAGGGCCTTCCTCATTTATTGTCCCTTCTTCACTAAGAAACAGCAGCAATAGCAGTTAGACCAGCAGGCTGTCCCCCATGTAGAGACCACCTTTCCTTGCTGTGCTGCTGGAGCTGTGGTCTAGCCAGACGTGTGTGGTGTTTATGGAAGATCATCTGGACAGAAATGAGGTGCCTTTCTTCCCTTTTTTCTCCATCTTGCTTACCAGAATGAATATGTAAGGGGAAAGCTCCTCAGCCACATTGAACCAGGATAACAAGTAATGAACTAGAAGGAGCCTGGGTCATGGATAACTTTGCAAAGTCTTTATTCTAGCTCTGGACTACACACTTCCAGACCTTTTTCAATAATGTGATATAAAAATAAACTTCTGTCTTGTTAAAGTTACTGTTACTTGCAGGATATCCTGTTATTGTGTTCCATAAGGATGAAAGTTGCTTTCCTTCCTCCGATCTTTACCCATGTTTGTGAATCTGATATACATATATGTACATACCATAACCACAATCCCATATAGAACTGAGGTATAACTCTTTTTAGTGCACTGCATTGTATTTATAATTTTTTAGCTTAATAATATATCCATGTTACTTTTCCATGTTATTATTTTTATTTCTATTTAACATGTGTACATGCCTTAATTTGTTTAATTTGTCTAACGGTTTTGGACAGTTATTTCATTTTACTATGTAACAGTCTTTTATCTGTCCTAGAATAATTTTATTCATACTTTAATTCACTGAGTGTATTTTTTGTCCCAAACCCTGTTGAAACATAACACATGCAACTGAATTTTCTGTTCTCCAAGAGCTCTTCCCTCTGACAGAGATCCCTTGGTTTGCTGCACCTTCATTTTCCTGTAATCCCTTGCAGGGGAGCAGTTGGCATTTCTACTAATTATTTATTTTCTTCCATGTTTTCCTCAATTTCCCTGAAGAAGTTCTAGATCTGCATTGGGTTATGGCTGAATATTTGATTCACTTGTTTATCTCAGACTTTTTACAGAAGAGCTTGAATTTCCTTATCTGTAAAATAGGTATATTTTCTTGACTATTAACATGAGGACAAATGAAATAATGATTATCCATATTGCTTAGTACAGTGCTAGATCCATGGTTGATACTCAATAACTTATTGCCTTCAGGTCTTTGCCCAAATATCTTTTTAAAAAGCATATCCCGAATTTGTATTTAAGTGGCAAATATACCTCAACCTTTTCTCTTAATTCTCCTTACTCTTTTTTCTTGATGGCATTTATCACTTTTTAACATACTGATTTATTAATTTATTTATTATTAGATCTTTTTATTGCTTGATACTGTCTAGCAGAATGGAAGCTTCAATGAAGGCTGAAATGTATGTTTGTTTTTACTCAGAGAAGTATCTCAAGTTCATATAATAATACCTGGCACATGTTAGATAGTCAGTTAATATTTGTTGAACAGGGGCTGGGGTTGTGACCCAGTGGTAGAGCACTTACCTCACATGTGTGATACCCTGGTTTGATTTCTAGCACTGCATAAATAAATTAATTAATAAATAACAAGCATTGAATGATAAAAACGTTGAAGGAACAATTATCATTTTCTCACTGTGGTTTTAGAGACTGTGTAAAGCAGGTGTCACTTTTCCAGCCTACAGAGGCTGAACATACGGTCCTTTATCAATGTCTGTTGCTGCTTTTGTCTGCAGCTCCTAGTTTTCTCCTTGCACTTACATTTTGTATTATTTTTCTGGGGCTACGATTGCAGAAATCTGTAGACTGGGTGGTTTAAACAACAAATTCCAAGATTGAACCAGGGTTGATTTCTTCTGAGGGCCTCCCTTGTTGCTTTGTAGATGGGCCATCTTGTTTCTGTATCTTTACATGCTCTGTCCTGTGTACTTCTTTCTGTGTTGTGACCTCTTTTACAAGGACACCAGTCATACTGGATTAGAACCTATACATTTGATCTCATTTACTTAATTACCTATTTAAATCCCCACATCCAAATATAGCCACATACTGAGGTATTAGGAGCTAGGACTTATGAATTTGGGGGCATACAATGAGGTTGATAACACCTTTCTCTGAATGAAGGGCCCTTTCTGTGACCTGCTTGGGACTGTCAGTCTCATTTTCCCTGTTCCACCGTGTTTGTTGTCTTTTTGATGACCGTTTGCTCAAAGCCTTGAGTAGTCATTCCTTTCTCATCATGACTTCCCTCTCCATATCTAATTTTCTGCCCAGTCCATAATACAGGGAGTTCTTCAGAAAAAAAAAAGTTTCAGAAAGACTGTTTTCATACCTGACCACTCACATTTTTGTGGACATGCCAGTTTGATTTTGTTTTGGAAGATAATGTGGTTCACAATCTACTGAAAAAAGATTATTCTATTATGTGCTAAAGAAGTAATTTACCAGAGCAATAAAATAATTTTATGTTCTATATATCTAAATAGCATAGCATCCAAATAGCTAAAGAAGACAAACAGAATTATAAGGAGAAATAGACAAATCTACAATGGGAATACATGCATTTTTAACACACTTGCTTAGTAATTGGTAGATGGAACCAGTGTTTTTCAGACGTTATCATGCATCACAGTCACTTGGAGGACTTGTTAAAACAGACTTCTGAGCCCACTCCTCACTCCAGGGTTTCCAATTCCATAGGTCTGTTGTGGGGTTTAAGGATTTCCATTTCTAGTAATTTCTCAGGTGGTTCTGATATTGCTGGTCTAGAAGTCACACTTTGACAACTACTAGATCAAATAACCAGAAATTAGAAATTTACTAGTAAGGACATAAAAGATCTTAAGAACAAGTAGCAAACTTGATCTAATGGACACATATACATCCCTAAACCCAATAACTAGATAATAAACCGTATATTTGAGTATGTAGTGGATATTTACACAGGGGAGCAAGTATGTGTCATAAAGTCAACTAAGTAAGCACCAAATGTTGCTATCATGTGGGCAACATTTGTGATTAACTGTACAATAAAAAAAAGAAAACCCAAAACAAAAAGCTAACTAAAAGATCCTTTATATGTCTAGAAATCACATTAACAAAACCCTGTACTTCTAAGTAACTTCATGGTGGGTTTATATGTGTCCTCAATTCTACCTTGTAATATTTATTTGTTTAATAAACAAGAGATTTCAGCTTATATGGCACAATGTTAAGAATGGACAAATTTGGATGGTTCCATGGATGTTTGTTTTATTCTACTCTGCAGTTTTATTTTTTAAAGTAAGACAAAAGATAAGCTTTTTAGAGCCCTATAATCATGGAGGCAAACTTTACATAGGAAGGTAAAATAGAGGCATTTTCCTTTATCTAAGGGCCCTCCAAAATTGCCACCCCCAAAACCTATCTGAAAAAGAATTATGAAATCCGAAAAACCTCAGAATTCATTTAGCTTCACAAAGGATTCTTAGGTCTCCTCTTATGAGACTACTATATGAATACACCGTTTTCTGTCTGCTGGGAAACCATATAGTTTTTAAAAGCCAGTAGCAATGTGAGGACAGTGTTTTCTTAAAATTGGTATAAGGTAAATCTGACATACCCAAGATTAATCAGAAAAGCTTTTTGCTTGAAATTCAATCGAATCTTTCTGAAATAATAGGTGTGCCATAATAATTACTGTTAGAAAAACTTAACCTTACCAATGATTGAGAATCAATGTTTCAGTTATGATTATTCACGTGAATTACCATTAGTGTATGTATTACTGTAAATAATGACAATACTTTATATTTTATTTTACTTATATAAACTCTAGGGGTAAACTGTACACCTTGTACTAAATTTATACTTGAAAAAACCGTAGATTATAAGTGCCTATTAAAAATAAATATTTTCTGCTACTCTATTTCATCATAATTTGTCTTTCTTGAAAGTAGGTTCTTAGTCACTCAAGAGTTTGCACAAATGAATTTGATTACCTCTCTACTTTTATAGTATTAAATATTAAACTTCACACACACAAGCTGAATAAACATGCTTAGAATTAATAACTAATATTTATTAGAAAGCAGTTGATTAAAAGTGCAGTGATTTGTGTATTATGAACATAATTACACTTTATCAAGATAGACCAATCTGTAGGGAAGCAGGGAGACCTAAAATTAATGTTTTTTGTTTGTTTATTTTTATTTTTCTATTAGTTTGGGAAATGATTAATTTTAAAATCTTTTACAAAAGAATATGAGAAGGAAAGGTAGCTACTTGCCTTTCACTTTGTTCAGTTAGTGTATTTATTGGAAATCTATGGTGTGAAAGTGTATGATATCTTTTTTTCAGTCTTTAGGGCCATTTAAAGTCTTAATACAACCAGGTGTCTACCTGGCCTCTTACTGTGCAAAGTACTAGATAGAACTGTTTTTTTTTTTTCTTTTTTGGTAGTGTTGGGTATTGAACCCAGGACCTTGTGCTTGGGAGGTAAGCCCTCTACCAACTGAGCTATATCCCCAGCCCCATAAAGCTGTTTTAACTGCACTTACAAGCCAAAAGCCAAGCTAACCTCCTAGTGATGGGCCTATGGGTGTGACCTTATCATGGTCTTAAAGTACTTCCTGGCATCACATGCACATGGCCTGCCCTTTCTTGGTGTAATTTCCTTCCAGATGCATTTCATTCCACTCTTGTCCAGTTCACCCAGGTTTGTCCTTCCCACCTGCAGGCCTTTTGGTTGACCTGGATCAAGTGTGTGCATTGCTACCTCATATAGCCTTCATGACCCCCGTCTGCTCCCCTCACCTGAAGGTCTTGTCCTTTGAGGAGGCTGGTCTTCCTTGCAGAATTCTCCACAAGGTAGACTGTCTTTCTTGTGGCTTCTGACTGAGGGTAACAAGGAGGTGTAGACAAACCATTTGCAAGGACTGGTTTCATACTCTGGTGATGTGATTTCTTAGCAGTTGTAGTTCCAACTATCTCCCACCTGCTGCTGCTGCTCCCCTTCCTTAGTGTGGTCTGGGGAACTCTATAGGTATTGTGCTACCACCTGCTCTGCCTACAATTGGACTTAACAGTTCCTCAAGCTCCTTAATGCCAGTGACCACTTTTTTCCAACCTTGTAATAAACAATGTCTCAGTTATGATTATTCACATGGATTACCATTAGTGTGTGTATTACTGTAAATAATGACAATACTTTACTCCTCCCAGTTATATTAATTTTCCTAAGTCACTGCACTCGCTTCAGATTTCATGGTTCAGATTCTTCAGTGATTCCTTAAGGTTTACCAAACAAAATACCAGAGTCTCTGTCTTGAAAGTCCAGCTGCTGTGCTGGAAATCTGCTCCAATTTATTTTTCAAACATCTTAACTTGCTAGCTGGCTGGGTGTGTGTGATATTTGCAGCAAACTTCTTTTTGTTAGAAATTCCTGCTTTCCTGTTTCATTTGAAACTTGCTCTCCTGAGAGCCTGGCATAATTGCCACTGCTTCCGTGGAGGCTGTCAGGCTGTCTGTCTGGGGAGTCCTCTCTTCTCATCTTCCTTGGCACTCACTTTCTACCTTATTAATGATATTCTACATTTTAATTTTTAATATATTATCTTGAGTTTTATCAGGATAAAAATAGGAAAAGAAGTCCTGGACTACAGGAAAGATAAAGTCGTGGTTACAGCTGGATTTTAAAATAATTTATTCAAAAGTTGAGCCAGAGGTGGCAAGCCTTCAGAGTCTTGTCAGTGGGTCCTGGTAAAAGGAATCTTCAAACGGGAAACTGCAAGTTTTAATCAAAACTGGTTCATAAGAACAGCTTGTTTAGATCTACATTGTTAGACCTGTTGAGGTAACATGTGCTGTGTACTTATATGATTTTTCACTCAATAAAAAGGCCAGAACTAAACCCGTCACATTATTTTTAATTATTCAAGCCAGTAAAGGCAGGGAATAGAATATAAAATGGAAAGGATTATTAGTGTCTTTAAGCACAACCGAGGTACTAAGTAAAAGCTATGAGGAGTTTTGAGTTTCTCAGTTCCTTTTACTATTTCACTATTTCTACAAAATACATTTTTTTTCCGTGTGTTGAAACAGCATTTACACAATGAGTATATGACTCATTGTGCATTTTTAATTGAAATGACTTGTTAGTTCATGTTCCTATATTTTCTTGTATTTCTTTGTATGTTAATTTTAATTTATCAGATTGTGAACTCACAAATGGAGAAGAATAAGTTTGTTCCTCAGAGTGCGGAAAACAAATCTCATTCAGCTGTGTAGTAGAAGGTGGTAATTCAAGGCATTTAACATTGACTCTCGAATTTGCTCCCCAACACTATACCACCTTTATCAGTACAATCTTTGACTAAATTACTTAACATGTATGAATCAGTTTCCTCCATCCTCAAGTGGAAATATTTACTTAATAGTATGTAAAAGTATTAAGTGAAATAACCCTTGTAAAATGCTTAGCACAGTGCCTAATACATACCTGCTTTAGAAATGTTAGTGGTTTGTTGTAGGCTGAGCACTCCTAATCTGAAAATTTGAAACCCCCCAATTTGAAACTTTTTGAACACCATCATGATGCCACAAGAGGAAAATTCCCATCTCTGACCTCAACCCTGACAACTTGAGTACAAACACAGGCATATTAAAAATATTGTATAGGAACTGGGGTTGTTGCTCAGTGGTAGAGTGCTTGCCTAGCAAGTGTGAGGCACTGGGTTTGATTCTCAGCACCCCACATAAATGAAAAGTAAAGGTCCATTGACAACTAAAAAAAAAAAAAAAAAAAAACTAAAAATTCATGAAAATTAAAAAAACAATATTGTATAAAGTCACCTTCAGGCTCTGTGTATAGGAGACATAAACTTCCTGTTCACCCTTGGGTCTCATCCCCAGGACATCTCAGTGTATATGTAAATATTCTAAAATCCTGAGAAATCCAAAGTTTATAACAATTCTGGTCCAAAGCATTTTAGGTAAGGGATAATAAACTGCTATTGTGATTGCCATATTTTAAATGAAAACAATAAATAAAGTTTATTAAGTACTTACTATATTCCATATGCTGTGTTAGACATTTTACATATATTTATTTATTTTTCACATTAATTCTATAAAATAGAAACTTTTGTTATAACTATTCAATAAATAAAGACACTGAAATTTAGAATAATTAAATAATTTTCCCCAGAACCCAAGGGCAGTGATTGCCATTTTAATAAGTCTCTTAAAAGGTAGTATCACTAATATTTATTTAAATAAAAAAAAAATCTGTGGGTGAAAAATTATTATGTTTGTAATCTATAAACTGGAAAACCAAGCTTTAAATAATTGTGTATGGTTCTGTTAATTTGCTTTGTTTCTAAGATTTTGGGCTAGCTGAATCCAGAATTAATTATGTGTGAGCACTAATGCTAATGAAAAATAATTACTTTATTGAAAAATTAGTGATGCCTGCACTATATGAAAGAAGCTAGACAGAATCATCTTAAAGGGAAAAATCTGTTTAAAAAATTTAGCCCTCTGTTTCAGACAAAACAAAAAATTGAAGTTAGAAAATGGTATGTCAACACAAACTAGACCTGTGATATAGCTACATTTTTGCTCACATCACACCTCAGATGAATGAGTTCCTCCACTAGAGCAATGAACCAGCTTCTGTCTCTAGCAGAACCACTTAACTAAAGTGATTTTACTGCAAATCCTTGCTTGACAATATCCATGTAGTTTAAAACAATGTTATCTCAACAAATAATTTAATATTAAAATCCACATAATTATTTTCTAAAGGCAGAGCAAATGTATGCTGGAGATCTGCAGAGGGATCTCCTCCAGGTAAAGATGAAGGACATGTTCTTCAGGAAAAGAGCTGGCCTAGCTTCCATAGCTTGGTATTTTGCCTGGAGAGGTTTGAATATTTACTTCTTGAGAGCTTTTCTTTTTGTCTCCCTCCCTCCCTCTCTCCTTCCTTCCTTCCTTCCTTCCTTCCTTCCTTCCTTCCTTCCTTCCTTCCTTCCTTCCTTCCTTCCTTCCTTCCTTCCTTCCTCCCTCCCTCCCTCCCTCCCTTCCTTCCTTCCTTCCTCCCTCCCTCCCTCCCTTCCTCCCTCCCTCCCTTCCTTCCCTTCCTTCCTGAGATTCACTGCTCTATAGTCAGTACTGAGTCTGTTGGTTAGAAAATAGAGGAGTAAAATGGATTCTTTCTAAATATGTGAAATTGAAATTGGTTGAATTCAACAAACAGCAGTTTCAATGTATAGGAAAATAAATCAACCAAATTAAAGTTGTTTGGAGGTAATTCAGAAAATGGATATGAAGTCAATTGTAGAGTAGAATACTGTTATCCATGTAAGTATGATATGTCAAAATACATTCTACTGTCATGTGTAACTAAAAAGAACAAATTAAAAAATTATTAAAAAATCAATAAGTATTCTTATACTGAAGTGTTTCCTACTTGCTGGAAAGGAAGGGCTATTCAGGTCTGTCTGTTCTGGATTCAGCACCAAGTATTTATCTGACATCATCAAAATCCATTTCCTCTGAGGCACGCTGCCTTGGGTTTCTGAGTAATGGTTTTTATTCCAGAAGATACATTAATAAAGGGAAGTTGCTTATCCCAGTTTGGGCAGCTGAGGGTTAAAATGAAATTTTAGTTTCAGAGGTGCTGTAAATACGCTTTTGACACTAGAGAATACATGGTGTGTGTTTGTGTGTGCATGTATGGTTCGACAGATTTGTTACAAAGGAAAAAGATTTTTATGATCATTTTCACTAATGATAATTTTTACATAGAAGGAAAATGAGATTGAGAGATTGAGTGATCTACCTGCTGTTACATAAGTAAATGCAGGTATTTTATTGTGTAGAGCTACTAAAGTACTCTTTACTCTTCTATCCCATTTCCAAAAGAATAATCTGGGATAGGAAAACATTTAAACTAGATTTTTTTCATCCTCTGTACTTCTGAGATATAATATATTTTTATTTATTTTTTATTATTTATTTATTTTAAATAAAAACATAAATTTACATAGGGCAATATTGCTTGATTCATTCTGTTATTTTTTTCCCTTCCTCCCCACCCCTCCCACCCCTCTTTTCCCTCTATACAGTCCTTCCTTCCTCCATTCTTACCACCCTCCTTATCCCTAAACCTAAAACTAACCCTAACCCTAACGCTAACCCCTCCTACCCCCCCCTTATATGTCCTCATCCGCTTATCAGTGAGATCATTCGTCCTTTAGTTTTTTGAGATTGGCTTATCTCACTTAGCATGATATCCTCCAATTTCATCCATTTGCCTGCAAATGCCATTTTATCATTCTTCATGGCCGAGTAATATTCCATTGTATATATATGCCACAGTTTCTTTATCCATTCATCAACTGAAGGGCATCTAGGTTGGTTCCACAATCTGGCTATAGTGAATTGATCAGCTATGAACATTGATGCGGCTGTATCTCTGTAGTATGCTGATTTTAAGTCCTTTGGGTATAGGCCAAGGAGTGGGATAGCTGGGTCAAATGGTGGTTCCATTCCAAGCTTTCTGAGGAATCTCCATACTGCTTTCCAGAGCAGCTGCATTAATTTGCAACCCCACCAGCAATGTATGAGTGTACCTTTTTCCCCACATCCTCGCCAACACCTATTGTTGCTTATGTTCTTGATAATCGCCATTCTAATTGGGGTGAGATGAAATCTTAGGGTAGTTTTGATTTGCATTTCTCTTATTACTAGAGATGTTGAACATTTTTTCATATATCTGCTGATTGCTTGTACATCTTCTTCTGTGAAGTGTCTGTTCATTTCCTTAGCCCATTTGTTGATTGGATTATTTGTATTCCTGGTATAGAGTTTTTTGAGTTCTTTATAGATTCTGGAAATTAGCGCTCTATCTGAAGTATGAGTGGCAAAGATATTCTCCCACTCTGTAGGCTTTCTCTTCACATTACTGATAGTTTCCTTTGCTGAGAGAAAGCTTTCTAGTTTGAATCTATCCGAGTGGTTGATTCTAGCTTTTATTTCTTGTGCTATGGGAGTCTTGTTAAGGAAGTTGATCCTAAGCCAACATGTTGAAGGTTTGGACCTACTTTTTCTTCTATAAGATGCAGGGTCTCTGGTCTGATTCCGAGGTCCTTGATCCATTTTGAGTTGAGTTTTGTGCAGGGTGAGAGATAGGGATTGAGTTTCATTCTGTTGCATATGGATTTCCAGTTTTCCCAGCACCATTTGTTGACGAGGCTATCTTTTCTCCATTGCATATTTTTGGCCCCTTTGTCTAGTATGAGAAAATTGTATTTATTTGGGTTTGTGTCCATGTGAATTCAGTAAAGTAGCAGGTTACAAGATCAATGCTCATAAATCCAATGCATTTTTATACATAAGTAATGAATCTTCAGAAAGAGAAGTTAGGAAAACTACCCCATTCACAATAGCCTCAAAAAAAATAAAATACTTGGGAATCAATCTCACAAAAGAGGTGAAAGACCTCTACAATGAGAACTACAGAACACTAAAGAAAGAAATAAAAGAAAACCTTAGAAGATGGAAAGATCTCCCATGTTCTTGGATAGACAGAATTAATATTGTCAAAATGGCCATACTACCAAAAGTGCTATACAGATTCAATGCAATTCCAATTAAAATCCCAATGATGTACCTTACAGAAATAGAGCAAGCAATTATGAAATTCATCTGGAAGAATAAGAAACCCAGAATAGCTAAAGCAATCCTCAGTAGAAAGAGCGAAGCAGGGGGTATCACAATATCAGATCTTCAACTCTATTACAAAGCAATAGTAACAAAAACGGTATGGTATTGGTACCGAAGCAGACAAGTAGATCAATGGTACAGATGAGATATAATATATTTTTAAGTAAATCTGTATAGATAATACATTTTAGGAAAAATTGATTTAGTTCTCTTCCATATGTAAAATTCTTTTATGGTATTTACAACTCGTATTTCTAACTTCTCTGAGAGCCTAAAAATATAGTTTCAATTATAATTTAAAAACTGATTTTAAGGAAGGAAAGAGATGTATGGCAAGGTGATGTCAGGTACAAAAAGGATAAATAAAATATCCTAAATGGGCTAGCTGATAAAATTTATCATGTATATAATAAGTTACTGGAAACCTTATAAATTTTATAAAAGTTATAGATATTTTAACATTTTTATTAAAATATATAAAATAAAAGGATACTTTGACCTAAAATGAATTTTGAATTTTATTAATATTGTCCAAGGGTAGGGCAATTTGCTTAGTGCAAAGAAGAAAGGAATTAGCTCAATTCTTGCTCCTCTCTTTTTCTCTATGAAAGGTAAAAACAAGGGTACCCATTTTTAAAACTTTTAAATGAAAAAAAATTTTTCATATGCTAGTATTGTATCATGCCAAACAAGAGGAAGATGTCTGTAAATTTTACTATCTTAGAATTAAATTTCCTGTGTAATAAAGGATACTGTGAACAAAGCTAAAAGCCAGGTTAGTCTGAGAGAAAACAATATAGATAAAGACAAATGGAAATAAATTTTGTATCCCAACAAGAAAAATATAGTCATGCCAGTGGAGAAGTGTGTGAATGATAAATTAAAGAAGACATACACAATTAAAATAAATTTACTAATGTTACTCAGGGATATGCATAAATTGAGAATGAGAATACCATTTAATACATCCTCCAATAGAAATTTAAGCATTTCATACACTAAAGACTTTGTAATGGGATGGGACCTGTCTGGATAGTGGGTGACACTATGATTTGGTACAGCCACTCTGACAGAATATTTGGCCCTATATAAGAAAGCTGGTAATGCATTGAGTGAGAAACTTCCTTAGATAAAACCAGGAGACATGAACAAATGTATTCATTGTATAAGTGTTTGTTATAAGGAAAAAATGGAAACAAGTAAATAATAATATGTTAATAGGATGGGTATAACTAGGAATTAAAAATAACATGGATGAACATGCATGGTTAACATTTATAGATACACCCTAAGCATAATTTTGAGTGAAAAGGCCACAGTCTTGTAGGAAATGACATGTACATAAATTAAAAAATAACTATATATGTTGGTTATGGACATCATAATAAGTGAATATTAAAAACTAATTGAATGATTAAAGCATGGCCTCAAGAAACACCCAGTAAATTTAGGGAGGAATGGGCACAAGTTGGGAAATCACAAAGGACAAAAAATTGAAAACCATATCCAGAATGAGAAATAAATGCTTTTGAATGACTGCTGGAATGATAGGACAATTGATTAGATCAATTCAATTAGATCTTGTTCTGCTACTAACTTAACTGTTATCTTAATTGTTTTGACCTTAACTTCCTTGTTTACAAAATGAGACCGTATTAAGTGTTTCTCCCCAACTGAAAAACTGCATGAGCTTTCTAGCTGTGTAACATTGGGCCTATTTGTAAATAAGCTTTGTCTCAGTATCATCTTTAAAATGAGGCCAGTAGTAGCCTCTTTTTAATAGGGTTGTATTGAGATATATGAGAAACAATCCAGGCAGGGTATTTAACTCTTTGCTTTGCAGGTATTATCACTCAAAAAATGTTAACCACTAAAACCATGGCTATAAAACTGAAATTCATGAGACATAATTTATGGGATTTGTAAATCATAAAGAGTAATTTTCTTTTCAGATACTTCTGTTTAGATAACAAGTTTCTCCAGGATATTCCAAGAAACTTGATTTATTTATTACTCCCAGTTGTGCTATATGCAACTTTTTTCTGTGTATTGATTAGAAGGTAGACTCTGTGTGAATCATGCCCTTTATCAAGTCTGCTAATGGTTATGACTGAATACTTTAATACATACACATGCAACACAAATTTGCACTTGAGGAAGCAGTACCTCCAGGGTAGACCTGACTTAATTCTTAGACATAATTCAGTAAAATAAAGATTTCTTAAATGAGAAGATTGGACAATGTGTATAATTCAATTGTACAAAGACAAGCTCCTCTCTAAATATCTTCTTGGCAAACGAAGTCCCATTAACCATGTTTCAATACACACTGTAGGGTGGAGGGTGGAGAGGGAGGGAGGGACAATTTGTAGCACACTGTGTCTACTTTATGGCTACTGATTTTAAACAAATTTCAGATTACCCTTATTGTCTAATCATATGTTTGGGAGGATGGGCTATTTATGAGATGTTAGCTTTCCAGATGCTCAAACAATGTGCTGTAAGTGCTGTATTCATAAGCCAGCCCCCAAATGCAGCAGATTAGCTGTTTCTAATCTTTGAATTCAGAACAAATGTTAGAAAAAGGAACACTTGCAGAGCTGTGTAGTCTCTATTACCTCATTAAAATGTATTTATAAATGAAGTAGACAGAGGAGCAAATGTCTGCACAAAACATTGCCACTTCATTAATATTTTTATTACAAAAGCGCTTTCTATGAAATCTGTCAGCCTAGAGGAAATATGTGAATCAGTTTTCTTTCATTTTTGTGTTTTGTTTATTTTCCCTGATATGCAAACCAAGTTTAAAAGGAATATTTTAGCAGTAAATATGAACTTAGTTGAAAAGAAAAAATATCCTTAAAATCATAGCATGTGACTAGGAACAACATCTGGTCCAAAATATGCATAATGCTAGGATTTAAGTCTTGAAGTTGTCTGGACTTGAACAAGGTTCTGTTTTTCTTGGATGTGAGGTTTCTGTGTTATTGGAGAAATGTGTTATGATAGGCTTAGTGCCTAAGTGTAATTCCTTTAAAGAAGGTCTCTTACCATATCAAGAGTAGCTAGAAACAAACAAACATATGAAAAAACATCTTTCCCTTCCAAATTAGAAATTTAAAAAATACTTATGATTTAAAGGCATATCACAGGGGCTGGATTGTAACCCAGTGGTAAAGCTCTTGTTTACCATGCAGGAGGCCCTGGGTTCATCCCCAGCATGGGGGAAAAACACATCATAAAAAATGGTAAAAATTAAAAGCAACCAGTGGTACTTTTCCCTATTCATTATATAAAGCACTTTATTTTAGATCCTGTTTAGGGAGGATCTGATGCTGAAATAACTAAGAAAAAAAATCTTTTAATAGATTCATTTATTTTAAGGGTGAACCTTATGCCAGTATTTTTTTGCTGTGAAAAAAATTACCCCAAAACTCAGTGATATGAAGCAACTTGTGTTGTAGTATGCTCATGAATTTTGTAGGTCAGGAATGAAGACAGGTTATAGGCACTCTTTATTCTCTCTTCCATGATTTCTGGGGTGTGGTTAGAAAGATTTGAATGGCTGGGACTGGAATCATCTGAAAGCTGTTTCACTTCCGTCTCTGACTTGTGGGTAGTGATGATGGACTTGGCTCTTTTGGGGCCATCCAGTGGACGTTTGTATGTGTGTGTCCACACTGTGTGACTTGGGCTAGCTACCAGTAGTGCCCACTCCCCACCCCCAATACCCCAAAGAAGGAGAATCCAAAGTAATGCTGAGGAAAGTTCCATTGTCCTCTTTAGAACTAGCCACAGATGTTACATACCATTATTTCCACTGCATTCTGTTGACTGAAGCAGTCACAAACCTGTCCAGATTTCAGGGAGACGGCTGCAGATCTCTCCTCTAAATGGAGAAGTGTCAAAAATTTCATAGCCTTTTAAAAACTTTAACAGATGGTTATAAGGTGTTTATATCTAATTCAGTACTTTTTTTGCTTGGTTCTATTCTGTAAGACTTACATAATGAAACTATAGGAGTGCATGTCTATGCCTTTTAAACATTAGGGTATTATTCTTTATGATTGTGTAAATCCGGGAATAGAGGACTTTTTTAAAATTTTTATCTTTTTACTCTGTCCCTAAGGATCCAAGGACCAACAAGTTCTTCTGTTAGTTAAGGAGAATAAAATATATGAATATGAGTCGTCGTTATCTTCAGGTAAGAGAATTTGAAGGAAAAAATTTGAGTGAAAGAGATAGGAAGAATAAATGGAGGAATAGAAGAACATCAAAGTAGAATGGAAAGAACAGGAAGAATAAAAAAGAGGTCTACAAAAAGGAGGTATGGAAGAAATGACAGTGGAAAATGATGCTGTGGAAAGAGGGAGGCCAAGCAGGAAGGAGGTATCAGAAAGGGATTTCCGCAGGCCATGGTATGAGTATGAAACCAATGTTCACACTGCCATTCAGACTATAAATGTGAAATATTTAAATCTCGTTTTCCCTTCCAGAAATAATCCTATTGCTCTACCCATTAATATTTTAATAACTCCATTCTGGACAGAGGAACAAGAGAAGTTACACCAGTGTGGAAATTGTTTTCTGATGGTTATACCATCTTCTAAGGTGGTGCTTCTTCTAAGGTGGTGCTTCTCAACCATGAACGTGCGAATGGATCAACCTGGACTCATTAAAATAGGGAATTTGAATTTAGTAGCCTGGTAAGAGCCTTCCAATGTAGTTCCAGGTAATATTCACTGTTCTTGGTCCTTGACCTGTACTTAGAATAGCATAATTCTAATTTATTTTTATTTATTTATTTATTTTAAATTTTTTTTTGCAGTACGGGAAATTGAACCCAGGGCTTGGTTACTACACTTCCATGATCACACTTTAATACTTGTATCTTTAATCAGCTCACTAGTTCTCTGCATGCTAGGCAAGCTTTTTGCCACTGAGCTGCATCCCCCACCCAGGTTGTTTGTTTTCAAGAAAATTTTTGACAAATTATTTGCTACATAGGTTATATTTAGAGAACTTCATATTTTTTTCTCCAACATTGGTATAGGGCCCAGATTTTAGAAAATGATATTGAGTTTAAATTGACTTCCAGTTGACAGATCTCATTCAGCAGGGAAGAAAAGGGGGCACCATGCTGCTATTCTGGCTACTTAAATAATGGTGGTTAGGGTAGGCAGGAGAATGGGAGTTAAAAATCAAATTTGTTCAAATCACTGTGGTCAGTTGAAATAGAAAAGTATAGTTCTTACCTTTAATTTTCCCAAATGGAAAATTGTGAAAACTTGTTTTGGAAACTTGGACAAAACATTATTTAGCTTAGTCTGCTACCACTAAGTTTGATCCATGTAGACTTTGGCAGAAGATTGCAAGTGTGACAAAGGCTATTTCTCTGAAATGAATAAAGGAACATTAGAACATTTGGGTCCTATTACTTCCATTTAAGAACTTCCCAAGTACAGAATTGCTGCACTCTCACCATGGCTGATAACTCACTTAAAATTCACACGAACTTGAAAAAAATGCAAGGGCCTCAAGCACTACATTCCAACTGTGCATATTCTGATTAAAGTAATGTATGCAGTGTGTGTCCGAAGAATGTGTCAGTTTATGGAGCACTGAGGGAGTTTCTAAGGTTTGCCTTAGAGTTCTCAAATTGAACATTTGAGAGCCAAAACACACAATGGAAAATACACTCAGTCTTGTAGTTTCCAATTAGGAGTGGGTTCCTGTTTCTTTTGACTTCAGCAGGTGGCTATTCATCATTAAGATGTAAAGTGTTTATTAGTGTGAATATGATGTTCTGAAATCTTAAAAATTGGGAATCGAAGACTAAAACCCCTTTTTTCTCTGCTATCAACAACTTATAATTGTCCCATCCTAATGTTTTGTCCTCTGACTTGTTACTGAAGAATTTTAAAAGGTGGATTTGACCCTTTTCCCTTTCATGCCAGCTGCTGGACAGTGCCGCATTAAAGAGTGCTTTGTATGTAGTCCAGTTACTAGGTAGTACAAAGAAAGTGGTAATATGGTACTTATTCAGTGATGTTGCTATTTGGAACAATCTACCCAAAGGGGTTAGGACCCAGGGTATTTTTAAATTATGAGCCTTGTTTATACTTAGTAATCAAATATATACTGTAATATGACTGCAGTTGAATGGCTTTCTCTTTTACATTTTTTTCTGTGAATACACAGGCTCTGCAAATAATAAACATTAAAAATAGCAGTTTGTGATTTCACTTGTGTTGGTTATTTAACATGTATCAAAATGGAATATTTGTGATATTCTTTGTTTACAGTCTGACAAATAATCATTGAAATGTAAACTACATACACATAATGGAAAATTACAGAATTTCCCTAATGATGTTGTCATTTATATTATCAAAGTGGAAAGCCAAGGAGGAAGGTAATATTTAGTGAGTGCCTATGGGTACAAAATGCTAGCTTAGTTTGTTCACATGGTATATTCCATTCTTTCCATCTGGAGTCTCAGCAAAGTCAGAAACTTGTGTAAGGTCAACCAGCTTGTTAATGTTAGAATTTCATTTCCTTTGATTTAAAATGCAGCTTTTAAACTTACTGGCACTGCTTCAATCTTGAATTAATTAGTCTTTTGTTTAATTTACTTTTGGCTTAACTTTGAAATTTCCTTGGGGAATTTCTTTCGTGTCTCAATTCTTCAGAGAAATATTTCGCTTTTCTTTAGTCAGATGTCCCTTTAAGAATTTCCTAGGACTGAAGCAAGAACCGGGGGAGTATTTTCTTAGTAGCAAGCATCAGTAGAAAATGTGCTTTTGCATCCTACTTGTTGTGGGATATTCCCTAAGCAGAATAGTTTCCAGATATGCATGAACAAAACCCAGGATTCTGTACTTAGAGCAACATTTTTAAAAAATGTTGATGAAAATCTAGATATTATGTACCTAAACTAAAGGGCAGAACATTAACTGCCTACAAACAGTGATTACTTTCTCCCTTTGGAAACTAAGGATCTCAGCATGAGATTTTATTTATAAACAGTACTGCTTCACTTACAGGGGTTCATCATGAGGTCATCTTTTTGACTATCCAGATTGAAGCACTAAAATAATTATTGTTCTGTTAACATGCTAGACAAATGGTAAAGTCATTTTGAATCTGAGTTTATTTGCTGAGTTAGAAAAGCTTATAGCGAATATTGACCCTAGAGAAATAGTCACAAAATGCAAAGAAGAAGATTGTGCAACACATGTAGGATGAAATTCAGATCGGTTTTGGGGGGAAAAAACATTCAAAAGATTCTGAATAAATCATACCTAGGTCATTTGTTTTGAAGCTACTAAACTTGATCTGAGGCTGGTTATTTTCTATAGCTCATGTGTAACGAATACTTGTAGTCAGATGGCTGGGTATTATTTATTCAAATGATTGTACAAGAAAAACAGATTGCTTTCCATGGTGACCTGGGAGGTCAAAAACATTGAGGATCTGGGTAGTACATTAATCACGGAATTTAAAAAGGTAAAATTTAAATATAGATCAAATTGATTCATGGAGTTAGTTGTAAAACCTGGTTGCTATGCTGAGTTACTGATTACAGGTATCACTGTTTCAGGGAGAGGATGGATGATTGCACCAGACTGGTGGTCACTGTGGGTGATAAAGGCAAAGTGTTTAAGAGGTTGCTCTGACTGTGGAGTCTGACTGTTTGAGGAGGTTGTGCGTGGGTGTGTGTGTGCAAGCATCTGCACGCATTCCATGTGGAGGATGACATTGTTCAACCCAGAATCACTGAGCATTGCTGTGTTGCAGTTGGAACATTTGCACTATTTTAACAATGGTTTATTGTAAAATTTTGCCCATCTATAATTTCTAAAAGAGGGGTGAATTATTCAAGAATTCTTTTGTGAACATTTTTTCCTTTTATGAGCCTGAAAGTTTTTTAAGCCACTGGTGTGACCATGACCATGCTTCCTTTTACAGTCCTTTGTTTAATTCTGCAAATCAGTGCATAAGAAGAGAGTGACTAGAATGATAGCTTAACTGGAACTCTCTATCTAAACCTAAAAGTCCCATGTCATTCAGATAGAGCAGAAAACTAGGGCCGCTTGAATGGTCAGGATCTAGCAAAGCATGTGGTGGCTGGCAGGCCACAGTGAGATGTGTTGAATGTTGGCCTCACTGTGGTCACTGGGTGCCTGGCCCATACATAAGGTACTGGTACTGTGGGCTACCATGTAACTCTGCTTCTTCTCATTCTCCTTCCTCCTCTGGCTTGTTTACTTTTTGATCATCTTCAGATATCTATCCTTAGCTGTCTTCTCAGTCTCACAAATCTTCCTTAGAGAAAACCAGAAAGTGATCTTGTATTTATCACTGATGGCCTGCAGCATCTGAACATATATTCTGACTTTCTCCCTGGGACTTCAGTGCATTTCCCATAATTCTAAATTCTCTGTTGGATGTTTCTAAGTACACCATACTGGAATCTGAAACTCAGTATATTCAGTTAACGTAGTTTTTTCCCCCTTTTGCTTTTTTCACTGCAGAGTTCGAGCTGGATAGCAACACCATCTCAACCTCCACCCACCATATCACATCAGGTACCATCAGTTGGTGGCTGAGTCCTACACATCTATCTCTGTTTATCTCCCTTTTTCATTGTCTCATTTCAGGCTGTAATCTCAACATTTGAAGATGATTGGAATTACAAGTGAACTGTTGAACCTATCTAACTTCTGTCTTAATGATTCACACTCAACACTTCAACCACATGGTCTTTCTAAAACAATTTCATCACTTAGTTTTTCCTGCAGCAAATATCCTGTCATTTCTTTCATAGGACTCTCTTGTTATTTCTTAGTGTGATATATTAGGCCATTCAGAATCGCCTCCTAATTGGTTTTACCTTCCCATTATCCACACCTTCAAGATGCTGTTCTCACAGTCATACTAGCATCCTTCCTATTCAGTGGAAACACCTTGCTCTTGTGTGCCTTTCTGCCATTTTCTTATGTTATTGGTGGATTTTACCTGGGATTCCCTTCTCACTTCTTTTCCTGTCTATTGGCCGGGGGCATTTACTCTTCCTTAAGGTTCCTTTCCGGGACACAGAGTAAATATTTATTGAATAAAGTTTGTCTTGTCTCCTCACTGAAGCCTTTCAGAGCACTTGATACTCACTTTTATCACAATGGCATTTCATAGATTTTGTTATTTCAGAATTTTGTGTCCTTTTCTCCCTTAGGTGGTTGAGTTCCTTAAGATTAATGCCAAAATTTATTCATTTTTTTGTCTTTCTAGCTCTTATTCTAGTGCCTGCACATAGTAAGTTCACTAAATGAGTAATTACTGAGTCAGACCAAAAGAGCTGTATTAAGAAGGCATTGCTTCTGAATGCCCTTATTACCAGGGCTCATATGGTAACAACCTAACAACTCTTGTATTTAGGACACCCTTGTATTTAGAACTCATCTTCTTGTCATGGGAGCTGAGGAACTGGGATGTATCTAGTAATGTCCTGTGGAGAAACCTTAGTGTTAGAAATAACTGGCATTTTCTATGGACTTGATTGAGACTTGTTATGATAAGTCTACAACATAATAGCATTATCTCTAGGGTAGGTATTGGAGACTCTATGCTTCTATGATTTGCAAGGGCTGAGGTCTATCCCTGGTGGTTCGTTCCTATTGATGGTGCAGGTCAATAGATTTTTATTGTTGTTATTTTTACTTTTTTATTTAGAAATAGTTTCAAATTTACAGCACAATTTTCACTAATAAAAATAATACAAGGACCACTTCTCTAGCTTTAATGCCAGTTCACCTGAACATTTTACCCATTTTCTTTATCATTTGGTGTTCTGCTTTTCTCATACATTTTCTTCCTGAATCATCTGAGGGTCTTGCATACCCTGGCCCCTTGCACTTACCTCCTTCAGCGTGTAGTGCCCAAGGATCAGGTATTCTCAAGTACAATCAGGGTAATTATCAATCTCAGTAAATTTATTATTCACACAAAATACTTCAGCCTACCATTTGTGTTTCAGTTTTATCAACTGAGCTATTAACTTCTTTTAGAGCATTTTATCCTCTTCCAATACAAGTTCCAGAACAAGGTGTTTTATTTCGTTGTTATATCCCCTTATCTTCCTTTACTGTGGACATTGCCAAGCCTTTTCTGGATATTTTTTGACATTGGCTAATGTTTTTAAAGAACATAGTGGAGGTTTCCTCACCCTTTTTTAAATAGAACATTCCTTACTTTAGAGTTGGGAGGTCTGTAGATTTTCCTTAATTATTTCTTTTTCTTAAACTAACAAGTAGTTGAATTTGGAGTACAAATAGGATGTTGCAGTAGCTAAGTAAGAACTATGTGAAAATTATTACTTAATTTTATGTGAGTAAACTGATCCTATTTGTGAAACTTTACATAGAAATAAAACCTTCAAAAAACTATGTGCAAAAGGAGCAGATTGAATATACCAATATTTGATAAATAAATTGGCTCTTTCTGGTACTGTACAAAGAAATAAAATACCATTACTGAATTTCCATCAATACTAAAACCAAACAAAATAGCTCTACTGGATAAGAGGTGAAAGTTGTTTTTCTCAAATGAAATATATATTTTTTTCAATGTTTGAGATCTTAAATGCCAACAAGAGTGAATTAACTGATATTTTAAGACTGAATAAAAGCTTTTGTTGTTATTTTGAGAAAAGTGTGCTATTTTGACTACAGGTACTTATAAATTAATTCCTTGGAGAATAATACCCTGAAGGTATTAAAACACAATGTATGAATATTTAATAGATAGCAAATATTTAGACTGGTTAAACAAGGAAGTAAATTAGCTTTGAATTAAATAGGCTGCTATGGATATTTATCCTCACTACTGGAGAGAACTGTGTGGCGTGGTGTCTCTGTTTGCTGTTGTTTATCATCTGTTCTGCCATCTCAGCTAAACTCATGAATTGAGAAGCAGCCTGGGCTTATTTCCACAACATTCAGACCTTACTGTGCATTTACACTTGCTTACAATATGCTTCTCTTTTCTTTCCAAGCATGGTCATCCTTCATTTTCACACGGTAGGGTGCCCAGTAAGGCCACCACACACGGGGCAGTCTTTTGTCATAGGCAGTGAGGTAGAAGGGACACTGTCGAATGTCATTTTTTAAAAATTTAATTTGTTTTTCTCTTTTCATTGTTTATGATAACCTCCTAGAAACTTGAAAATAGCATTTCCTTCCCTGCTGTTTTTGTCATTTGTGTTTGGAAGACAGTTTTTTTTTTTTTTTTCTAATAAAAAAATAGTTGCCTTTAGGAAGGAAAAAAATGCCAAAGCTATACACTTTTATTTTCCTCTATAGTTAGGATGTTTTCTTTTCTTTCTTTGTTGGCTTTTCGGGAGGAGCTTATGAGAATCATGGAAGCAGTGGCGGGCAGAGGCAGGGTCAGGCAGGTGTTATGAACATAGACTCTGGGGTCTTGCTACTTGGGTTCAAATCCTGGCCCAGAAGTTCACAAATGCAGTGATCTCCAACGAGTTACTCCTCTCTGTTCTCTGTATTCTCATCTGTAAAATGGGATGACACAACAGTACTACCTATACAGTTGTCATGAGGTTTATTGAACTAACACCTGCAGTACTATTAAGAGAGTGCCTATAAGAGTGAGTGGTATGTGTTCGTTAAATAAAACTAAAGGTCTCCCTTCCTTGTAATCTCACTGTGCTCATCCTTGATATATCACTGTGCTCATCCTTTTCCCTCACGGTATAACTTGGTGGAACAGAATTTCTTAGGATCCTCTGTAGAGCTAGGGGACCCTTTACTGAAGGAACGTGGATTTTTTTATTTTAGTCTTTTCAAAAATCATGACATATCAATTTGCCATTTTTGCTTGTGCCTTGGCTTGTTTGAGGAAAGGCACTAACTACAAAAGGCTAAATATGTTTATATGCACTCAGACCTCTGATCCCTCTTAGCATGCCTGCTTGTTGGTTTGGTAGAAGCCCACTCTCCTGTTCCTGTGTAACACAATCATTTTAGTTTAAAATTCAAAAGATATTAGGTATATAAACTCGAAAAAAAGCATATATTTGAAGATGACCCTAGGAAGCACGTCCTAAACTCTTAAAAAAAAAAAAATGCTCTGGATTGCAGAAAAGGTTGAGTATATAAATACATATTTGGAAAACTGAATTGGAATCCTTCAAGTCTTTATGTATTATATATATATTTATCTAAATATAACAGATTGAATCATTTTGGAGCCTGGTAGGTCACTTGTAGTTTTCTTTATTCTGAAAGCAGGAACAGAGAAAACATGGTCTTTTGGACTTCCAGGAATTTGGGAACATTTCAATGTGAAGAGACATTAGGTTACAGAGAACAGATCATTTACGTCATTGAAGACATTATATCCTAGATGATAATTTTACAGTTCACTGAAATAACAAATTGTCAGCAGGGCTAAAGATGCCCCAAACCAACATCTTCACAGAGGACAAAAATCAGAGTAATTGTAAACTTCTGATGATTAACCATGATGCAGCCGAGGATGTATTTCAAGAACTAAAAAATCACCTAGCACTTAAGGAAAATAGAAAATTATAAGAAGTTCATATTTTGGACTTCATATGATGAAAACTTAAGTAAATAATTTTCCAGATTGTGTAAATGTGTAACAATTTTAATGATGTTATGTAGATTTCATAACAATAGATTTAAGTAACGAAGAAACATTTTTAAAAACAATGGATGCAACTTCCTACAACCGTGTTTCTGTTGATGTTGATTAATGTGTGGTACATGATTATTCCCCTTATTAGGCAGTGCTGATAGCTCAGGACATCTGATTACCTCTCTGTACTGATTTCTATCAACTGCTGATAAAAAGCTTTTAAGAGGAGTTTTGATTAACTGTTGACTATGTTCTATTAGAGTGTTCTTTTTGCTAACACATACATTAGAGATAGAAATATTTTCTTAAATTAATGAAGAAATTAGTATTATTAATGTGTAGAAAAGAGTTACCACTTTTAACTGGTAGACATAGGTGCTATTGTAATTTTTGTAGTTAATCAGGTATTAGAAATGGGGTCTAGAGTTGAAAAGCAGAGTTGGAGGTGTTTAGTGAACTCTGAATCCCCTTAAAAATTTTACAGCATATACATTCTTACTGGTACCTTAAGAAGGACGCTGAGACAATGAGACATTTCACTATTCAGACAGAGTGGGCGTTATAAGATGTTAAGCCAAATTCTTAGTGACTATTCCATTTCATGGTTCTGTAAGTTGTTCCAGGATCTTGATGGTTAGATTGTTATCACTGTCTCCCATTTTTTCTATTTTCTCTTTTCATATTTGGACTTGAATTTGTGTCAGATACATGCATTTTATACTTGGATTTTTCCTCTCATTTCATGTTTAGCATCTTGGTCTGGATAGTTTCCTTCTAGGGACATTTTAAAACTGAATTTCTGGAATGGAGGGGTGAGAATATACTGGAAGCATATAAACCACAAGACTATGGTATTCATGTTAAATATGATTTACTAGTGGGTTAGAAATAAATAACTGATTATCATATTTGATTATTTTAGATACTCCTAATGGGCAATTTTATCATATCAAGCTTAAATATTTAATGTTGTAGTGTGAAGTCCACTGTGGTAATTTTTCTTTGATGATTAAAAGGTCATTTGATAAACTTTTTTTAAAAGTAACTTTTGAGTTTTAAAGCTAGTGAGAAACCTTTCCAGTAGAGCTTGAATTAACCAGGGAACTTGGAATTGCAGTGGATTTTAATGGCATATTTTAGAAAACTTGTTTTTAAAAATCAACACAAAACGCTTTATATTGCTCATCTGTAAAACCATACATTTTGTCATCTTAGTTTAGATTGATGTTTATTTCTATATTCAACCATTCTTTACCCTGTACAGTGACAAAATTCCGATTGATTTTTGCCTATATTTTGCTTAGTCGTTGAGAGTTTTGTCTGTAGTCAATTAGATTGCATGAAATATAATTAGCTTAGTTTCGCTTGCTGAGGAATCAATGAGAGAAGAGAACAGATTCAAGGTCTTTTTGGTAGTAGATACAAAGCTGTATTTGTGTTGGTGCCAGCAGTGGAGGCAGCCGGGAATCACCGAGACAGGGCATGCAGCCAGCCTGGGATCTGAGCCTAAGCTGAGTGGAGAGGGGTTTGAATATACCTTTGAGAAAGTGCACTGAAGTCAGGTGTGCAGACCATGGTGAGGGCACATGCAGACATAAGAGGTGAGCTATTCAGAACTCACAGGGACCAAGTTGAGGCAGGGAAAAGCCCACTTCCTTTGTACACTGGCACAGCCAGAAGCCTAGGCATTTGTAAGAACTTGCGACTGTCAGAACCAAACTGGGGAACCACTAGCAAGGAGTCCTTGATCGTCCGCCAACACTGCTCTCCTGCCTCAGGAGGTTCTTAAGTGCTTTTTGTTAGACTTCCAGGCGTAAAGCTTGGCTAGACGAAGATGCAGTAATTTGCCACACCTGGCAAACCTGACATAGTGTTGTTGGCATGCCTACACCTGACTGCTGCTGGCAATGATTAATTATGTAGTTGGACCGCAGGATACAGTCAAGTGAGGTCATGAGCACGGTGCTTTCTATCTGGGGTCCCTCCCCTTTCACTTTGATATTTTAACTCTGAAATGAAACTGCATGGGACTTTAGTGAATAAAGAGAAGAAAAGAGCCAGGTTGCAGAGAAGTCTGCACATATCCATTCATTAATTCAGTCTTCCATTCAACAAATACATTTTGATGCCTTAGTATGTAATTACTCAAAGTGAATGAATATTCATTCATCTTTGAAATTCAAATTCCATTTTGCTAATGAACAGCCCATGTTTACCAGAGGTACAGAGTTAGCAGTGGCAAAATTAATTTGGATCCCAAACTTCTTTCTTTTTTGTTTTTATACAGTTCCATAGGTCTCTGTGAAGTCCTGACTAAAACCAAAGATAGGATGATCTAGGCAAAGAGCATCCTGTGGCAGAAAAGAAATGGTAAATATAGTCAATGGGTGCATAATTTAGGCTGAGAATTGGTATTAAACACTTGGAGGGTCAGTTTGAAAGCGTACTACAGTTATTAATTACTAACATCTACTGAATATTGCAAATGTTCTGGGCTCTGTGGCATTAAGCGTCTATCTTTCTTTACCTCCCTTAACACAATCTAAGTGGGAATAGGTGACTTTTGGGTAGTCTCAGTCTCCATGTCATTGCCTTAGGACTGTAACAAGACCTATCGATTCCCTTTGGGCATTTGCTCACATGCACAATCATTAAAACACAAAATGGAATTCTAAATTCAAATGTTCCTTAGTATACTCTGGTGTTTTAGCATTTGACAAGCAAGATATTTGGTCTTTTCTATGGAAAAGTAACTGTACCCATATCAAATATGTATTTTCAGCTATAAATGGCACACATATCAATTTCTGGTTACAAGAAGTTAACATTTAAAGTTTGACTTTGCGCTCTACCACATGATATTGTCCTCTTTTATGAATACAGGCATGCTTTTGCATAGACTACTCCAGAAAGTATTTTTCTAGTTTCTAGAATGCATATTTTCACTTTAACTTAAATAAGTAAGAGAGGTTTTAACAAGAAATATAACCAAATTTATTCTTCATGAAAGGAGAATTCACATGGTTAATATGGTGTTTGAAGATTTTATATTCAACAAGTTATTTTATGGATTGCTCTTTTACATCATATTGAAGTGAAATTAATGTTCTGAATGTTTCCCTGTTTAGATAGTTTGGATAATAACTGCCTGTAGGTTGTACATGCCCATTTAATAGTCCTTGGATCTTTTTGTAATGCAGATAATTACAATATTCTCTTAGAATAAATAATACAGAGAGATCCTTTGTAACTTTACACATTTTCTCACAATTGTATTTTTACAAACCTACAATGTAGAATCACAGCTAGGGTAATGAGATATATACAATACATTTCCCCTCAGTTTTATTCAGGTTTCTCCAGTTTTATGTGTACTGGCACAGGTGTATATAAGTGTAAAATAAAAATATGGATAACATAACAAATTATGCAGGGGCCTTGCTAAACTCACAGTTGTTCAGTTTTAGTGTATGTGCTGCAGAAAGGAACACGGGCCTTGGATTTTTACATACATCAAGTCTGGCTTCATCACTCAGCCATGAGAGCAGTTGGCTTGGGGTTTAATGCTCTGACTTAGCTCTCTTGAAATCCTTAATTTTTTGTTTGCATTTGTGTTTTGTAAGTGAATTTGGATGGGATAATGGTGCCTGCCTAAGGATTTGAAACCTTGGTTCAGGTGCAGCTTCCTTCTGATGGGTTCTCTGATCTTCTCTGCTGCTTGCTCCCCTACCTCCTAGGACCCCAGCCTACCTGGCTTCTTCCTTCCATACTTTGGTCTAACAACTGCTGCTCTTTTCTTCCCTTGGCAGGGAAGGCAGGGGTCTGGAGCAAGAGCCCTGCAGAGCATTGATATGGTCACAGTGGTGCCTCAGCTAGACCCCTGGTCTAGAACCTTAAGGTGTCCTTGATTAGGGATAGGACTGCTTCAGGGCTCCTCTGCCTGCCAATGGTTGGGCAGAGGGCTTGTGCATGGGAAGGACCTAGGTGGACCTCCCTACATGGTGTAGAGTATTGTCCTGGTGGCTGGTGGGAGGGTAAACAAGCTAGTTGAGGGGGCAGTAAATGTGCTGTGTGCACATGGGGTGGGGGGGTGGGCTCTAGAAGGTCTGCACTCACTGCGTGAGTATTCCTTTTATGGAGGGATCACATCACCACTGAGAGAGAAGTTATGGAATAAAGGAAAAAGCTGAATCTTTTAGTACCTTTAATGGTACTTTTCCTTCGCCTTTTGAACAAGTGGCTCTGCAAATTATGTCGTTCTTTCTGATAGACATGGTGTTATCTTCAGCAATCATTTACTATACACACTGCCCACTTGTTTTCATTGCATCATCCTATATTTGCTTCAAATCTCAGTGACATAATAAGAAGATATTCAGTGAGACTGTGTGAAGACTAGAGCCACACAAAACCCATAATGATATAAATATGTGGTGGAAAATTACAATAAAACCCTTGCATCTTCCACTTTAATTTTGCCTCAAGGAAATGGCAAAATGCCCAGCTGGCAATAACCAGTTCCAAATGAACTGCCAAAACTACTAGGTGCTGAAATATATAGTTTGTTGATCTTCCCAATTTTAGTGCCTGAGTATAGGTTTTGGGGTTGGGGTTTCAAAGCTGGAGCAGGTGCCTGCCACCTGGAGGATTTTCTTATGTGCTGTGCTAATATCAACACAACAAGACCTAGTGAAATGTATTTTACAATAATGTTGAAACTGCTTTACATGTCTATTGAAATAAAATCATAAATAGGCCTAAAATGTTTTCATCTGGAATTCAAAAGGATATGATTTCTGTCTTGGAACAATGAAGAATTTTTATAAAAAAAGGAACATGCTGATGGAAAACATTTAGATAAAATTAAAATATTTGAAAGTTTGCAAGTGTGGATTGAAGTACTAGCATAACAAAACTAGGATGCTTCAACTTAGAACCTTACAAATAGAGGCGTTGAGGAGATAAAGAATAAGTACAGATTCTATGACAGGTTTCAATTTTTGAGGTTGAGGGCTCTGTCTTGTTTTATTTGCATGAAGACGTGTTCATTTTGGTGCTTGGAAATATATTCACACGATGATCATTGCAGAACGCTTAACAGCAATTCCTCTAGTTAAATTCTTCTTTTCCTTCAGCTTGCACTGAAGTTTTCCAAGAGCACCTTGGCATGTATATTGTATTAGGGATTTGTGAACTTCAGAATTTTCCAAGGTCTTTTTTTTTTTTTTTCTTTATAGCTTGTCTGAACAATCTGAACTGTTTCCCAGTGCTCATCTAAGCAAAAAACTGTGCTGTTTATCGCTCTGCCTGACCTGAAATCAACTCTGTGTGATGTGCTTACTGCTTTCTAATTCAGAGCACAGAATGAAGGCTGGACCCACTCAGTGTGTTTCCTCCTTCAGCAGCCTGAAAGCCAGGCAGTGAGGGTTCACTGAAATCTAGGATTAATGAGAATGTATTTTCATTATTAGTTTTGAAGCCTAACCTCCTTTTCCCAGACCTATTGCTAGATGCCCAAGTCAGATCAAAATAAGCTCATGTGATCATCAACTATTCTCCCTACTCAGTTTCACAAAGTTGCTCTAGGAAGCACGATGTCCAATCAAACACTACTGTAGAAAAATGAAGAGACCCAGAAAGGGCCCTCAGTTAATCTGTAAATGGGGTAATTAATATAAGAACAGTCATGACTCTGTTGTCCTTGAGAGCTTTTCTGAGTATGTTTGAGGGGAACAAACTGTTGGTGTCCTCTGATGGTGACTGAGGATATCTTGGACTTGACTTGCTTTCCCCTGTGGGTGTTTTCTGTCAAGCAGATATGCATCTGCAGTGTCTGGGTGATGATGTCTCCGCCACCACAACTCACTCTCCTGCACCTCTTATTTTTCCAAGAATTACTTCTGTTTTCTGATTTCCCTCTTTTCTAGCTGGTCCTCATGCACTATCTTCTCTCCACTCCATTGCATATCCCCTTTATTGGCAGTTTATAAGCTGTTGCTTCACTTTGTGGTGATTCACACTTCCCATCAGTACTGCAGCATGCTATGTCTGAGAGCATAGACCATGCTCTGAGAGGCTGCCAGCTCCAGAGGAGGTGAGTCCTGACTCCACCCCTCACCCACTTATGTAGTGACTCTGGTCAAGTGATTTCACCACTTCTTGTTCCCCTTTCCACATCTGCAAAATGGGAATGATTATACAGTTTTTGCCTCATAGAGTTGCTGTGAAGATTAAATTGCTTATTCTACACCTTGAATTCAGAACAATGTGGGTAAAGGAAACTGCCTAACAGCAGAGAGAATTATAATTGCTTGATTTTGTTTAGTTCAGTTATATGACCATTGAACCTTCTATTAGCATTCTCATTTTTGGCAACACCTATTCATATCCCTTGGAGTATGTTCCCTGCTATTTTTTGAGGTAAGTTTAGTATTACCATTTTTCTCTGTTATTTTCCAAGAAGGGCAGTTTGAGGTGGAAGATCTAGAAGTAGAATTTCCCATAAGGTGAATTCCTAGTTTTATTATCCTCCTTCAGCCATTGTGTATGACTTGGATTATTTCTGCTGACCACTCTAAGATGGTATCCCACAGCTGGCCACTTCAAGTGTGGTCTGCTGACTGGGGGCATGGGCATCACCCACAAGCTTGTAGAAACAGAGCTCTCAGGCCACATCCCAGACCAACCGAATGAGGACCTGTATTTTAACAAGATTTCCAGGTGATTCTTAAGGATGTTAAAGTTTAAACAGCATTATGCTGACATTTCTGGGTGTAGAGCACCATAGTTCTCCCCTAGGGAAATGGGAAGAGATTAAGCTGAATCCTATTTTATAACACATCACATTGACTATTTCTACAAGGAGAGCACGTTAAAACCTGTGAGATTTCCTGGAAAACCCATGTTGGCATTCTCTTGGGAGTAATTGTTATTGATTAACGTCATGATTAAAACTACAGCTTAGGTCTACTGGGAGCTTTAGCTCATTGAAAGGAAAAAAAAATCATCTCATTGATCTGAAACAGTCAGTCATTCTTACCTTTTCAGAAAACACTTCAGATAAATAGCAATAATCTTAGCAGTGAGAGATTTGTCTCAAGGGATAATCTTTCCAACAATGACTTGCATTGATTAAGTTCATTGCTTTTTAACTGTTCACTTGGTTGCTGTGGTAACTGTTTTAAACATTAGGATGCATTTTCTTAGTTGGGATTGTGCATGAGGGAGGTAGCACAAAGAAGCACATTTGGGCTTGTGCTACTGGTGAATTACTTGCGGAGAGTCTGGTGTTTTTGTTGTCTTCTAAATATTGCTTTGTTGAAATTAGGTTCTGGAAGGGGGAGGCATTGGACATGTTTATGGGGTAGAAAATGTTCAGAAGAGTCAGGCTGGTGTTATGGTTCTTGGTATCTATGTCAACTGACAAGAAAGGACAACAAGTACTAGTTGTTGAAGAACTTTGCTTTTTGAACACTTACTCTTGTAAACTCTATAACAATTTTGTTGGATTTTACACTTACCTTTTGCCTATGTCTGTTTTTATGAATGGTTGGAACATTTGGAGGAATTGTCAGCTCACTGTGGTTGTTGGATATCAAGAAAGACTGCGTTTATACAGTTTGAATAAGATATTCAACAGTGTTATTTAAAAATTCAAACCATTAAGTAAAATGATGTTTGAATGCTATAGAACAGGATATCAATAATTAAGAGCCAAAAGAGCACTCTCATACTCTGAATAATTAACCTTAGGTATGCATTAACCTTTGTAGATCCCTACCTTTCACCATGCAGTTGCTCAGTGAATCCCAGCTATTGTCCTTCCCTTAGGGTCTCATATTCACCACCTCTGATTTTATCACAATGCCTATCTTTCCAGCTTGGATATTATAACCTTCTACTTAGACTGTTGCAATATACTGTGTGGATCTGTTACTTCCTCAGAGTTATCCACTATGTTTTTAACAAGTTAATTATGCTACTACTATGGAATTATAATTTTGATAGTTACAGACTCAACAACAAGAGAAGTCAAAACTTGATGGCTTTCCATTGCCAGTAAATAAAAAACTTTTTCCAAACTGGTTGGTTAAAATTCTCCAGAATGGCCAAAATTTACCTTTACAGTTATCTTGCTCAATCTGTCCATGTATTGACCTTAGGTCCCATCAAATTCGGACTCTTTATTCTAACCCATATGTACATTGTAGTTCCCAATCTTTGGATCTTAGCTGTGGTTTTTCTCAATGTGAAATCCTCTATTCCCGCACATTAAAATTCTTCTAATCCTCCTTTGTTTTCTTGAAGTCTCTGGGTCAGTTTTCAGTACTCAGGTCTGACCCAAAGACTAGCATTGGGCAGGGCATAGAGATAGCAATCCTGCCTGACCTGCTGAGCTGGCCCTCTCTTAACTGATTCCCTGAAGGGGAGCACCTCTCTCCTAATGCACAGGGTGATGTGCTTTTCTAGATTTTGCCTCTCCATAGAAGGATGTCTGTAAAGCAGATTCAGAAACCAGGAAGTTTGTAAATTGTCTCAGAATTGAAACATAAGGAATTGTTTGGTCATGAAGGATATTCGATCCAGGTTACAGGAAAACCCTATTGCCCTATTGATTACCTGATAAAGTTATTTTCCTTTGATAATTTGATATAAACACTGATCGTTTCTTCAGGTTCCAGCCTCTTATCCTTACTCCTATTTACTGAATTACAGTTCTCCCTTACAACATTTCCATTATAATAGGGTCATTTTATTTTATTTTTTTGTGGTGCTTGGAATTGAACTGAGGGCCTCCCACATGCTAGGCAAGCGCTCTGCCATGGGGGTACATTCTAAACAAACTTGTTTTAAATTTAAAGTTAGCAACACTTACCTTATCAGATAATTTGTTAAGTATTCCATGTGTTCAAAACCACATTTAGATCTGTCTACTGTGGTGCCTGAATCTTTGGATGTCTG
The DNA here is from genome assembly GCF_902686455.1 of Sciurus vulgaris. Taxonomy (NCBI): domain Eukaryota; kingdom Metazoa; phylum Chordata; class Mammalia; order Rodentia; family Sciuridae; genus Sciurus; species Sciurus vulgaris. The sequence goes on from NC_136462.1 coordinate 71,864,104, forward strand.
ATCTCACACTCAGAATGTGCCTTTTGTTTGAACTTACACCAGTATTCTTAAGTTGTTTTAAGCATTAGATATATTCACTTCTGTATTTCTTTCTTAATATATTTGTATTGTCTCTTTGTAGACTAAAATTATTAACTAGTCAGGGCTAAACTGCTTAAAAACAGGATTGCTTGTTAGCCTTGTTTTTTGTAGTCTTATGTACAGTCACTGTGTTTTTATCCAGAAGTGACATTTGACATTCATTCCTCATTTACTTATTTTATCCTTCATTTCCTTCCTGCCTCATTTCCTCCCTTCCTCCTCCTTGATTCTTTCCTCCCCTTTTTCCCTTCCTTCCTTTCTACCTCTTTTCCTTAGGTATTTTTGAAATACCTCCTACGTGCAAGGAATATATTAATATCTAGGAATATAATTATAAAAGACATAGACCCTAGTAATGCAATTACTGCCACTCATTGATTGCCTTAAACTCTTCATATAATCAGTTGAATGACACCAAAAGATAAATTTTAATACTCCATCCCTCCCTTTTATCTATTTATTTGTTTTGCAAATAAGCACACTGAACTTCTGAGAAGAAAAGTGACTCTCTTAAACCACACAGTTAGTGGAACAACTGGGACTTAAGACCCAAACTGTTGCCTCAGTTGCCCCTGCCCCTCCATTGCCTATTGGTGTTCATGGTGGCAACTTTATGGTTTAAGGTACTGTGATGATTGATTATATGTGCTAACATGGCTAGCCTCTGCTACCCAATTGTTGAGTCAACACTAATATGGGCCTGGCTATGGAGGTATTTTGTAGGTGTGATTAACATTTACTCTCAGAAGGCTTTAAGTAAAGTCATTAGCCTCATCAAATTAGTTGAAGATCTAAAGCAAAAAACACAGAGAGAAATTTTCCCTCAAGACTACAACATCAACTCCTGCCTGAGTTTGTGTGTGTGTGTGTGTGTGTGTGTGTGTGTGTGTGTGTATACACAAACAATATTGGGTTCTCTTTGGAGAACTCAACTAATTAATGCAGATTTTGACAAAATTGGTAAAATATTATACAAAGTTATTTAATTACTTAAACTAAAATAATTAAATGCTATTTTAAAGTTTAAAATACATGTAGTATATATAGTAGTCTCTGCTTTTTTAAATAGGGAGGATTGGTACAGGAGTCATCCCAGGTATAGAGCACGTGTGGAGAGAGAAGGTGACGGATGAGGGATTATATTGTGTCTTTGAAGTGACTAAAGAAACAGAGGGCTGCAGCAGCCTGAAGGTGCTCATAATTTATAATATTGCTAAACGTTTTTGTTTCAAGAAAATCAAATAATAACAACAACAACAGAAACAAACCTCAGTTTTCTCCCTCTCTGATTTAAAGTTAGCACATGTCAGTGTGTTCAGTCTGTGGTATTTACATTTTTACTTTTGGGTTTTATAAGGGGGAGCAATTGAGATATTTTCCTGTACATGGTCTTACCAAATAGGAAGACATTACAAAAGAAAAGAGTAGTGATATTTGGAATTTGAATTTGAATAGAAAAGTAATTTCATTGTCAGGCCGAAGGTAATAATGACCAATTCACAGAAATGTTTTGTTTGTTGTAAGTCAGAGTTAATCCTCCAACAAACCCCGAGGTCTAAAACTGAAGAATTTTATTAAATGCAAACAGACAAATCGAGGAAAAGAGGTTAGACAAATGAGAGTGCTCTGCTTCACCCCCAGTGCTGCCTCACCTTGGGATGGTGTTATCACAGCCAAACTGATTAGAGGTATATAGTCACTTCTCCTTATTATGGTAGTTTTGTTTTGTAAAGTTACCTCAAACACAGAATTAGCAAATACTGAATTATGGCTACTATGAGAAATATAGTGTTTGTTCCTGTGAGCCACTTGTCACATTTTTGTCAACTGATCAATACATAATCTTGTTTGTGTGTGTTTCTGTTAAAAGACACCATTAATATGCTCACAGTCAACAGCAATATAATTTATGCATGAACCAATGCACATCGCAGCCTTCTTGTGCTTTGGAACAGTACACAGCTCTTCAGCTCTGTGCTTGGGGCACCTTATTTTAAGCAGCAAAATCACCAAAAAGAAGTACAAAATGTAAAACAGGTGGCACTAAATAGAACATGAATAGAACACTTGTTGAGAGTATGAGAGCTGAAATCAGAAGGCACAGGTCCGCTGGAAATAACAAGAGTCAGGCACCTCATTTTTGGCCACTCCGTGCATGCCTGCAAGTGTCCCTAAAAGTGCTGCAGATATTGACATTGGGTCATAGATACATTTTCATGAATAGGTGAATTCTTAAATAAGGAATTGGCAAATAATGAGGATCTACTATAAGTAATCTGAGTCTTTCTAGAAGATAAGCCTAATCGTAGTGAAATAGCCTCCCCAAAGACATTCTTGCCAGAGTACAGAGCTGCTAGATAAAGTTGTTTTGCTTTTCAATATTTAATGTTCATTTGCAAGATTCCTTAATAAACATTTTTTAATCCTTGCTATTGCAGCATTTCTAGGGGAAGAAATATGTATGCTACAAATAATGAAACTTCAAGTATGATAGTAGGACTTCCTTAGGAAACCCTGAGTGATTTTAGGTGTCTGTTCTGAACCACTGGAATGATTGATAAAATCAACACAAATAAACTAGTTATTCAGACTCCAAGAAAAGTAATTTGTCATCTTTTCCCAAGTATTAGTGGATGAGCAATTTGTTTTCTTTCCTTCATTTTTACAGAGTGGATTCATTAAAACACCACTTGTTTAACCATGTTAAAACAATTAATAGTTTAACTGACGGTTTCACCTTTTAATAATTTTTGTCATATTGAAATTTGCCAAGAAATTAGCAAGTCTACAACTTTGATTCTTGCATATTATTGTAGTACTTCTTGATTGATAGTAATCGTTTCACTTTTTATTTGTCTAACACTTACTTTATGCAGATTTTTTCTTTTTTCTTTTTTTTTTTGGCTTCAGAGTTCAGAACTGGCAAACTCTGCCTTTTCTTAATTCAGGTACCTGTCACATAGATCGCAGAGGTACTCCTACCAGGAAAGAGGAGTCAGAGTAAGATCTGCTTTTGATGCTACTAAAACAAAATTAGAACCCAAAAGCAGAGGGAGCAGTTCAACTCCACTACTTTTGAGGTTATTACAAAGAAAAGAAAAAGAATCCATTACATAGAAGATTATTTAAATTTTTTTTCTTTCCAAGGTTTCAACCAAAGAGCACTGTACACTGAAAAAAAAAAAAAAAAAAAAAAAAACGGTGAGGTAATTCTGTATTTTGAAAAATTATTGCAAGCCATTTTTCTCAGTCATTTCATAAATTAGAATGGGAACAATGATATTTATATTATAGCAAGTACAATTTAGTTTAAAAAAGTAGAAGGGTACACTACCAGAGGACTTTGATTATGAATATGTATAGCCTGAGATAGGTATAAGAAGTAGATTAGAGAAATTAGCATGGGCAGTAATCAGATTCATATAGTGATATTGACTTGGAGAGAATTATATTAGGCAGTCAGAAGACTTTATCCAATTGCTGCTTGAAATTAAGTATACATGGATCTTTAATGTTATGGGCTTGAATTTGAAAGACTCACTCATCAAGATTTTTAGACACATTATATTTGCTTTTGCAAATTAGAAGCTCCAACCACAGATGCAAGTATACATTGCCATGTGTGGAATTAATGCTTCAGACAGCTTATGAATATGCATGTGTATTTTGGTGGTGCTTCTGCCACACCAGTCTGAAAAGCAGTGGGAAGTGGGTGGAACTGCGTGGAAATGCATATTGCTGTCAGAAAAGTGCAATTTTCAAAGAAAAAATTATAGGGGCAAATTTTCGTTTCAGACATGTCTCCAAAGACAGAATTTTCCAAAAGAGGAATGCTGATGTTTGTCCATTTTAATTGTTGAAATTTCTGTTGACATTTTCATAACTTGGAAATCTTCTAAGGACAAGCCTTTGTATTAAAATGTGCATACATCTTTATGATGGTTTCTGGAAGACCTTAAGTTTTAATATATGGCAATATTTGTATGGTAGATATTTCTTACAGTTGTACCTGATCGAAAGTCTCCATAACTGATAGGTATTAGTTGGGTTCAGCTTAAATTTTAGTGGGAGGTTATATGTCTGTATATTAACCACTGACTACCTTAAACCTTGGCAAAGAAATGCAGAGTACATGTAGTACACTTGCAATCAATCTGCTCCACCTTATGGCCACTACTTATGGGTCCTGTACTAGGTCAGGAGGAAGACTAGGAAAACTGAGGAGCATGGCTTTTTTTGTCTCTTCAGTAATGAAGTGCCATAGATCTTCTGACCTCAGGAGAATGAAGGGGCCACACCAACTGTGGTTTCCATGGGTGGTTTGAATTAGTTACATGTTAAAAGGAATGAAAAATTGGGCTGAGGATATGGGTCAGTTGGTAGAGTGCTCGCCTTACTTGTATAAGGCCCTGGGTTCAATCCCCAGCACCACATAAAAAAGGAGTGTGAATAGAAAGAAGCTCTTTTTCTAAACTTTTTTAGGACATTCTAGGAAATTTTGTCACTTAGAGATAACTGGTGGAAGGGTCTGCGAGGGCAGGATTAGATCAACTGTATGAATTCATATGGTCCAACAGTACAATTCTGATACTCCAGACAGACCTATGAACCATTCCTTCCAGAGCACACTGCTGAACGTTGAGTTGAACCAGTGACAGCGACATCATTCCCACAGCTCTTTGATTGAATTAAACTTACTACGTTTGACCAGTCATCACCAGAGCTTTTAATCTATAATTTACATACAATTTGTTTATCAAGCATAATAATATCTTCCTAAAAGATCACCCGATAACAGCTTTTATTTTCTTTTCCTGTTCTTGGAGAAATGTCACTCTGGGGATTTGATACATATCACTGAGGAAGGGGAAGAAAGCACTTACTGCTGATTTTGATATACAGTTGGAATCCCTGTACATTTTAATGACTTTGATATTAGGTCTGGCCTAAGGGTCAGAAGTTTTCTAGGCAAAAATGTTTTCCTTCTCCTAACCCATTTCATTGTTTCTTAATGGCATTTCCCATTAGAACCTTAAATTGGATTAAGGAAATATGTTGTCTGGAAAACAAATAAAATAATTATATTTTTTCATTTGCTTTAAAAACAAACAACAACAAAAAGTCTTTTGCCCCTTGACCTCTCTTGCCCCTCCAACTTCTGTGCCATTCTTGGTTGTGCTTTGTAATGAGCCTCAGCAAATCCATACTTTGGATTTAATTTTTCTTTAACTTTCTCTTTAACATACTTTATTAGACCCATCCCCACCGTTCCACCGGGACCATGGTCAGGTTTGGCAGTGGCCTTCATGTTGCTGTATCCATTGGTCAGCGTTTGCGTTTTCATCTTCCTGGACCAGCTCCCAGAAACAGTTTATCTTTCCATATATCTAACTCATTTCTTCCTCTCCATTTTTCAGACCTCTCACTGTTGGGAGGGCTGAAGGATGAGTACTGGGTTCTCTATATTTGTACTCATTGTTGGGAATCTTATTCAGTCTTGTGACATTAAATATTGTTTATAGGCTGATAACTACCAAATTAATGTCATTAACCCAGAAACACTCTCCAAAACATTCATTTCTTCTATTTTAGAAAATATAGGAGTTTCTGGTTTCACATCCAAAAAATTCTTAATAGGGAAATTCTGCATCTTTCACCCAAAAGAAAAAGCATCTATAAAGTGATAACTAAAAAATACATTTAAAAACTTTGATATTGCTCTAATTAAATATTCATACTAATTTCCATGTTTAGGAGATAGGGAATTTAAGATAGACAAACTAGAATCACTAAATTCAGGAGAGCACATCATGTACATTTCAATGATTTTTATGCATACTTGTTGATTACTATTTCATATTTAAGTTTATTTACCTTACAAGCTAATTCATGCCAACATAATATACCATGTAATCCTATTGCGAGATATAATTTAGCCAGAGAAATCTTTTGCTTATTTAAAAGAATGTTAAAAATATGCATATCACCATTATTTATATTTCAATATTTGAAAGAAAAACATAGAATTTGTAATTAAGGAAGAAACAAAGTAAACTAATATAACCAGATAACATATTTAAAGTAACCTCAATAAATTACATTTGTAAATTTTTTTTGTCTTCCTTCATACACTGTCCTTTGCCTACTTACCAATAAGCACTTAGCTACTTTACCTTAGTTGAAAGATGAAGTTGTAACTAAAACATGCAATCCACAAAATTTTTTAAAAAGTCCAAAATTTTCAGAATGTAGAGAATCCTAGAACAATTTGTGTTCTGTTGTCTTCAAAGATTGTTTTTAATATCTGGAACTTAGGAATATTCCAAATTGTTGTGTTCACCATTATTGCTCCATTGATTGATTTTGCTGTAGTTTTGAATTAGAAAGTAACTCTGACTTGAAACCAGTTTCAGACTGGTCCAATTCAACCTCAGAGTCATTGAAGTGTTTATTTGTTCTCTAAATTACACTAGTACTACTTATGTTGGATAAAAGATAATATTCAATTAAGGATTCCAGAAATGTTTACTAGTAAATGAAAATTAGATGAGAGTAAAATGAGAATGTGAATTAGATTTAATATTTATTTTTGTGTGAGGAAAGAATATAGAGGAAGGTAAACTTTCTCTTTAGCTCACTTGATTTAATAATAGAATGACATTTTAATATGCAAAATAGAATAAATATAATTAAATTCTTCATACAAATAAAATTATATTTAAATACAGAAGACAAAAAGAAAAGAAAAATGGTTTAGTGTGACATTTTCTGGCTTTCTCTTTATATAGAATTTTAAAACAATAGTTTGAACTATTAATACATTTATTAACTAGAAAATTGATACAGATGTCATTTTGAGAATTAACAAAATGACAATAGTGATATTAAAAAACACATGTTCATAGAATTTAAATGTTTGTCGAAATGAAGACAGAAATTTCAAAGTTGAAAGGAAAAATGTTCAACTTACTAATATTATAGAAATGTAAATTAAAACCAGTATAGTTCATCTACTAAATTACTAGGCCATAAAAATTCATACATCTGTTTTTTGGTGAGTGTATTGGGACATGTGTGAACCCCATATTACTGTTAGCATTTTAAATTGGAAGAATTTATCATGATATTGGGAGATCATACCTTTGAATCTTTCATTTGACTTTTACTTTTGAGACTTTTCTTCAAGAAATAAGTCCAAAATAAAATACAGCTGCAAAGACAGAAGACAGAGACAGGACCATATACATGGGGGAAAGAGACAGAGATACAAATATATATTCTTTAGCATCAAGAAATCAGAAAGTCAGTATGTAAAATTTTATATCCATTATAAAGGTATAGTACAGACCAATAAAAAACTATGCTTGAAATAAATAAGTAAATCAGTGTGCAACAGTTAAATCAGTGTGCAACAGTTTATCTACTTAATTTTTATGACTATTTGTCTAAATGTACAAGGGAAATGAATAGGCCAGAAAAAAAAAAAAAAACAAAAACCCAAACCAAATAATTTATAGGCATTATTTGGAGATAAAAACTACTTGATATTTTAATTTCTTTGTTTATTTCTTCATTAATATATGTTCTTATACTGTCTTTCATAATAATTTTTGCATATTTTCTACTTTAAAAGGAATACAATTATACAGTGCACTAAAGTATACTTTTACTACAGTATGTAGTATTCCAATGCATATTTTTTATGATGACCCTTGTTTGTGAATAAAATGAAAACTTGAAAATAGTCTAAAATAACTCTTTGAAATTCTTAGCTCCCTTTTTAAAAATCAGCATGCTAACCTTCTTTTTTTTTTTTTTTGTACCAGGGATTGAACCTAGGAGCACTCAACCACTGAGCCACAACCCCTGCCCTTTTTATTTTTTATTTTGAGATAAGGTTTTGCTAAGTTGCTTAGGGCCTCACTGAGTCACTGAGTCTGACTTTGAATTTGTGATCCTCCTATCGCAGCCTCCTGAGCTACTGGGATTACAACTGTGAACCACCTCACTGTGCTCAGTGTGTTAATCTTAAATTAAAGGTGGAATTTAAAACTTAAATATCCATTAAAACAGCTCTAATTTATGACAACAAAACAAATTTAATCATCATGCACTCTGGAAATTTGGCAAACTGCTAATATGTTTGATTTAAAATGTCCACTCTTTGTTGTGTGCATATATGAATATGTAACAACAAATCTCAGTAATATGTACAACTATAAGGCACCAATAAAAATGTGGAAAAAATAAAATGGCCATCGTAAAGATCTGTTTGTGCTGGAGAGAACATAGTAATTTCAGAACATAGTCCCTGAGTTTCTGTGTTTAGAAAAGATACTACCTAAGCTTGTTTGTTTTATTGTCTGGCTTTAGTTCAAGGCAAAATATGCCTGTACATGGAATAAGAATAATATTTTATGTTTAAGAAAAAATTCTAACCAAATTTTCAGTTGACAGTAGCTGTGGGTGAATTAAAATTCATTGCTTCAATAGAATTATATAGAAGAGTTCCAGAGATCATCTTTACTTTTTTAAAGCCTAAGAAATATAAAAAAGAGAAGACCAAATATGTACTCATCTTTTCCTGTTTGAATCACATGGACATGATTATTTGGAACATTGCTCCTATTTAAATATAAGAAACAAAATTGTATAAACCAGATTGTGTTTTTTACCTCCCAACTTCCAAGAGAACACACATTGAAAAGATAGCTGTGACATTCTTTACAGATTGTGGGACTTGGGTATATAGTATCTTAGAACAAATCGGTTCTTGTTAGTGGTTTTTGTTTTCTTTCAGGAAAAAGTACCTCAGATTTACCTGAAGGGGGGAAAAGTGAAAAGATGAAGTGCTTCTTTGGTTATTATAGCTTGGATAATTTTAAAATAAAAATCCTTTCATTTTTTTCTGTGGACATTTTTTTCTTGCCAACATTTTAAAGATGACTACTATATGTGAGGTATAGAATTGGTTGTCTTTTAAAAGTGTAATTCCATTCTCTATTCTGCAGAAACACCTACCATTTAGAAAAAATTACAGTGCTCCCACAAGCAAAAAATAGTCTTTTGTTACTCGTATATATTTATGCATATTTTGCTTTTATTTTAACCACAAGAACTTTCTCCCGTTTTGGCAGCTCTAATAATCTGCAGAGTGTCAGTATTTTTTTTTTTTTTTAATGATGCAAGTGTGAAGTTTTTAAGAGAGAATGATTTGTTGCTGTCTGTTTTGCCATCACATTCCCTTGTAGAACTTGAATGCTTTTTATTTTGTGATCAGATCGCTTTGATCCAATGAGCATTAGGGGGATGTTTGACTTTTTAAAGCAGTGGCTTCAAATCGGCAGCACTTGTTCATTGGCTATTTTACTGTCTTACTAAGTGAATTTGAATTATTTTTCCTGCCTAGTTTGCATCATGTATTTGTTTTCTTCTCCAGTATTGCTGTGCCCAGGTGTTTGTGGGTTGCAAGTTTCCATATGGATGACAAACCTTGTCTTTTTTGCCTGAGTTCTTCAACAATGCCATTCTCTGGCTTTTAATGACATTTTAGCAATTTTTCCAGCTGCTGCTGTCACTGAGATGGCAAAATTATTTCCTCCCCATTTTTGTTGACTTATTGGTAATGGTCTCTAAATTTCACCATCCTGGTTAAAAAAATGTCAGAATCACAAATTGTGCCATGTGTTGGCCCTGGAAACCTCAAATGTTGAATAAAAATTCTTCTCCATAAAGCAGTCACTTAAAATAACATTTAAGATAAATTGCTATGTGAAAAGTTCCTAATGTTTCTAATATTTTATAATTATACTAAGAAGGTATCTCATCCTGCCCAATTCTATAGGATTATAGGGCAAAATTTGGACTTTCTAACCTTATAAAAGCGTTTCATGCTTTTATAATCCCTCTGTGCTTGGGATTAATACTCACTTATGTGTGTGTTTTTTGTTCATTTTTTTTTTTTTTTTTTTCGGTACTGGGGATTGAACCCAGGGGTCCTTAATCACTGGGTCACATCCCCCACTCTTTTTAATTTTTATTTTGAGACAGGGTCTCACCAAGTTGCTCAGGACCTCTCTAAGTTGCTGAGGCTGGCTTTGAATTTGTGATTCTCCTTCCTCATTGTCATGCTGGGATTAAAGGTGTGTGCTATTGTGCCTGACCTTGTGTGCTGTTTTTACTGTGACATAAATCTATAAAAAAGGAAGTTCAATTATAGTATTAAATAACAGAAGTATTTTGTCATTTTTAAGTTTTATATTTTTATATTAGATCACAATTTTGTGTTCTTCGAAAGGACTTTTTTGTAGTTTACCTCACTGGGAGGAGAGCATCAGTAGAGCTTCACTTCTCTGATCTGTGATGTGGGAATTATTTTTCCTTTCTATATATAGAGAAGTAAACAATGGACACCTTTTGTATTGGTTAATACTGAAATGATTGGTCATACCCAGTGTTGCTGAGGATATGATGGAGCTGGAACTTCACACACTGCTGGTGTGAATATGCAGAGGTGCAAACACTTTAGAAAACATTTTGGTAGTTTTTTTTAAATTTAAGCAAATTTTAAGCAAATTCCTGTCAATATGTTTTAGGTATTCTACTCCTGAGTATTTACCCAAGACAAATTTACTGTACTTTGGTGTGGTATGTCTATACTAAAAGTTGTATTCAGATGTTTACTATAATAGCTTATTTGTAATAGCCTAAAATTGAAAATAACCCAAATGTCTACCAATAGGTGGATGCAGATGCATAAACAAATTATGGCATATTCATCCCATGGAATATTCCCTGAAAATTAAAAGTAATAAAGTGTTGATATATGATACAACATGGATGAATCTCAAAATAATTACACTGAGTAAAAGACTATACACAAAAATCTATGCAATTTGTAATTTCACTTATAGAAAATTCTATTCTAGAAAGGGAAGTTTAATTTCTGGTGAAGAAAAGTGGATCAGTGGTTGCCTGGATTTGGAGAGTAGGGAGGTGTTAAGGAAGGGCATACACAGGAGCTGAAGACGAAATACATGTTTCTTTTAAATAAAGCCTATGCTTCTATTATCTTAATTTTGATGGTAAATTCAGTGGCATGCTCATACACCAAATGTTATCCAGTTGTCCACTTGAAGTATGTTTATTGCATGTGAATTATAGCTTGGTTAAGAAGATTAAAAATGAAACAAGGTAACACATATGAAAGTATCTACTATTTTGTTTGGGAAATGATTATCTCTCATGTTACTCTATGGAAATGATTAAATGATGAAATGAGGGAAATCAGAGACAGTTTCACTGTAACTCCAAGGAAAGCATAGTTAAACAATATTTTCTCTTTTGGTGAGAAAATTGCTGTCATATTATATATTGCTTTATGCATAGGTTCATGCCTTATTAGTGTGTGTGTGTTCCTTGAAGCCACCCTTGCCCTATTACAGTCACCTGATAGTCCACACTTGTGAATGAATACAGTGGCGGATGGTGGGTTCTCTAGGTGGCTGGTGAGGCCAGGCCCTCTGAGACAGCCTGGGTTGAAGAGCAGCTATGCCTGAGCAATGTGGAGAGATGGAGGACGGCAGAACTCCTCTGGTGAATGAGGCCAGTTCCCCAATGGCTTCAGGCAAACTGGAGGATTGAGAGACCTAAGTACAGCTGGAGATGTCTGTACTCATCCCTCGTCCTTCGGTTCCCAGCAGGCAGCATGGCAGCTCCCACTTAGATCTGAAATAACCTGTGTGGAGTAGGAGAGCCAGGAATGGTCCTGTGAGTCACACAGGTTAAGCCTTCGGTGAGCTGTTCTGTGATACCCTGGAGAACAACAAAGCAGCTGCAAACTTTGATGCACTTTGTTGTCTTTCCTAAAAAAAAATAAAATAAAATAAAACCAGACAGCATATAGTTGCTCCTGGCACATCTGTTCCTATCCAGGTTCTAAATGTACCTGGTCTGGGGGAAGGTTGAATGGTTTGAGCTGTGTAACCATTGTCATTTCGATCATCATCACCATCATTATCATTATCATTTCAATGGATGGCTGCATTATATGCTGGGCTCCAGATCAAGTGCTTTGAAAACATTTAATTCTCTCAGTAACCCTCAAAGAAGAATTTCCTGATGCCTTTTCTCCCACCTCCCTTCCCCAAATGAAGTCAGAACTTCATTTTTGCATGGTCTTATAGCCTGTACACCTCAGTGATACTTGCGATTATGGCAATCATATCATGGGTTGTGTAATTAGTAGACTTTTATCTATCTCCTTTTTAAAATGCACAACTAAATATGTCTTGCTGACAGGGGTTTGTTAAAGTTTAGTACTATCTGTTGAGTGAGGTAGTGAACACAAACATCATAGAAACCTAAAAGTTTTATGATATGGGCAATGAAGGGCCTGTGACACAGTGACTCCAGGTTTCCTATAAGGATATTTAATCAGGAGATAATTTTAATTTAAGCAATAAGAAAACTAAAGAGAAACATGAGCAATGAGATTGAAAACTAGCCTTAAGATTGGGAAATCATGACATTATAGGTACGTTAAATCCCATACAAAAATACTCTGGGGTTGGTTAATTTGAGAGATTGTTAAATTCAATGAATTTATAAATGTCCTCATCAATATAGTTATCGACTCTCTTTTCAATATGCAAGAGTAAAGATCTACTGGTATTTATGGCATATGATCTGCATGTTGTTGAATAAATTATGAATCTCCTGTTACCGCTGCTGATGAAAACTAAGACTGTATCCATAATATATATTTTTAATAAGTTGCTTGCTTAGCATACATTATTAACAAAATGACTTTTATGATGTGTTTCTTTAAATGCAACTTACTGAGGTGATGCCTCTACTCTTTTACATCCTTACAATTAAACAATCAAAACAGTTACTAAGTCACATATTACCAAAAAAATTGAGTATTTTAAAATAATAAATAAAAACAATTGTTCAAAGGAAAGATTCATAGTTATTACTCATTTCCCTTACTTAATGCAAAATTATATGTTGCATTTTACTGAAAATTTTTTGTTTATTCTTGCTAGTAACACTCAAAACTCAGTGGAAATCATCAAAGTAAAATAGCCTCCAAGATAAATCATAGCATCCCAAATACTTTCATGCCTTAAGCCAGAACATACCCGGCAAGTGCTCTTAAAAGCAGACCACTTGACTGAGACACAGAGAAGTATCAAGTGTTCAGATATTCACCTAATTCAACTGATAATGCCTTTTCTTTACTCAGAATCTTCTCAAAACAAGTAGGGTCTCAGTATTCATCTGATCTGAGCATATGACACACTGGCTTAGAAAAAATAATGTTTTGAAATATTCAAGGAATATTAGGGCATCAAGAATATATCTTTGGATATTTCATATTCTCTGAAAATACAAACAACAACATATTCTTGGCAAGATAAAAGGAAGTGATATAATCAAAGAGGAAGAATATGAAACTGCTACTTTTTAAAAGTAGCAGCATAACTAATTGCACACTTTAGTGCATCTTCCTAGAGTATTCACATATGATATAATTGTCCCGCTTCAAGTATTCTTGAGGAGGAAAATGTCAACTGCATGTTTTTCCCTTGTCAAGTTACCCTGGTAAAATTGTATTCCGTGACTCTATCATTAAAGTGTTCTATGAGCTAAAAATCTCTGAACATACAATGTATGAAGTAAACTTTCAAGATATTTCTTCTCTAACTGCTAATGGACTTTTGTCATTCTTCTGGATCCTCCTGTAACTTGGAGAATTCCTTGCTTTTTGAAGCAGAGCCCTCCGCCATCCCCAAAGCTGAGACTGCCTTTCTGGTCCTCTTTGTAGCTTGGTGCAGGCCAAGCTTAGACCTTGTAGAGCAGGCCACCCTGACAGTCCTGACAGTTCGTGGCTAAAATTGTGGTAGTCTGATTCAGTTTCCAGAGAGCAGTGGCAGGTGGGCTCATGGTAGTGTCAGTTAGTCTCTTCTTGAGGTGTCCTTGACCAGAGGTAGGACTTTCGTCTTGAACTTCCAAGCCTGCTTCTCCAGTCCTCCCAACATGCATAGGCTATTCACTTCCCCTTCAGTAAATTCTTTTTCTTTATACATAAGCCAGAATTGTTTTCTGCTCCTTCTGACTAAGAATTCTCAATGATACTAACCTTTGCATCCTCAACTGTCACCAACTCTTGTCATTTCCATGCTTTGGAATATCCTGTGCCACACCTTCTCATCTCTTTAGTTAAGAACTGGACTCATTAAGACTGAAACTTCTCGGTTGTCTTTTTTCTCAACTTTCTTGTTCAGTTGCCTTTCACAGACCTCTTGTTTTCTTGTGAAGGAACCTGTATAACCCTTCCTTAGTATCTTCTAAACATTGTGAAGCTTTGGAACCAGATGGACTTGAATCGGCAGTCTCATTTTCTTTATGTTAGAGTATGTTGCCGCAAGCAAGGTTATTCATCTTTCCAAACCACAGCCATCTTTAAATGAGGATAATAAATGATAAAATGTATAGTTTTTATGGGAATTTAGTTAATGACATAAGAGAATGCTGAATAATGTGGACTGCCTGTGTTTTAAATCCTGGGGCTACCTTTTGATAGCTCTGAGGATTCTAGCAAGTAACTCAATCTCACTGTGCCTGTTTTCTTAGCTTCAGAATAGTGACAGTAATAGTACCTAAGTCATGCATGTAAAAGGCTCAGGAGAGTGGTGCACATAGTAAGCCCTCAGAAAGCACTTTTATTATTATTATTAAGGATAAAACATTCAAGTAATGATAGCACTGATTTCCTTTTCTCTTACTTTTTTACTTATTAACACTACAGAATCCACTGATGTGCACACTTTCCGGAGGTACAATTTAGTAATAAAGAAAACAAGAAAGTCATAAAATTCTTTTTTATGTCCCATCTTGTTCATCTCAGCCTTCCACAACCCCATCCTCCCTGGTCAGGTGCATCTTATTTTCTCTGTTGTAAGCAGGGGTCTTTGTTACCATTCCTTTGGCCTTGTCATGCTCTGCCCAACTTCTCATGCAGATGGAGAAGATGTTTGGTTTCCCCAAGTGATTTTCCCATGAGTGTATCCACATCCAATTATTTTTCCCAAGGCTTCATCCATATATTGGGTTTTCTGGGAAACCTCTCCCAAGTTCTCCAACTTCACTGGTCTTTCTTTCTCAGATATAATACTTATGGTATGTGAAACTTAAACTTTACTCGCTCTGCTGCTTTTCACAAATGTGTTTGAGCTTGTGTCTTTCTGACTTGGGTGTCAGGTCCTAGAGGGGAGGAGCTTCTGTGTCTCACTTGCTACTGGTCATAACAATGGGTTTTCATGAAATGCACGGTCTAGAATGCGTCACTTTGGAATTATTGCCAGGGTGTGTGGGTACATTTCATTGTCTCCTGTGTTTTTAAAAAAAAAATGTAAATTTTATTTGTTCTGATTAGTTGTACATCACAGTAGAATGCATTTATACATTTTGATAGATCACACATAGAGTTTAATCTCTCATTCTTCTGATTATACACGTTGCAGGATCACATCGTTGTTTCCTGTCTTGTTTGCAGTCCCTTATCAATGTACTTCTCTCAAAATCAATTAATGATTTATGGTCAAACTCACAGAAACTTGGAGAAGTTGTTGTGTTCTTTTCTGTAGAAATAATATTTCAAAAGAGATTGGATTATATGAGATTATATATTTATATTTTCAAAAGGGAGTAACAAATAGTTCTGATGAGCACAAACAGCTCATCAGAAAACAGATCTAAGGGTAATTTATGTGTCACATAGAAACACGTATTTGCCTATATAATGTGATGCTCTTGAGTTCTCTGTATACTTTGAAAAACAAATTACACATGAAGGGGTTATCTAAAACTAGGGTTGGCAGAAGGATTTATCAGAAAATTATCTTAGTTTTTTACTGACCTTTATTTTAAAAATATTTGAACAGTCCAAAAACTTAATATTTTATAAGGACATTTGAACAACTGAGAAATCTTAAGACACTAGATGCTGGGAAAATTGAAATTATTAGAACAAAAATGAGCCAAAATATCATGAAGTGAAGATAAAGAATGCAAACTCTGGCATTTCTTTTTTTTGGGGTGCTGGGGATTGAACCCAGGGCCTGTGCTTGCAAGGCAAGCACTCTACCGAGTGAGCTATCTCCCCTGCCCCGAAACTCTGGCATTTCTATGGAATAAAATTGCGTGAAGAAAATTTTTTTTCAGTTGTGCTTCCTAAGGAATGCGAGGGAGAGAGATTGTGAGGATACACATACAGGGAGTGACCAAGAGGAATGGGCATTACTTTTGCAGAGAAGGTGAAAGAAGTTAAGATTTCCGAGAAACTAAATTCCACAGTCTTTTAAGACATGGAAATATGTTATCTACTGTTGCTCTGATGTGTATGAAACGTTTTATGTAACATTTTATCATTGTAACATTTTATCATTGGCAGATCTTAGCAACCTGTTGGAGGTTGTCATATGTCAATAAAGATAAAGTTGATATTAAGAAGGTGTTAGGAACATTTTGATGATAATAGAAGAAAAATATGTATTCACAAATGGAAACGCACATGAAATATAAACACGAAAGGTATTGTCTTAGCCGTTTTGGGCTGCTATTCCAAAATACCTCAGGCTGGTCAATTTTTAACAACAGAAATAAATTGTTCATAATTCAGGAGACTGGGAAGTCTGAAGTTAAATTTGGGGTTAGTGTGCTTTGTGGGTGGCATCTTCTAGCTCACAGGGAAGAAGGAGCTCCTACAGGTCTCTTTTGTAGGGTGCTAATGAACTCCTAAAGGCCCTACTGCTTAACACTATTACGTTAGTGGTTAAGTTTCAAAAACAGAATTTTTGGTGGAACACAGACATTTAGGCTATGGAATTCCACCCATCATCCTCCCAAATCCATGTTCTTCTGTCATGCAAAGTACATTCCATCCCAGTAATCTCCAGTGTTTAACTTCTTTTGTCATCTACTCAAAAGTCTGAAGTCCAGACTCATTCCTAAATATCTAAATCAGGTGAGATTAAAGGTCTGATTCATGCTGAGGCCAATTGCTCTTCCATTTACGAGACTATGAATTCTGGAAGTACATGTTTCCAAAATGCAATGATGGGATACCCAGGGGGTAGGTATTCTCATTGCAAAAGAGAAATAAAAAAGAAGAGTAACAGGTCCTAAATAAGGCTAAAACACAACAGGACAAACAACATTAAGTTTTCAGGCTTCACAATAATCTTTGACTCCACATCCTGCCTTCAGAACACACTGGGATAGGGGTTGGACATCCTCACCCTTGTGGCTTTTCTGGGTCCAGCCAGCCACAGCTCTCATGGGTAGGTGTCCTGTGCTTACATCTCTTAGACTGGTGTCGTATGCTGGTGGCTCTGTAGCTCTGGTGTCTCTAAGTTCGCCCTGCCCCCATGGCTCCACTGGGCATTGCTTAGTGGATACTCTGCCTGCACTTGAGGCTCTTCAAAGCATTCTTTGATATCAGTTTGTGGTACCACACCCCCAAAATTGTGCATTCCATGCATCAATGGAAATGGCACCATACAAGCACCACCAAGTTTTACCACCTGTGCCCTCTGGAGAGCAGCCATTGCTGCACCTGTGTCTAGTGGAGCCACATCTGAACTGGCTGAGGAGCATTGTGCCAGACTGTGGAGAGCAGATACTTGGAGAAATGCCAGACAGTGAGTGTGTGGGTCCTGGAGGTACCTAGGCCCCACTTTTGACGTAACTCTGTCTCTCTCGGGCCTTCGCACTCTGGGCCTATAATGGGAGTGGCAGCCTCAGAGATCTTCCAAATGCTTTTGGTCATTCTTCCTTTGTCTTGATGGATAACACTTGGCTCCTGCTAATCTGTAATAATCTCCTTCTCAAGGGGTCACTGGACCTACCCTTGGTGTTCTCTCTGAATGTACTGTTCCATTTTTTAGAACACGGTCAGTCTGAGAATTTTCTGAATCTAACTTCTCTCCTTTTGTCTATGCATTCTGTCTTAAAATCTTTCCTATCTTTTCATATATTGCTATAAACTATCAAATGCAACCATACTTTAAAAAAAGAAGACATGCTATACTTTCAAAACTTAGATATTTCTTTTGCTGAATATCCTATTACATAACTCACAAGTTCTACTTCCACAGAACACTGGGACAAAGACATAATTCAGCCAAGCTCTTTGCCACTTTACAACAAGAATGACCTTTCCCTAGTTTCCACTTCCATGTTCCTTTTTCCCATGTGGGATCTAATCAGAATGGCCTTTATCATTCACATTTCTGCCTGGCATTCTGTTCATGACCACTTACATAACCTCTAGGAAGCCAGTCCTTTTCTTCAGCTCTGTTCATTTGAGCCCTCACTAGAATCACCCTCTACATTCCATTCACAGCAGTGCAGGTTTTATATAATGAGCACTTCAAGTTGACCCTAGCCTTACCCATTACCCAGTTCCAAAGCGACTTCCATGTTTTTAGCTAATTAGTATAGCAACATCCCCCTCTTGGTGACAATTTCTGTCTTTATCCCTGTGGGCTGTTGCTATAACGAAATACGTTAGACTGAGTAATTTATAAACAACAGGAATGTGTTGCTCACAGTTTCAGAAACTGGGAAGCCCAAGATCCAGGTGTTAACATATGTCTGGTGAGGGCCTTCTCTCTTCTTCACAGACGGTTACTTCAAGCTACATGCTCATATGGTAGAAGGGACAGATAAGCTCCCCCAGGTCTCATTTGTAAGGGTATTAATTTCATCCATGAAGGCTTTGTGCTCTGACTTAATCTATTCTTGAAGGCTCCTCTTCTTAGTACTATTGCATTAGGAATTAAGCTTCAACATGTGAATTTTGAGAGTATATAACCATTTAGGTCATTGAAGGTATAATGTATATCATTTGTAATACATAATGTACAGGCATACTTTGTTTTATCACGTTTCACTTGATTGAGCTTCACAGACGTGGTGTGTTTTTTTTTTTTTTTTTTTTAACAAGTGGAAAGTTTGTGGCTACCTTGTGTCAAGCAAGTCTATCAGGGCTTTTTTGTTTTTCCCAGAAGCATCTGTTCACTTCATTTCTCCATGTCATATTTTGGTAATTTTAATAGTAATTCAGACTTTCTTCTTTTTCTTATATATGTTATAATGATCTGTGATTAGAGCTCTTTGATGTTAATGTTGTACTTGTTTTGGGTCACTGCAAGCCACACCTATGTATAAAGAAATTGAATTTATTTGATAAATATTTTGTGTGTTCTCCTGTTTCACTGACTGACATTTCCCTTGTTTCTTCGCTTCTCCTTGGGCCTCCATATTCCCTGAGACACAAAAGTATTGAAATTAGGCTAATAACCTGATTAACCTGTTAAGTGTTCAAGTGAAAGAAAGAATTACACATCTCACCCTGTAAACCAAAAGCTAAAAATGATTAAACTTAGCAAGGAAGACATATGGAAAACTGAGACAGACCAAAAGCTAGGTCTTGTGTGCTGGTTAAACAAGTTGTGAATGTAAAGAAGTTCTTGAAGTGTTCCAATGAACATACAAATGACAGGAAAGCAAAGTAGCCTTATTACTGATATGGAGAAAGTTTTAGTGGTCTGGACTAAAGATCAGACTAACCACAAAATTCCCTTAAACAGAGCCTTATTCAGAGCAAGGCCCTAACTCTCTTCAGTACTGTGAAGGTTGAGAGAGGTGGGGAAGCTGTACAGGAAAAGCTTGAAGTTAGCCCAGGTTGTTTCGTGAAATTTAAGAATCTGTCTCTGTACCATAAAAGTCCAAGATGAAGATGCAGGTACTGATGTGGAAACTGCAGCAAGTTATTCAGACCATTAAGCTAATTGATGAGGGTGGCCACACTAAATACCAGGTCTTCCATATAGGTTGAACAGCCTTGTATTGGAAGACGATGCCATTTAGGACTTTCACAGCCAGAGAGGTAAATGCCTGACTTTAATTCTTCTTCCCAACATTCAGCAACCACCACCCTGATTAATCAGCAGCCATCAACGCTGAAGCAAGACACTCCACCAGCCAAAAGATTATAACTTGATAGAGGCTCATATGATCACTAGCATTCTATAGCAATAATGTGTTTTTAAAATTAAGGTATGTGCATTGTTTTGTCAGACTGATGCCATTGCACACTTAAAACACTACAGCATATAGTAACTATAGCTCCTATATGCAGTGCAAAAACAAAAATTTTGTGTGACTCACTCTATTGTTATTTTTACTTAAACGCAGTGTTCTGGATCTGAACCTGCAATATCTCTAGGGTATGCATGTTTGAGATTTATAATATATGTAATAATAATTCATTGAATATTATATATTATGCATATATTATTTAATAATATATTAGATATGAATGTTTATGTTTATGTATATTTACCTACATATATAAATTTTCTTTTGTAACATTCCATACCACTATTTTCCTATACATTTATATATATATATATATATATACATGTAGATGGGTGTTATTTGATTTTTAATTTTTTACATGAACAGGTGGGTTGAGGATTAAAATAGTTAGCTGCAACTCTTTCCACATGGAAGAAAATAACAGCATGAACTCTTCTGAAGACATTTTATTATAATTTCCTGAGAATTATAAAATATTCCATATGAAAAGCCATATGAGAAAATATCTGCAGATGGAGGAATCACTCTCTGGGTGTGTCCCCAAAGACCTGTGATACTTTGGTTTTCTCCATTTGGTGATTTGTGGAACTCCCCTGACCTGCATTTCTGTTTCCACTCCCAACCCCCAGGATTCTGTTGACTCTAATGTCATTTCCTGGTAGTTGTATAAGTTACTATAATACTTCCAGTTTTCTTATCAGCTAACATTAGGCCCGGATGTAGGATATTCAGGTGGAATTGGAGGCAGGAAGGAGGACATGAAGCATTCAGGGATGACAATTGACTTAGGCTCCTTAAGGCAGGCCTATGCATATCTTGCTGGTCCTGACAAGTATGTAACCAAAAATTGTTGTATAGTATGTAGGGGAGAAGGGTCGTTTTAAACTGGTGCAGAAAGTTTGAAGGACATAGCAATCTGGAATATTCAACGTCCTGCCTTCCCCCTAGAAAAGGCTTTTAAAACTAGTTTTTTTTTAGTTAAGAAGACCAAAGAAAAGGTAGGCTTAGGTTTGAGGACTATTATAAAGTGTGCAAAGATGGTAAAGAGAAAACATACTATTAATTTCTTTTTGGTAATCAAGGAGAAAGGACTTTCAATTCTAGAGGTAGAACAAACTGTTAATAGGAATTTGATGCCTTAAAAAATGTGGAGTCAGTGAACCCTTCAGCAATGAAGTGGTTCATTCTTGAGTTTAGATTTGTCATTCAGTGATCTTGGAAGCATCACTGTTATCTTTACTGATTCAAAGAACTGAAGAGGTTCTAAGAGCTTAAGGGTAATTTTCCAGAAGGAGTAATAGAAGAATTTATAAATGACTGGTCAGTGTAATCTCATGAAACTTGGTGAGCACTTAGAAAAGTTAACAGGAATATTTTATTTGAAAGAGAATATTGACAAAACGAAGTGAAAGATGAATCCAGCAAAAAGATCCTAAAACCAGACTGAGGTGGAAAGAGTAGAGATGCTTTCAATGTTCCAAAATATATAATTAGGGGCAACTTGTACTGTTTACAAAAATTAATATTACAACTTCCTTTCAGTGTATGATACATAGATAATAGATCCTGCCTTGTTGGAAGTTGAGTTTGTCATTGTCAGAGTTGAATTAGGTGGCATTACTACATTGGGAAGATTCTTTCTCTCAGAATTGTCATTCTATAGATGGATAAAACAAGAACTCCAGAAACTGGATTGAATGTTTAAGTGGAAAAGAGAAGCTGAACAAGGTTTTTTTTTTGTTATAGAAGAAATGATCCAGGAGTATCTGGCCTTGTGAAAATCAGGATTTTGAGGTGAGATTTGGGAATTGCAGTTGAGAGTAGTATAGCACATTGTGCACATTTATTAGAGTGTCACACTGCATCCTGATAATATGTACTGTTACTCAGTGTCAGTTAAATTACCATGTCTTTAAAAAAATAATATGAGAGTCACTAAAAGTAACTAAAAATTTGCCATGACAAGGTACTTAAACCATTGTTTTTTGGCAAGTGCAATTCAGTTGAAATAAGGAACAGATTTTCCCATCCTTTAGTAGAAATTCTCCCTCAAGACAATCAAGGAACAGTCAATTTCTAAACTGAGCCGATTAAATGATACCAGTATCCCCAAAGAATGTGTAGAATATTGACCAGATGTTAAAATAAAACTTTCATTTTTTTCTTCATACCCACCAAATATCCATAATCTTAAATTCTGAACTTAACCTCTATGTTTAAAAGAATCTCATTTGGTCCCTAATATGCCTGGTTAAAATCTCTTGGAATCTAAGAATTGGGCTATGTTTGGCATCCATATTTTTCCAACTACATTTTTTCAGGTTTGTATAAAAGAAGCCAAAGAGAGAACACATATGTAAATTACACGTAACTCTTCTCCATGAGGTTGAGGAGAGAATATCTGTGTGAATATAATGTCATATTGTCAATGCTTGTCAGTGTTGGTGAGACTCGGGCAGTATTGATGAAAGAGAAGCTGTGGTGAAGATTGTTTCATGCTGTCCATAAGGTCAAGCAAGGCTGAAGTAGCATTAAACAGTTGTCATCTGTGTTGTCCTGACCAGTCCCTTGCTCCCTGAACTCTCATTCCAGCACATACTGTGTCATAGATTTTTGCTGGTTGAGAAAACTTCCAAGGAGAACCAAAAGTCGGGACAATAGCCAAATTAAGACTGTGGTGAGCAGCGGGGCAGCAGGATAGGATACTGAAAGGCACTGTACGGTAGCACCTGACGTGCCAGTGCCCCCAGAGGGAAGGATACTGGTGCGGGGCTCATGGAATTTAGGGTTTAACTCAGTGCTGCTTGCTTTTTCTCCTGCTCTCCTGTCCCTCTTTGTTTTTATCCTTCTCTTTTTCCCTTTTCCTCCAAGTCCTTTTTTTCTTCTAATGTTGTTTTCAGTATGAAACATGACATCCTGCTGGGAAAGTCTATATAGCTGAAAGATGATTTAAGGAATTACTACAAAGCACAGTCATCGCCACCAGATCGAGAAAAGGAACATTGCCGGCTCTTCTGTTTGTCTTCTCGGTTATGACCTCTCCCACTCCCAAATTCCTTTCTTGCTCTTTAAAATTGTATACCTTTGTGTGCATACCTAAAAATATTGTTTAGTCTTTCTTATTTTTGAGTTTAACATAAATGGAATCACACTATTAATACTTTAATGATTCATTTTTTCATTTATTATAATGATTTATTTATGTTTTATGTGTAGTTGTAATTTGCTTATTCTCATTGCTGTGTAATATTACATTGTGTTCCCGAACCACAATTTATTTATCCATTCCACTGTTGATGGACATTTCGGTTGTTTCCCATTTGGTCTGTATCAAGTGTGGTGCTGCTGTGAGCATTGTTACATGTCTCTTGATGTTAGATTAGAAAGGCCAAATGATCTATGAAGTGGTTTTTATCAATTTTTATATTTATACTGGAGGAGTATGAGAGTCACTGGTTCTCAAATCCATCGGCATATACTGTTCTTGTGCTTCAATACTAAGCATTCAAGTGGGTATACAGTGTCATTAATTGTGATTGAATTTCTCTGATTATTAATGAGATTGGATCTTTGCATGCAATTTTTTTGCTAACGGGGCTTCCTCTTTTGTGAAGCATCTGTTTGAGTCAATGCAAGTCTGTCTTTGGCTTCGAGTCCTTTATTACATATTTTCACATTCTTCTCTCATTCCGTGGCTTGTCTTTTCCTTTTCTTTGTGATGTCTTTTAAAGAAGAAACTACTCTATTTGAATATAGTCACATTCGAGTCAAATTCTGGAATGATGGTAACTTCCTCCAGAAAATATCAGTATTTGCTCCTGCCAGGCACCCAGAAACACTTTGAGTCTGGCACCAACCAAATTGAAGGTCTGAGTTTCTTTGGGGAATTTTGGTAATGCCAATCTGGGCTGTTAATCCATTTGTACTGTTTTACTTGTACCCTGAGTTTAAGCTGTGATTGCAAGAAGGATATGTCTATGTTTCTGTCAGAGTAGTGTCCTGCTAGATCCACCACTCTTTGTCAGCCCAGGAATTTGATTTCAGTCACCCTGTGCTAATGAGGCCATCAAGGCAAAAGTTGATAACCACAGGGATTTTTGAAATTTGTAGAAATTGGCAAGTGCAATTATTGGTTGAATATTTTTGTCTCCTTCAAAATTCATTTTGTAAATTAATCCCCATTGCAACAGTATTAAGAATTTTGGCCTTTAGGAGGTGATTGAGTCATTAGGTGCCCTTATAAAAGGGTTTGACAGAGGGAGTTCACCTCTTTTCACCCTCTGTCCCTTCTACTGTGTAAGGTCAAAGCAATAAGGAGCCATTGTGAAAGCAGAGAACAGCCTTCTTCAAACACCAAGACTGCCAGTACCTTGAACTTACCAGCCTCCACAATGTAATAAATTTTTATTACTTATAAATGAACTAGACTCATGTGTTCTGTTATAGCAGCCCAAACAGATTCATAGAAAGGTGTCTTCCATGCTAACAAAACTAGGTTCCTTAGCTTTAACCAAATAAATACCTTATTATCTTGTTAGCTTTCCAATATTTTTTTATTAAAGAGATTAGTTTTAAAAAAACATACTTTTTTTTTTCCAGTGGAAGAAGATTGGCCTGAAAATCTACCTCATCATTACTGGAGACTGGCAGGTTTTCAATGGTTCTTCACCAAGAATGTACATTAGACCAAATAGGAATTCTCAACCCTCAAAAAACACATGCTTGTATTCTTGATAATAGACATTCTAATTGGTGTGAGATGAAATCTTAGGGTAATTTTGATTTGCATTTCTCTTATTAAGGATGTGGGAAAAAAGGTACACTCATACATTGCTGGTGGGGCTGCAAATTAGTGCAGCCACTCTGGAAAGCAGTGTGGAGATTCCTTAGAAAACTTGGAATGGACCTACCATTTGACCCAGCTATCCCACTCCTCAGTTTATACCCCAAAGACTTAAAATCAGCATACTACAGTGATGCAGCCACATCAATGTTTATAGCAGCTCAATTTACAATAGCTAGATTTTGGAACCAACCTAGATGCCTTTCAATAGATGAATGGATAAAGAAACTGTGGTATATATACACATTGGAATATTATTCAGCAAAAAAGAAGAATAAAATTATGGCATTTGTGGGTAAACGGATAGAGTTGGAGAATATTATGCTAAATGAAATAAGTCAATTCCACAAAACCAAAGGCCGAATGATTTCTCTGATCAGTGGATGATGATACATAATGGGTGGTGGGAGGGAGGCAAGAATGGAGGAAGGATGGATTTTGTAGAGGAAAATGAGGGGTAAGAAGAGGGTGGGGAGAAGGAAAATAATAGAATGAGACAAACTTCATTACCCTATGTACATGTATGATTATACAAATGGTTTGACTCTATTTCATGTACAACCAGAGAAACGAAAGTTGTACCCCATTTGTGTACAATGAATCAAAATAAAAAAATAAAGAAAACACATGTTGAGTTCCCCTGCAGAAATTCTGATTCATTGTATTAGTGAGATATGAGGCATCCATTTATAAAATTCTCCCCAGGTGATTCCTTCTACTGTATTATTTAAGTATCATATATATGTGTATATATATATATATGTATATATGAGATATATATGTATATATATGTATATATATAATACTTAAATATATATCTCACCCAGGTCAAATTCTCAGTTACTTTGAACAGCTGCCTGGTGACTGGAGCTTCATTTCTAGATGTGGAGCTACTTTCTGCCTTTCATTTTCTGTCCTTCAGCTGCCACCAGGAACACAAAATTGACAGTAATCACAAAATCTCCTCTTTCTTCCTATTGCTAATCTGTTATTTGCCTTTAAAAGACTTTAAAATAGTAATGTGTGTGCACATTACTCTTCACCATATGCATGGTCAGTTATGTAATCAGGACCTTTGTGGGTGACTGCAATCTAGGAGCAGGCACTAAGAACAATAAAAATCTCCAAAGACATTACTGAAACCATAATATCAACTGTTAAAATCCCAAAATATCAAAATTCTTAAAGATTAAAATTCCTAAAATCACAGTTCTGAAAGATGCAATAAAACCCTGAAAGGTGAAATCTCCAGAAATACAGTTCTGGGGCTGGGGTTGTAGTTCAGTGGTAGAGTGCTTGCCTAGCATGTGTGAGGCACTGGATTTGATTCTCAGTACTGCATATATATAATTAAATAAAAATGAAGATTCACCTACAAATAAAAAAAAATAAAAATTACAAAACTACAATTTCTATAGGACAAGAAAAAACTCCAGAACTATAAAAGAGGGGTAGAAAATCAAATTCTGGGAACTAGATATGTCCTTTCAGTTGTTCACAGGATAGTTGCATCTTGATAGGCAGAGTATGTACTTAGAAATATAGCAAAGCATTTTTTAGTGTATCTGGGTGTTTCCAGAGAATTTTCAGTGATCAGTCTGAGTAGAGTAGGTGGGGAAGACCTGCTCTTAAGGTGATGGACACCATCTTGTTACCTAGGACCCCAGAGGGAACAAATACAGACAACAAATTGGTTTATGTCTGAAAGTTAGGACAGAATATTTTTAGCTACCTTGGACATCAGAATGCCAGCCTCACTGGCTACTTACGTACCTGAACTTGTAGTGGTGACCCATTGCAGTTTTTGATCAACTTGTCCAAAACTTAGGTTATCCACCAAAGTATTTCAGATAACCACAGTTATAAAGCTTGAGTGTACACAATTACAACCATGGTAATGTGTTTGTAACACATTTTTCCTTTAGAACTATTTCTTTGTGAATATGGTTTATCTGCTCCGACTGTTACAGCTGTTCAACTGTTGTTAGTACATCCAATCAACTGTTCATAATTACAAAAATATTTTTATTATTGCCTGTTTGCTTGTATATGTTGGTCTACAAAACGTTATGTTATGTTTCTTAAGTTTCCCTTAAAATGTAAATACCTTTCTCTTAAATAATTTTAGATTACTTTTTCCAGAACTATATTTTCAGGACTTTTTACCTTTTAGAATTTCAACATTTGGAATTATGTCTTTCAATAATCTGAACCTAAACTTGATCACTTTAAATATTACCATATAAACAGGGATGACTAAATTCATTAATTAGTGAAATAATTGTTGGAAATAATTCTTCAATATTCTGATGAATATGAATTATTGAGAATTATACAGGTATTGCTATCCTTTGTGTGAAAGGCATGTAAGAATCTTTCAGGTAGAATAGCTAACACCTTCAGAGTGAGAATTGCAATGAGTCTTCCCAAAGGAGCATTTTGTCTTCTGATTTGACTAGAGATTAGGTGATGCTTTTGAAATGGTGACTCTTTCATGTAGAGCGGTGGGAGGGGTGCCTAAAAATAGGGGAATTCAAGAGTCTACAGTAACAGGTGGCATGTTGATATTTATGCCTGCTTTTTAATGCATATTTGAGTGTGCATCCACGTTTAATTTAGGACTTGATTTCATTTTGAACATCTTTGCTGATTATTCGAGGCTACTAGCATACTTTTTTTTCAAAATAATTGAACAGTTGCGATTGGACATACTGGCTTAATTCGGTTTGTGGCACCTCTTCGTCTTCATTCAGTAACCTGTTTATTTAGGGAATCTACTTTTCCTGTTGCAGAGAAAGACAGAGGACTCTTTCCTCTTTACACAGGAAGGATCTTTTCTTTAAAATTGTATCCTGTGTTCCCATTTTCACTTGTTAGACCACTGGCTAACATAATGATATCAATGATAACATCCATTTATAGCACAGGAAGAAGACAATAATAATAGAATCAATCATGAGGACTGTACGTGTGCGCTCATCTGGAGCTGGTTAGAGCAGAGGTGCCATCTATCTTAGCAAATTTTGAGAGCACTCCAGCTTTGTAGAAGAGTGATGCAGACTTTGCTGTTTGAATGTTTTTAATAATCTAACTCAATCATCCCAACAACCATATGAGAAATGAGCTCTTGTTCCCATTTTGTGGATAAGCAATCTAGCCTCAGACAAACCAAAGAACATGATGAATTTTGCTGGGCATTGTTATGGTTTGGATATGAGCCCCCCGTCCCCCCACTGCTCATGTGTTTAATGCAGGAGGTGAAATGATTAGATCACAAGAGCCTTAACCTAATCAATCATTCTAATTTGAATGAGCTAAGTTTGGTATAACTACAGGCAGGTGGGGTTGCAACTGGAGGAAGTAGGTCACTGGGGTGTGCCTTTGGGGTTTCTGTTTTGTCTCTGGCACTTTGATCTATCTCTTATTCCTGTCTAAGCTGCCACCATAAGAAGCAGCTCTCTTCCACCATGCCCTTCCACAATGATTCTGCCTCACTTCAGGCCAAGAACAATGGAGCTGGCAAACCATGTACTGAGATCTTAGAAAGTGAGCCCAAATAAACTCTTCCTCCTCTAAGTTGTTCTTGTCAGGTATTTTGATCACAGTGATGAAAAACTGACTCATACAGGCATCAAGCCCAGAGATTTAATGTGCTTGTGCTTTTGATGTGGCAATGTGTTGCTTCCAATAATTACTGATGTTCATTATGAAAGCTTCAACTCAGTATTCAACATTTAAATTATGTTTAAAAAATATACCTGAGGAAGCATGTTTCCTATGTTAGAAAGGTTCTAATACTGGCTGTTTAAGAAATTAAAATGGTAATTGGAAGTAAAACATTATGAAATGTAGTTAACCAAGGTATACCTAGGAGTACTGATTTTATAAAAGTTGTTTGAGATAAACTTTTATGATATAACTATATAAATACAAGCTGCAAAACATAAACAGGTAAGAAACAAAGTGGAAGGACTTGAAAGGCTCAGTAGAGTGGAGCTGGTAGGTAGTAATCTAGAAATAATTCACAAGTATGCATTTTAACTGACATGTTTTAAGAAGGAAAGAGAATTCTAGGTGGTGAGATTTAGGTTCTACCTCAAAGTGGATTTGAAATCTAGGAGCAATTCTTATGAACCACTGGTACAAATGGGATTGCACTGTGTGTGGTCTCTTATTGGCATAACTCAGTGACTATGCAAACTAGAATGCAGGAGAATTTCTCCACCATGAATAAAGAAGGAATTTTGGGTTGGCAGCATGGAATGCTGCCTATTAAAAGGAAAAATATGAGAGCTATTGAAAGTGCCACTATATAAGAAAACAATGATTCTTGCCCACTAACTGGACACAATAGTCTCTTATTTAATAATATTGAAGAGATCTGTGTTTCTAATGCTTTTGTATGTGTTTATAGGCAACACTGTATTTTACCAGACTGTTTAACTTTTGACCATAAACCTCTGATGGAAAAATTGACATTAATTTATAAATAGAAAATATTTTGCCAGTGACTAATACTCAATTTCCCTTATTCATATGTGCGTGTGTGTGTATGTATATATATATACTTATCTGTGAATGTTTTAGAATTTTCAAGTGTTGAATTTGACCACACTGCACCATCTTTTTCTTCATGCGAGGTTGGTGCCTTGCAGAACAATGCCAATTCAACCATCATGCTTAGGACTCTTATATGTACTACTGGGGAACTTCTTATTACTTGCATCAAAGTACAGTGTTATACATTTTAATAGAAGCCACTCCCCTGTTGTGCCAAAATGAGTCTCAAACTTATTCTATCCCTGAATTGTGCAGCATCGAAACTACTGCAGAATGTGGAGGCTGAGTAATGCAGTTACTACCCAGGCTTCTGGAATATCCAAATTTTTTATTAGTGTTTTGACCATGTTAACATTATCTAAATTATGTAAAATACTTAAATAATTACCTATGCCAATCTGGATCAGTTTAATGACTGAGGCATATTTCATACTAATGAAAGTATTTATTTATTTGTTTGTTTATTTATTTATTTATTTATTTATCTATCTTGTGGTTCTGTGAGTTGAATTCAGTGTCTCACACATGCTAAGCAAGTGGCCTTACTACTGAGATACATCCCCATCCCAGAAAGTTTGTTGCTTTTAAATTAATTAAAAGCAAGGTAAAAAATGCATCATCCTGTGCATTACCTGGCCTGTATAACAGGTAATTTACATGCTTTTGTGAGGTGAATAAAATGTGTATTTACCAATATTCCCATTTACTCTATTCATTGTATCATTTCTTTTAAAATTTTTTAATCTTTTAAAATTAGTTTTACAGACTGCATTTTGATTCATTGTATACAAATGGTGTACAACTTTTCCTTTCTGTGGTTGTAACACTATGTAGATTTCACAACCATTCATGTAATCATAGGTGTGCATAGGGGAATGATGTCTGTCTCATTGTATCACTTCTTATGTTTGTATGCTGAGAGTATGGCTCCTCTTACTAGAACTGCAGTGAATTTCAGTGTCATGTGTTAACTGTAACAGTGAAACCCTGTGAAAGTCAGCAGTTATAGCAGTCTCCCTAGGCTGGCGGATCTGTGATGGGTAAGAACAAAAGGATCACATATGACTAAAGAACACCATTTGTAAACTATTACTCTCATGTGCAACTTTCTTCTTATATATGAAAGTTTAAAAATTCACACTTCATAAGTATAGGAACTACTGTACTTAAAAGCATTCTACTGGAGGTGAATATGCTTATATCAAATGAATATAATTGCAGTATGACAAAGAATTGATGTGACAGAGGATTTTTCAAATGTGATGGACTGAGTCATCAAAATTCACATGTTCTGTTATTGTGGTACTTTTTGTTACTATAATGAAATACCTGAGGCTGGCATATGCATAAAGAACAGAAATTTGTTTAGCTCCAAGTTTTTGAGGCTTAAAGTCCACAGCATAGTGCCTGCTCTGATGAGGGCCCCTTTGGCTGCATCACCTCATGATGAATGGCAGCACAATGGCAGGAGGCTGGGGATAAGATCCCTTAGACAGGAAGCCAAAGTAAGCAGAGAGGCCAACCTTGACCTTTAATAGACACCTTCTCAGGGGTCCTATGAAAATTATATTAATTCTTTCTGTGGAATGTACCCAAGTGACCTAAGGACTCCATGAATTTCCACCTCTTAAGGCCTAGTTATTCCTAACATCACCACACTGATGATCACGCTCCCAAGACATGAACCCTTAGGAATCACACTCAATTTCCATGCTATAGGTCAAGCTGAGACTTTCTTCCTATGAAAAAAAAGACTTCTCTCAGTCCCAGCTTGGATATCATGGGGAAAAGAGAACTTAAGTGCTAGATCTTTTGGTTTTTGGAAAGGAATCAGAAATTATGTGAGCTCTCCTAATTTTTAAATATTGGTAAAACAGAAATGTATGGACTAAGCCTACCTCCTTATGAAGTTTTCTTCTTGTACTCCAAAACTCAATGTGAAGGAAAGACTTTACAAACATGAATAATACGTCCTCATATTTTAGTTACGATCTCTAGCTGTGCATTTACCAACTGTCTGCATCTGTGAAGAGAGGTTAGACTGTCTCCTGCTCATCCTTTCTGTCAGATTCCCTCAAGGAGAGAACAGGCATTTACAAACAAGAGGTGTCTGAGGCCTGCTGCTGAATTCCCAGCCACCCCAGAAATTTTACTTTCAGGGTTCGCTGGGTCACAGGGAATTGAAAAATTCTCGCTGTAACCATGTTGAGGTCAAGTCTGTACAGCTGCAAATGCTTAGCTCCCTCTTGTTCTCTGCTGCTGCCAATCATTTTCTCTCCGTTTCCTGTAGTTATCACTTTTGCCTTTTTCTTCCACAATGGACACTCCACTCAATGAAGGAGCTGCTTCTTCTTCTTATTCTTCTTTTTTAATTATTTTTTCCTTCTTCCTGTGCTTTTAAGCCAGTCTCTTGATAGGAAGAGATTTTGTTTACCCTGTAGAAATCTATAATTTTGGCAGAAAAATTACTGTGCAGTCCAGAAAGAGAGGCACACCCCAGGAAACAGACCTTGCATCCTGCATCTACAGCACTTTAGAATGGCCTCCTCTTCTAGCTAGATCTACTCTGCCTCTGATAGGCTCAGTTTTAGGGACTGCAAAAGAGAGATGTCTGGTGAATCAAGCCCCAGATCTGCAGGCTGTCCTGCCTCTGCTGTTTCACTATGCACAGTTTGGCCTCCACATCAAATGTCGTGCCCTTTTCTTTCAGTCCCCTGACTCAGCCTTCAAGGCCCTCAGCAGCTCTCAACCTCATTTCCAATCTCCCTCCCTTTAAAGTAGTCGTTAGAAGGCCTCATTACAGTCAGAATCATGTTTCTCTTAAAAAATCCGCCTAAAATTTTGTGTCTGCAATAAAAAGAAAAGTCCTTGTTGTGGCAATTAAGAACATTCCCTACCACTTTTGTCATTCTGCTGATGGGATACTCAGCCATTATTCATTTTCAGCAATATTCAATCATTATTCATTTTCATGGAACGCTAAGTATTTGTTTATGCTGCGTTTCTCTTATTGATAACTCATGCTTCCAAACTCAGGTAATGACTCGTTCTTCGTGCAGCCTTCAGATAGGTTAGCTTCCCCATCTCTGCCTCCCTAGCACCGCTCTGGCTGTCTCATTACCCTGTGAGTGTTTGTAAGCAAGAAATATCTTTGGCTCTGTAATTATTAACTTTAGTTTGATGCTTATTTATATGGCCAGGCACTGTGCTAGACCCTAAGAATGGAAAAATAGCTACAGACTTCATTATCTATTCTTCCAGGTAAAGAGTTGTTCCAACTACAAGAAATATATCACATCTAGCTAATCTATATTAAGAATCATTCAAAAATGATTCATTTAGCCCATATATCATAATCATTACTTTATATATAGTTTGCAACTTTGGGTTACAATTAAATGATGTTTAATCTCTCAACTATACAAAAATACACCCAGAATTAAAAACTAGTTATAATTCACTTATAAGTGAATTATAAGACAAAATAGTGTATTCTATGACGAAATGTATGCATTAAAAGAGACGTGGTGACTCATCCCCTTTCATCAAATTCATGAGTATGTAACTCAAAGGGAAATCCTTATGAGGAATCCTGAGCCTTCAGATAATTTGGAAACACACATCTCCAGAGACTGGGGGTTACTCCCATGGTTTCGCCACAGTGTAGGCTCACATAGCTGTGTCCATAGGACCTCAAGCTTGCTGGTTATGCAGTAGGGTCCTTGGCCTGCAATGAAGCGGAGGACAAGACAGTGCCCTAGTTCTGAAAATGCAAGGTACCCATATCCATGATGGTCCTATATTTATCAAGAGGGATAAAGGATGAGGACAATGGGCAGTTTCCAGTGGAAATTTTGTCCTGCTTTTATTCTGGTGTCCCAGAGAGCCATCTTTGCTATCAAAGTTTGTTTTTAAAGGTTGCTTTTATCTTAAAAACCGTGGAGATGAACAACTACATGTATAATTTAAAAATTCCACACACACCATTTTCAAAACCTTAAATATATGTTCATCACTTAGTAAATTTTGATTTTAAAACACAGAGTCTTTAGTACAGAGAGAGAACACCAAACAGACTTGGCAGCATGTGTCATTGTTTCTAAATGTAAAGTTTTTAAAACAGAGCTTGGTACAACAGTTTGTTACACTCAGAATTCAGTTTGTGTCACTTTTGGAAATCTAAACATTGTTCCTCTGTCATATGTCTTTGAAATGATATCATATGTTCTGGGAACTCAATGGGGTATTCGGAGTGGCCAGAACTTACTGGAGGAAAATGCATATGTAGAGCTATTATAGATATAGATATAACTATATATAAACCTGATATATTTTGTCCTGCTTTTTTTTTTTTCTTTTCCTCATTAGGTTTCTGAAAGAGAAATGTCACAACTGGGGAATAACTGTAGAAATTAAGTGATAGGTGTGTGTGGTAATAGTAAATTTCTATTTTATGCGTAGATTTATGGCTCTATGACAACAAGTGGCTTGGGTCATGCTCATTGAGTAGACTGTTAGAGAAAAAGCTTGTTGTTCATAGGATCCCAAGAAAGGTCAAGATCTGAAATTGAGATCAGAGATACTGTTTAAGATATTCTGTCTCAGCACATGTGAATTTGAGCAGAAAATGTGGACTCAGTATCAAAGCAAAATGCCACTGAGTTTCCTTCAGGTAAGATCGAGGAAAACATTTTAGAGGTAGGAGGTCAGTGATCCACAAAGAGCCGAGGAAGATCCAAGTTTGTAGGCTAAAGTATTAGACCACATGTTTAGGAATCCTATGATTACAGAGGATAGAAACTATTACATTTTTTTCTTGAAGGACTTTCTTGGTATGCAAACTTCTAACAGCCGGGGTAGATTTGTGGTTTTCCAGAACTCAGGATTCATCTTTCCCTTTGTTGACTTGGCCTTTGACTCAAAGGTCTAGTACCTATGTATGTCTAAACTCTAACTCCTGGAAAAAAGGATTAGATAGTATGTTATCAATTTGAGACTATACAAAGAATCCTGTGTCAATAATTGTATTTCAGGGAGAAATTTAATACACATTTTTAAAAACCATGGAACAGGAAAAAGCAAATATTAAGGAAAACAGTTTAAAAAAGGAAAATGTGGAGAAATAGAAGAGTTGGAATAAGAGTGCTAATGCACTTCTGCAGATGAAAAACTTATCTTGAAAAAAACAAAATTTGTAGACAGGCTATGAGAACTATGAAAAGAGTGTAAGCAAGATCCTGAGGATAAGATAACTTCCATCTTTCATAAATCAATCGCATTTCTCCATGCTAGGAATCATAGTGGAAGAAACACTGCCGGGAAGGATGAACCCAAGGTGCACTTGGAACCCATTATGGCGGCTTACCTTGAGGTGTGGAGTGAAAGATGTGGGCTGTAGGAGTGGAGGAGTAAAGAAGCAGGGGTGTATGCCGAGGCGGGGAAGACACATTTAAGAAAAAAATGAGAAATGTATGAATGGACTCTGTACAGCAGAGGTGGCAAGTACGTACTTCTTACTATTGTTGAAGAAGTCAGAAGGTCAGCTCAAGACTCCCAGAGGTGTGTAAGAACATGAGTAAAATCAGCCTGTGGGCACACAGTGTTGCCTTTTATAGTCCATGTCAAATTTCAACCCACACAGGGACTGGGGTCCCCAAAATATGGAGAAATAGCTTCTTAAGTTTAGGGGGGAAGGTTGGCAAGCATTGGTAGAGAGTGGACTTGGAAATACTCGTGTGCTTCAGCAAGCAGAAACTCTCATCATGGGTGTGAACAGAAAGTTTCTATTAGCTCTAGTAGGATTCATCATGAATCTTTATCTCTCATTTTTCTCTTGTAGTTTCTTTCTCCTTAACTTTTCTATGTCTTCATTCACATCTCTTGGTCTTTCCTCTCACTTCATTTTTACTACATTGAATTCTATTTGTTTTTTTCCACTTATGTATTATATATATGTATATATATGGTGTGTGTGTATATATATAAAATGTAACATTGCATGTAAATGCATGTTGTTAAATATTAAATCTATTGTCCTGTTACTTATCTTTCTACACTTTTCCTGCTCTAAGTGTCCATACAGCCTCTCCCCCATTTCTTTCTACCAGAGATT
Organism: Sciurus vulgaris; assembly: GCF_902686455.1. Taxonomy (NCBI): domain Eukaryota; kingdom Metazoa; phylum Chordata; class Mammalia; order Rodentia; family Sciuridae; genus Sciurus; species Sciurus vulgaris. The sequence continues at coordinate 71,899,872 of NC_136462.1, forward strand.
TCTTCATCCTGCAGATCTACCATGTACACTGTCCACACTCTGTTTCTAATTACTTTGGAAGGAAAGTGGTAGGAATGAATAAACTACTAGGTTCCTCCATCTTATTTTCATAGCACACAATTGAGCAATAGAAAAGAAAGGTTATGGAAAAAAAAAAAAAAAACAGGAAAAATTCATGTCCAAACATATTTCTTTCACTTTTTTTTAGTACTGTAGGTTGTTCTTGATGATTTCACACCAATGGAAAAAATTAAATTTAATCACTGTGTCAACAAACATCATATTTCGGCTTTTACCTTGTATTAAATTGGTGATGGTCCTCATGGACTGATAGTAATGAGCTCAACAGGAAAGTACTACCTGATTCCTGTCTGTAATTAGTGCAAAGATTTCAGCGAGTATGAATATAACAGCAAACATTTGATGATTCACTTATAGGGAGGATATAAATGCTCGTTTTTGGAAGTTCATCACACAACTCCACCTCCTACCATCATTCTACCTTTTTTGCAGGTTTATGAGGAATAAGGAATGTCCCAATGTATTTACATCAATTATGTCATCCTTTTACCATAGAGTTGAATATCATTCTTGTTATGGTTTAGACATGTGTGTTCCTGAAAAGCTCATGTGTGAGACAATGCAAGAAAGTTTAGAGGTGAAATGATTGGGTTATGAGAATTTAACCCAATCAATGCATTAATCCCATGATAGGGCTTAAGTTGGTGGTAACTGTAGTCAGGTAGGGTGTAGCTGGAAGAGTTGGGTCTATGGGGGTGGGCCCTTGGGGTTTATATTTTGATCATGGTGAGGGGAAGTGTCTTCTTTCTGTGCCTCCCGGTGTTGCTTTCCTGCAGCAACTTTTCCATCATGATGTTCTGTCTTACCTTAGGCCCAAAACAATGGAGCCAGCTCTCAAACTATAAGCCCCAAAATAAACTTTCTCTCCCCTTAAAATTGTTCTCCTGGTATCTTTTGGTCACAGCACCAAAAAAGCTGACTAAAACAATTCTCTTTGGGGAAAATAATTTATTACCTCTTTTCATGATTGAAAACTGGGGTTTGGGCCCAAATCCTCAAAGCAGAATCCTAAATGTCATCATCCTGAATGATGAAATCCTGGAAGATCAAGATCCCTAAATTCTAAAACCCCTAAAGACTAAAATCCCTAAAATCACAATCCTGGATGTTGACATTCTGAGAGTCAGATCTCAGAAACCACAGTTCATTTTTTGTTTTTGTTTTTGTTCTAATTAGTTATACATGACACAGTAGAATGCATTTGAAACATCATATGTATACATATATATATGGAATATAACTCTCATTCTTTTGGTTGTACATGGTTAGAATCACACCAGTTGTGTAATTATGTATGCACATAGGTAATAATATCCTATTCATTCTACCATCCTTCCTACCCCATACCCCCTCCCCTCCCTTCACTCTCTCTGCCTAATCCAAAGTACCTCTATTCTTCCCTAGCCCCCTCCCTTATTGTGAATTATTATTTACATAACAGAGAAAACATTTGGCCTTTGGTTTTGGGGGACTGGCTTATTTCACTAGCATGATATTCTCCAGCTCCATTCATTTACCTGCAAATGCCATAATTGTATACTTCTAAACGCAAAGTGTATCAAAGACTTAAGCACAAGAACAGAGGACCCTGTGCCTAAAAAAGAAAAAGTAGGCTCGAATCTTCATCATGTGGGCTTAAGACCTGACTTCCTTAACAAGACTCCTAAAGCACAAGAAGTAAAATCAAGAATCAATAAATGGATGGATTCAAACTGAAAACCTTCTCAGCAAAGGAAACACCAATGTGAAGAGAAAGCCTACAGAATGGGGAAAATCTTTACCACATCCTCCTCAGACCAGAGTGTTAATCTCCAGGATATATAAAGAACTCAAAAAACTTAACATCCAAACCAAATAACCCAATCAATAAGTGGCAAAGGAACTGAACAGACTCTTCACAGAACAAGAAATACAACCTATCAACAAATTATGAAAAATGTTCACATCTCTAGCAATTAGAGAAATGCAAATCAAAAAGTATTCTAAGATTTTATCTCACTTCAATCAGAATGGAAATAGCAAGAATACAAGCAACAATAAATGTTGGCAAGGATTGGGGGAAAAGGTACACTCATACATTGCTGATGGAGTTGCAAATTGGTGCAGCCACTCTGGAAAGCAGTGTGGGAATTCCTCAAACACTTGGAATGGAACCACCAGTTAACCCAGCTATCCCACTCCTTGGCCTATACCCAAAGGATTTAAAACCAGCATACTACAGTGATGCAGCCACATCAATGTTCATAGCAGCTCAATTCACAATAGCTAAACTGTGGAACCAGCTCAGGTACCTTTCCACACATGAATGGATAAAGAAACTGTGGTATATATACACAATGGAAACTAGTTATCACTGAGAAAAAGACTATAAGAAGATGGAACTGAATTCTGGGGAAGTGACTAGTGCATTTTTGGTTGCACTCAGGACTGTGACCATTTTATTCTCGCATGTCCCACTCTGGCCCTTCACACCTTCCATGTACCCATCCACAGACCAGGGTTGGGGGCAGTGGTACTGGTGATGAACAGCAGCATGTTTTTTACCTAACTGTGCACACAAGTAGTTTTTGAACTTTTTGGGTAACTTTTCAGGCTTCTTCAGACAAATGTTCATTAAGACCTCCTAGAATTTCATCATTTGGTGGAATGCCAGTGTGGGCAAATGACATATTTTTAAATTGGAGGTTTTCACTGTTGCCAATAACCCGTCCACTCATAATATGAATTTTCCAGCAATTCATTGATCTGACTGAAAAAAATAACTGTACTGGTAACAATTTTTAAAAATTTACCTCTAGAAGCCTTGATTCCACCTGATTCTATATCTGTCATTATAGTTTGGGAGTTCAATTCAGATGTATTTTATTCTATAAAGTTCACCAAATCTTCAAATAAGCATTTCTAAAGTAATCTGCTTTTTCCAGCAATTAATACAAAAATGAGCCAATATATTAGAAAATTTTTCAGATATAACAGGAGAATGCATTGCATATATTTGATAAAAATGAGAGGAGGCAATTTTGAAAGTGCCATATATTAGATACAGTGAAGCATATGCTTGCTTCTCTGTTAGATTTAGTGGTAAATATAAGAAGTCTATCTACTTCAACATTCACAGTCCTAAGCAAAAATAGTTCTCCGTTAATATGCTTTGTAACACCGGAGGAACCTCTGTGTAAGCAAGTGTCTTTGGTGAGCTTGTCCAATTCTTCGATTCTGTAATGAAGGGCATTTGCTGAAGGTAAGCATGGCACTGTGAGTGAAGGGGCAGAGGAGTATTCTCTCCTGCTATGACCAAGGCAAGGATGCCTTCCCCAGAATTTAGCCATCTTTCCCTCACATGTAGACTTCTCTCTCTCTCTGCTGCTCCCCCTCCCTCTCCAAATAAGATTGAAGTTTTCAAGATTTGGCTTTCAGGATTTAACATTTAGAATCTTAAAGTTTTGGAATTATGATCTTTGGTATATTTTTTCTTAAGGATTTTAGATTTTAGGAATTTTGTTCTTTAAGGATTTCAACATTGGGTTATAGTGTTTGTATCTTTTGGGGCAACAGGAGAACTGGAAGCATTACTTCTTTTGACTAAGCATCAGTCCTTGGGGTTGTGTTATATTGTAGTCAGTAGTGTGCTAGTAAATGTTTAACGGTTGATTCTCTGAAAGTTTATTATAAATTTTAATGATATAAAAGTATGTAGCGTGTAATTACAAGCATTAATAAAAATGTGGAATACCTTTTATGGTACATTTCATATAGCTAAGTATATCTTACAGAATATTTTTCCATTTTTTATAAATTCTTATATTTGTAGGCAACCCTATGATTATAAATGTAAATATGTATAGTTTTGCCATGATTATTGGCTGATAATTTTTATGTTAACAAATGTGTGAAAATAAAACATACAAGATAAATGTCAGAACTTAAAATCCTCATCAGTGACATTAGTCAGCTTTTTTTCCTGAATTGAATACGGTTTTGAACACTGAAAGAACAATTTCTTACTTTGGTGTGTGTGGTTGCTCACATTACAGCATCAAGTTTCATGGGCAGTAAGAGAGACAAAGTCTAATTCAGGGAGTTTCCAAGCCTCTGTTCAGTTTTCAGTGCTTCTATCCTATTGACCAAGACAAGTCATATGGCTATTCTCAGGGTCAGAGTGGGAGGACACTCAAAATTTTAGGGTGAGGGAACCAATATGCATACAGCAAAGGAATAATTGCTGGCTATTTCTATATTGTGGCCAGTGCATTCAGCCACGTACCACAGAAAACCTATGTAATATTAAGTATAAATACATGTGAAGTTATTTACATTTTAAAAAATGTGTATTTTGTAGGAAAGAGGTTCTACAGTCTCTGATTGCAGGTATCTCTGATTTCCTTAGCTTTATCCTCTTGGTCATAAGATGGTTGCCAACATTCTAGACATAAAGGCAGAGGCATTTGAGGGGTCAGGACAGTAAGGAGAATTTAATATACATCCCTCATCCTTTCATCAGGTAGGAAAAGCTTTCCCCCAAAGCTACCAACAATCTACTCTTTGTGTTTCATTGGCCTGTTTAGATCAAGTGACCTCCCTCCAGCTCTAGAGACTGGAACATCAATTTTCAGGCATTTGCAAAGATAGGTAGGAGCAGCTGATGAATAGTCAACTAACAGTGTCTGAAAAGGACTCAGAAGTATCCCTAAGATCAAAAAGTCAAGTCAGTGTCTATTCCTTCCTATGCCCTTGTATCACTCAGCTCAAGGATTAGAGGCACAGCAAGGTTTAGTTTCACAACTTGGATCAATCATTACTCCTTTACCACAGGACAGAATTCCTTTTTTTGTACTTCCATGGACAAAGGTCAAAGTAAATTCCTCCACCAGAAAGTGAAATGCTCATCCCTGAAACAGAAATGAATGTATAATTATGATAACAAATGTTCATCATTGAGGGGAGCATATCTTTTAAATAAAGATAAAATTTTTGACTAATCATGATATCTCTGGTGCTGTACTGCATTCTCTCCTGACAAGTGTTTGATTTGGAGTTATGGTAAAGTTCATAATTTTAAAGTACAGAGATGGTTCTTTTCAAATTTACTTTACTATAATGAATGAATCCTTTCAGCAGCTTTCTTGTCTGATATTGTTAGAATATTGATCATACTTCTGAGGGAGACTTTTAATAAACTGTGATGCAGTGACCCTGTTCCAGACAGTGCAAAGAGGAGGAATCATTCTTTTGCTTGTTCAGCAGACTATGGGGCTGCTCTTACAGTAATTCTTTTGGGGGGTATTAGGGGTTAAACGCAGGGGCACTCGACCATGGAGTCACATCCCAAGCCCTATTTTCTATTTATTAGAGAGAGAGTCTCACTGAGTTTCTTAGTGCCTCACTTTTGATGAGGCTGGCTTTGAACTCGGGATTATCCTGCCTCAGCCTCCCAAGCCACTGGGGATTATAGGTGTATGCCACTGTGCCTGGCTCTTATTGTAATCTTGAACACATTTTCTAATTTTTGTGTGCCTGTATGAAAACATTCCCAACTAATTCTGTTGGCATCTTGTATTTTTTTCATATAGCAGCCTTGTACATGGTGGGAAGAAAACAAATATTGGATTTGTGATTGAATAAGGATTTAGAGGTATAGGGTCTATACCATCACTTTATCTCATATAACAATTATGATAAAGTTGATTGCTTATTAACCTTTACTACATGACAGGACTTCATAGATAGACAACCTGCTCTCTGTGCACATGGGTGAGGCAGGTGACCACCCAGCATGGGTCAATAATGACAAGTAAAGGAAGTGGTTGACTGATCCCAGCTGACTGAACTGGGTCAGGTTTTCCCATGATCGCATCTTGGTGCTGATGCTTGTGTGGTTGGGGAGCAAGCCACTCCAAGAATGTTGGCAGGAAATGAATCATTGTAAGTGACCCCACATACCATCTCCAACATAGGCATGCTATGGACATATCTGGCATATGTTCCCCCCCGAATAGGTTATAAAACTTCTTTCCTAGAAGACTAATACCATCCATAGCCTGGTCCTTGCACATCTCTGTACTGGTCTGTGTGGACACTGCTACAATTTTCTGTTCTTCTTTCATGTTTTTTTGAAGAATGGAGTTAGAGTATGCATCAATCATGGGACATCAGGCTGGTTAGAGAATGGGAGAGGAGACAGCATAGAAATTCTAAGAGAGAGCAGACCTAAGTTCTGCTATATGATAGCTTCTCCCCTCTCCTCAGTTACAAAAGAATTGCATGCATGTAGTGGAAACTTTGAAAATGTGGAGAGACAATCCAGGCACAGTGACACACATCTGTAATCCCAGCAACTCTGGAGGCTGAGGCAGAAGGATCACAAATTCAAGGCCAGCCTCAGCAGGGTAGCAAGGCTTTAAGCAACTTAATGAGACCCTATCACAAAATAAAAAATAAAAAGAGCTGAGGATATGACTCAGTGGGTAAAGCCCATCTGGGTTTAATCCTAATACCAAAAAAAAGAAAAGTAATAATTATAGTAAGAAGAAATAACATATGGAAAAACATAACCAAAAATAGGTTTTTTACAACCCTTTCATAAATGGGTTTACAGTAATTGTTTTTGGTTTCTTTTCAAGTCTTCTTTCTGTGAATGCATTTTTAAAATAAATATGATTCCATTGTCTATACTATTTTATAGTCCTCTTTTTTACTTAGTGGAGCCTCATGGCAAATTTTGCACAACCAGTAAGGATTTTATTTTTCACTATTCATTCTCTTTTTCATTCATTTGAAACATGTTTATTAAGAACTTAGTTTATGACAGGTGCTGGATGTTAAAGGTGGTGTGGTTCATTGAGATGATTCTTCTTAATTTACTTCTTCAATTTTCTATTGCCATGATTCATTCAATCCACAGTTGTTATTTGAGCACCTGTTTTAAAGCCCCAGTGCCCTGGGTGTTGAACATAGAGCAGTGCATGATGCACATAAGATTTCTGCATCCCGGAAGAGTGCCCCAAGGGAAAGGGTGGCCAGAGTCTTTAAGAAAATTGTGCACAGAAGTGCGGGCTTATGTGGGCACCTTTTAATCATTAGATGTACATCTTCTTGTTTTTTTGGTCCATTGATGTCTCCCTTCAGTCCCATGTTCAGGGGTAAATGGATTAAATTCTCCTTGCACTTTACTTTGTTTCGGTAAGATTTGTGGAGGGGAAATGTTATAGTTAGGCTTCATATTGAACTTGCAGGTTTCTTAGCTTATACAGGTTTGAAGGAGTTTCCTCAATCAGGTAAATGTTTAAAACTCCTATTTCTTTCTGATTTAGTTATTTAACTCAATTTAATTCACTTAGCATGCAATTTGATTGGTTGTACAGTTATAAATTTACATTTTCTCAAATATTTTGAAATCCAAAGCCACAGCATTACTGTAAGCATATATTTAAACATTTTAGCTGTAATTTCATTACGAGATCAAAATATTTCATACTGAAGTTTTCTCTGGGGAAACATTGCCAGTAATTATGTGGTGAGATAACACATGTGATTAGATATGTGGACTTAAAGTACATGGCATACATTTGTATAAGTGTTTGAACAATTGTAATTTTTAAATTACATTTTAAAAAATTTTTTGAAGCTACATACATTAAATTGTTTATACTATTTTAGTAATAATATCTTATTTGTTCTAATTAGTTATACATGACAGTAGAATGTATTTTGACACATAACACATATATGGTGTATAACTTCTCATTCTTCTGGTTGTATATGATGTAGAATTACACCAGTTGTATAATCTTATATGCACATAAGTAATAATGTCCAATTCATTCTACTATCCTTCCTACCCCCCTATATATCCTCCCCTCCCTTTACTCACCTCTGTCTAATCCAAAGTACCTCTATTCTTCCCTAGATGCCTCCCAACTTTGCATTGTGAATTAGCATCTGCATATCAGAGAAAATATTTGGCCTTTGATTTTGGGGGATTGGCTTATTTGGCTTAGCATGATATTCTCTAACTCTATCCATTTTCCAGCAAATACCATAATTTCGTTCTTCTTTAAGGCTGAGTAGTATTCCACTGTATATATACCACATTTTCTTTATCCATTCATCTGTTGAAGGGCACCTAGGTTGGTTCCATAGTTTAGCTATTGTGAATTGAGCTGCTATGAACATTGATATGACTATGTCACAGTCGTGTGCTGATTTGAAGTCCTTTGGGTACAGACGGAGGAGTGGGATAGCTGGGACAAATGGTGGTTCCATTCTAATTTTTCCAAGTTCAAAAACTACTTGTGGCACAGTAAGGTAAAATACATGCTGCTGTTCATCACCAGTACCACTGCCTCCAACCCTGTGGTCTGTGGATGGGTGCATGGAATGTGTGAAGGACCAGAGTGGGAAATGTGAGAATAACATGGTCACAGTCCTGAGTGCAACCAAAAATGCACTAGTCGCTTCCCCAGAATTCAGTTCCATCTTCTTACAGTCTTTTTCTCAGTGAGAACTACAGTTTCTATTGTGTATATATACTACATTTCTTATCCATTCATGTGTGAAAGGCACTTCGACTGGTTCCATAGTTTAGCTATTATGAATTGAACTTCTATAACGTTGATGTGTCTGTGTCACATAGTATGCTGATTTTAAGTCCTTTGAGTATAAACTGAGGCATGGGATAGCTGAGTTAAATGGTGGTTCCATTCCAAGTGTTCTGAGGAATCTCCATACTGCTTTCCAGAGTGGTTGTACCAATTTGCAACTCCACCAGCCATGTATGAGTTACCTTTTCCTCCCCACATCCTCGCCAACATTTATTGTTGCTTGTATTCTTGCTAATTTCCATTCTGATTGAAGTGAGATAAAATCTTAGAATATTTTTGATTTGCATTTCTCTAATTGCTAGAGATGTTGAACATTTTTTCATATATTTGTTGATAGATTGTATTTCTTGTTCTGTGAAGAATCTGCTCAGTTCCTTTGCCCATTGATTAATTAGGTTATTGGTTTTGGTGTTAAGTTTTTTGAGTACTTTATATATCCTGGAGATTAGTGCTGTAGCTGAGGTACATGTGGTAAAGATTTTCTTCCATTCTATAGATTCTCTCTTCATGGTATCGATTGTTTCCTTTGCTGAGAAGAAGCTTTTTAGTTTGAATCCATCCCATTTATTGATTCTGAGTTTACTTCTTGTGCTTTAGGAGTCTTGTTAAGGAAGTAGATCCCAAGCTGTCATGTCAGGATCTCTATTCTAGTACCTATGTCCTTGATCCACTTTGAGTTGAATTTTGTGCAGGATGAGAGATAGGGGTTTCATTTTCATTTTGCTACATAATGGATTTCCAGTTTTCCCAGCACCATTTGTTGAAGAGGCTGTCTTTTCTCCAACGTATGTTTTTGGTACCTTTGTCTAGCATGAGATAACTGTATTTATGTGGGTTTGTTTCTGTGCCTTCTATTAGTCTAGGTGTCTATTTTGGTGCCAATACCATGTTGTTTTTGTTACTATGGCTGTGTAGTATAATTCAAGGTCGATATTGTGATGCTTCTTGCTTCACTTTTCTTGGTAAGTATTGGTTTGGCTATTCTGGGTCTCTCATTTTTCGAAATGTATTTTGTGATTAGTTTTTCTATTTCTATGAAAAGTGTCGTTGAGATTTTAATAGGAATGGCATTAAATATGTATAAAACTTTTGGTCATGTGACTATTTTGACAATGTTAATTTTTCCTATCCCCCCGGGTATGGAGATCTTCCATCTTCTAAAGTCTTCTTTAATTTCTTTCTTTAGAGTTTTGTAGTTTTCATTGTAGAGATCATTCACTTTTTTTTTTTTTTTTTTTTTTTTAGATTGATGGACTACAGGGTATTGTCTCTATTTTTTTTTTTTTTTTTTGGAGTTTCTTTGTGGCATAAGATATGGTCTATTTTAAAGAGGGATCTATGTGCTGCTGAGAAGAAAGTGTATTTGCTTTTTGATGGATGAAATATTCTCTATATATCTATTGAGCTGTAATTATTTATTGCATTACTTAGTTCTAAAGTTTTCTTTGTTCAGTTTTTATTTGGAGAATCTATCCAGTAGTGAGAGAGGTGTGTTAAAGTTATGCAGTATTATTGTGTTGTGGTCTGTTTTCTTCCTGAAATTGAAAAGGGTGAGTTTGATGTACCTAGATGCTCCATTGTTTGGGGCATAAATATTTACCTTTGTTGTGTCTCGATGTGTAATTTCCTTAAGCAGTATGAAATGTCCTTTGTTCCTTCTGATTAACTTTAGGTTGAGGTCCACTTTATCTGATATGAGGATAGAAACAACTGCTTGTTTACATGATCCATGTGAGTGACATGTTTTTCTCCATCCTTTCACCTTCAGGTCTGTGGATATCTTGATTATGAGGTAAATTTCTTGGAGACAGCATATTTTTGGGTCTTGCTTTTTTAATCCAATATGCCAGTCTTTGTCTTTTGATTGATTGGTTTAGGCCACTAATGTTCAAGGTTATTATTGAGATATCATTTGTATTCCTGGTCATTTTGTTTTGTTTCTTGTTTTAATTTGAATTAATTCTCCTTTGTTGGACTATTCCTTTAGTGTAGTTCCTTCCTTTGTTCATTTTTCTGTTTCTTTTTTTTTCGTTTAATCTTCATGAAATATTTCTTGAGATGTTCTATAGTGCAGGCTTTCTAGTTGTGAATTCTTTTAACTTTTGTTTATCATGGAAGTTTTTATTTTCATCTTCAAATATGAAACTAAGTTTGCTGGATATAGAATTCTTGGTTGATATCCATTTCCATTTTCTTTCAGAGTTTGATATATATTATTCTAGAACCTCCTAACTTTGAATATCTGGATTGAGAATGAGCTGACTCTGCATTGGTTTCCCTGTAGATGTAATCTGATATGTAATCTTTCAACCTTTAAAATTCTATCCTTATTTTGTATGTTAGGCATTTTCCTTATAATGTGCTTTGGTGTGGGTCTCTTGTAGTTTTGTACATTTGGGGTCCTGTAACCTCTTGTATTTGATTTTCCACTTCATTCTTTAGGTTTGAGAAATATCCTGATATTATTTCATTGAAAAGATTGTGCATTCCTTTAGTTGTATCTCCGTGCCTTCATGTATCACAATAAATCTTAAATTTGATCTTTTCATTTTATTTCATACTTCCTGGAAGTTCTATTCATGGTTTCTTACCATTTTCTCTGTGTGGTCAACTTTATTTTAAGATTATATATATGTGTTCATTGGTTGAGGTTCTGCTGATAATGATTTGCATTGAATTTTTAATTGGTTGATTGATTGTTTTATTTCAAGGATTTCTGCTTGATTTCCTTCAGAATCTCTATCTCTTTTTGAAGTGATCTTTCACCTTCTGAAATTTATCTCTGATTTCACTCCCTTTTATTGTCCCTTTATATTGTGTATCTGTTTAACTCCATACATTGTAAACTCCTCCTCTGACATTTCTTCTACTGTGTTGTCTATGGATTCTATTACTGGAGTATCTTGTTTTGTTTTGGGAGCTTTGTTCTCTCTTTTTTTTTTTTTCATGTTGTTTATGTGTCTGCCCATCCAGCAGTGTGGATATGAGGCAGTACATTTTGTGTCCTGTAGACTTATAGTGTTCCTGTATGGTTTCCAGTATGTTGCCTTTAAGGGTTAGACAAATAATAACAGTAACCAATACAACAATATACAGCCTTAAACCAAGGTCCTATTAAGACATCTACAGTTTTGTTGCATTAAACAAAAATGATGTGTTCAATTATTGTCTACAATATAAACAGTAAGTTTGCAAGAGGGTTTACAATTTCAAATGGTGGACAAAGAGAGAACAGAAGTGCTATAGGATGTGATATTTATGTGAAAGGAGAAGATAGAAATAAAAAGTTAAATTATAGGAAGAGTGAAAGAGGACTTAATAGAGGTTGGCTATTAGCAGAAGGAAAAAGAGAAAGAGAATCCAGGGAAACAGATAAGTGAGAGGAAAAATATATAAAGTAAAAATTTTAAAAAAACTTAAAAAATTTTAAAAATAATACACATCAAAACTGATGTGAATATACTATTCAGATATTCCAATCTTCAATAAAATGATGCATGAAAATACTTGGTTTCAAAAATGGTAGAAATTTGAAAGAAGAAAAAACAAGTGGGATCTTGATGTAGAATTAATTGAACAATTGTTTCTGCTGGAGTTCGAAAGTTTCTCAGCTTCCCTTCTCAGTGGTTAGGTGCTGTTGTCTGGAGTTTGATGCTAGCTCCACCCTCAGGATGATTGGGGTTGCCAGGGTGAGAGGGTTAGTCCTGGAGGCAGGGCGTATGCTTAGGTATGCTCAGGTCTCTTTGCTGGAAGCCTACCAGTCTGGGGATTTTAACTCAGTACTCCTCCAGGGCCCAGCAGTTGGCAGTCCATGTTGGAAGACTGCACCCCAGGAATTTCCTTTGGGTTCCGCTTGTGTGGTGGACCCCATGATTCCTGGTCTTTGAACCAGTCTCCAATATGGATCTCTCCGGCCCCCACCCTTTCAAATTCCTGGTCAGGTGCTTCTCTCTGGGCTGGTCCTGCAAGTCGGCTGGATTAGAGGGGGAGGTGGAAGCAAGGTGGGTTTCTGAGACAGTATTCTCCCATGCAACCGCTCTCCACACTTGATTTTCTCCTGGTTGCTTAGGCACACTCTCTGTCACACAGTGTGGTTTGTCTGGCTCATTTTTTGGGCCTGATACATATCTGCCAGTGATCGGCTCCCCAGCTGTTGGCCTGTGTGCCATGGCTGCAGAATGGTTCCTTCTGCTGTCCTCTGTGCACACTGCCGAGAGAGACGGCAACTTCCCTCCCGTACATGGATCCTGTGCAGCACAACTTACTGTTTTTTTGAGCAGTGTCTTTGAAATTCTAAGCTCTTATAAACCCAAGATGCCTCATTCTTCCCCAGAAAGGGGGTTCCTTTAATTCCTTTGTTGCTTTACTGCATTTATATATGGACTGTTCTGGTTTGTGGCTCTAGTGCTGTCTAAGCTGTGGGACTGGGATCTTTCCCCTTATTTTATTATAAAAGAATCTCCTGAGTCCCCAGTCTGTTGTGAGTGTCCAGTATTAAATTCAGTAATGCCCCCCCTAATTCTTGGTCATGCACCCACCTTGTTGTAAGGCTGCCTCTCTGCCTTTCATGGTTCTTGCCACTCATCCACCAGGGAAGTGACCCCTCTATTCTACCATCTTCCTGATACTCCTCTGAACTCACAGATCAAATCTAGAAGTGGTATCTTATAGAATGAAATTAGAGGAGTAAAACAAAATCATAGATGCCTGATATGTATAAATTCACAGATTAATGAAATATATTAATATTGATTTCCTGTGATATTTGTTTACATTCCTATAAGCTTACAACCAATAAAGTAAAACACTTAATAACTAATAAAGGAAATTATATCCTAAAGTAGGTGTCAGAATAGCCTGCTGCCTGCTTTTTTGGGGGGGTGGATACTGGGGATTGAAACCAGGGGTGCTTAACCATTGAGCCATATCCCCCAGCCCTTTTTTATGTTTTATGTTTTGTGACAGGGTCTCACTAAGTTCTTAGGACCTTGCCAAGCTTCTGAGGCTGGCTTTGAGCTCAAAATTCTCCTGCCTCAGACTCCAGAGCAGCTGGGGTTATAGGTGTACACCATGGCTCCCCATGTAGCTTGCTTTTAATAGGTTTTGAAGTAAGTGAAAATTCATTCAGTTAATCATGAGCAGAATTTGAAAGGGATGATGAAAATATGCTATTTATTGTTCATTCATTTGATGACCCTTTATTGTGCTTCTGCTGTGAGTCTTGTCTTGCTCCAGCTACTGATACAGATTCCTTACCAGATACACACAGTCCCTGGGGTGATGAACTTGCATTTTAGTAAGTAGAGACACAATGAGATAGATATGATGCTATTTGGACAGAGAGCTCAATCAGGTGAAGAAATGGACTGTTAGGTGGAAGATTGTGCCAGGCAAAGGGAGCACTGAGAACTAAATCTGAGTCCAGCTGTGCTTGGTGGCTGAAGGTTCATGGGAGGAGTGACTCATGGAGAGTAGGGAGTGGTGGCTGATCAGTTAGAGAGGTGGGCAGAGCCCAGGTCCTGAGGTTACCTACTGACTTAATGAATAGGTATATTCATTTGTCTTGCTTAACTAAAGTCTTCTAGAGCGATGATGTAAGGATACCCTCAGATGGCAATAGAGGAAGTTCCCACAGTGGCACAGAAACGGAGAGTAGCCCTGGCAGACCTGGGAGTTCCACCCTGGCAAACGTGCTTCTCCTGTGTGAGCAATCTGCCAGCTGTCACCAACATTTAAGTGTTCACGTGTGTTAGGTCTGTGACCTCTGCAGGGAACGGAAATCCTGACTTCTAAAAATAAAGATTGCTTTTATTTTAAGAGTCAAAGGGGAACAGACTGTCCCAGTAAATACAGGTCACTGAAATGTTTCATTTGTGGGAAGTTCTCTCTTCAGACCTATAGACAGTAAGACACTATTTTCTTAAAATGTCTCCAGGTAGATTCCAGAACCTATACTGAGAAATCATGAATTTGTTTTCAGTGCCTTTTTGGGTTGACTATGTTAAAAAAAATGCCTTGATTAATTCCTCTGATTTTGACTTTTTGTCAATTATTTATTTGACATATGTTGAGTACGTACTGTATACACGGCACTATTCTTGGCTCTTGAGAGACATGGTGAATACAATGAAAAATGGACCCCGTCTATTCTGGTTATGACAGAGATGATAATTAAAAAAAGAACGTTCTGGAAATTTGGGAAGTCATGATTTTTCTGAGGTAAAGAAATGACTTAGAGGAGGGTTAGATTATGTGCAGGCAGAGGGAAAGCCTCTAAGGAGGTGGAACTTAAGTAACATGAGGAATTAGCCTTGTGAATATTGAGAAAAAACTTATTCTGAGCTTGTGAGGGGCAAGTGCAAAGACCCTGAGGCAGAAGTATTGATGATTTATTTGGAAAACAGTAATGAGCACAGAGTGGAGGAAAAGTGGTAGAAGATAAGGTCAGAGGTAATAATGGAGTATAGCCTTGTGGATTCTGGTTATATTTTGGGGACAATTCTAGTGTGTGAAGGGAAGCCATTGAAGGACTTTGATGTGACACATGTTTAAAAGGATGACTTGGAGGTGTAAGAGAGAGAGCAGTAGAGGTAGTGACAATTTTTGGATTATGCGTATATTGGATTTTTTAAAGAATTTAATTTTTTTTATTTTTACAGACTGCATTTTGATTCATTGTACACAAATGGGGTACAACTTTTCATTTCTATGGTTGTGCACAATGTAGATTCACACCATTCATGTAATCATACATATACGTAGGGTAATGCTGTCTGTTTCATTCTACTATCTTTCTGTCCCCCATCCATTCCCACCCTGTTTTTCTCTACACCATCCAAAGTTCCTTCATTCTTTTCCCCTGCCACCCTCCCCCCCCATTATATATTGTCATGCACTTATCAGAGAAAGCATTGGGCCTTGGATGTGGGGATAAAGGTACACTCATACATTGCTGATGGAGTTGCAAATTGGTGCAACCACTCTGGAAAGCAGTATGGAGATTCCTCAAAACACTTGGAATGCAACCACCAGTTAACCCAGCTATCCCACTCCTTGGCCTATACCCAAAGGACTTAAAACCAGCATACTACAGTGATGCAGCCACATCAATGTTCATAGCAGCTCAATTCACAGTAACTAGATTGTGGACCCAATCTAGATGCCCTTCAATTGATGAATGAATAATGAAACTGGTATATATACACAGTGGAATATTACTGAGCCATAAAGAAGAATAAAATTATGGCACTTGCTGGTAAATGGATGAAGTTGGAAAATATCATGCTAAGTGAAATATATTGGATTTTTAATGTAAGGTCAACAGGGTTTGCTGATAGATTAGATGAGTGGTTACAAAGAAAGAAATAATTCAAAATGACACCCAGAGTTTCAGTCTGAATAAATGCCTGTTGATGCCACTTTTTGAGATAGGGAAGAGTAAGGATGGGCAGCGGGGGACTGGCAAGTAGGAGTTCCCTTGTGAACATGTTAATTTGTAAAACCTTGTGGGAATATCTGAGCAGAGATGTTGGACATCAGTTAGAAAGATGAGTCTGTTTCATGAGAATCTCAATGATAGAGACATTTGTGTCCCCTGAGTGTACACGGTGTTTAAAGCCTGGGTACTGGAGAAGATCTTCTAGGGACCTGATGATAGAGACAGTGAACTTCCTGCAGAGTGAGTCCCTAACACACCAGCACCTATGGGAGACTTCAGGAAGAGAAAGATTCAGTAAAGGTGACTAAAAGGTCCAGACAGTCAGGTTGGAGGAAACCCTGAAGGATGCTCTGTGCTGGAATCACCTGGAGAAAGTGTTCTTGGAAGGAAGGAGAGCTTTGCTGGGTTAGTGCTACTGGATGCTGTCCACCAGGACTGAGAATAAGTCAGAGAAACTGCCAAGTCGAAGGTCACTGGCAGCCCTAAGATGTGGGATTCTGGGCAGAGGCTGGGAAGATGCTGGCTGACCTAGGGTCAGTCAGTTCCAGCAAGTGTGTATGCAGGAAGCAGATACTCCTTATGAATTTCTGGGGGGGGGGGGGGGGGGTAGAATCGGGACTACAACAGATCCGGAATGTTTTCTCGGCAGTTTGAAGTTTGATTGTTGTAGTCTAGGTTTTGTGAGGCAAGATGTTCTGATTCTTAACATGGTCAAGAATGACCATGAATTTTATTTTCTGTGAATTTATAGTGAGACATTGATTTTTCTTTTGGTTCACATCCTTTTGTTTCTCTGTGTTCAGACTATAGCTGGTTTGCAGTCTTTCCTGTATGTGAGTGTGTGTGTGTGTGCGTGTGTGTATATAAGTAAAAATATAGAGTTTATATATAAACATGACTGTATAAAATATATAACTTATAATACTATATTTATTCAAAAGTTTGTTTTAGTTTTTATGTGCAACCCTTTCCTTCCCAGTGAAGAGGCATGTGAGTTAGTATAAGGACTAAACCCAGATAAAATGATGTAATCAGATTTCACCTCTTTTAAACCCCCAGTTTCTTCTAGAATACATTTGAGACTCTGGTCAGTTTCCAGGTGCTGGCCCATTCAGATGGCCTGTATTTCTTAGCTATCTCAGTTGTAAACCAGTTTCTCTCAAGATTTTATTCTGTCCTATTTTTTTTAATAATACCTATTGTGAAATTTATTGGTCTAGATTTTATTTTCTCTCTATTGTGTTTTTTTTTTTTTATCTTACTCTGAAATCACAAGCGATGCTGGTTTTTCTTTTTTAAGTGTTTTTGTGCTCACACTATTGTTATACATCATAGTGGGGTTCATTTTGACATACTCATACACGCATGGGATATAATTTGTTCCATTTCCAACCGCAGTACTTCTTTCCCTCCCCTGTATCCCTTTCTCTAATTATATTCCTTCTATTTATTCATTATTTTGATTGGTGCTTCATATGTATATATAAATGTGGAGTTCACTGATATATTCATACATGTAGATAGCACAAGTTGATCAATAATAGAAACTTCTCTCAAAATGTCTTACTTTAAAAATGTCTTTGCTTAAAACATTTCCCACACTTAATCCTTAACTGTGTTGTGATTATAAGAAAATTGGAACACAGAAAGACAAAGGTAGCAAGATGAAAATGTCAGGTGGGCTATTTGGTTGTAATCTGTGGAAACTCCAGAAAAGTCATTTGGATTTTACAGTAAAGAAAGCATGGAGGTGGGGACTCTTTCTCTATAGTGTTGACAATGTGGTTAGGCACCTTATCAAATAAAAGTACAAACTTGTACTGGAAGAATTTATGTCACAAGGTCTTGGTATATATTTTGGCAGGTTAGCTACCATTGTTTTTCTTCATAAAGATTAAAGTTTATTTCATGTTGCATTGATATATATTTATAGGTTATATGTATGGAAATCAAAAGGGATTAAGCTAATTTACAAAAAGTCATAGTATAATGTTTCACATGCATTTTCATTGCCCCAGTCTAAATTAAAGAAAACCAACATCTATGGATTTTTTTCTCAGTGTCTCAGCCTTCAGTTCAACCTCATGGGGCCAAGTGTACTTGCCATCTTTCACTATCCTTCAGATTTGCCTTTGTGAATTATACCTGCCTTTAAGAGAGACAGCAACAAACCATTGACCAGTTTTGATGGAAATAGGACAATTTTCTGTGATCTAGTAACTCAAAAATCGAGATCTCAAATCATTAAGAGACCTATTGAGCCTTTGCAGATATGGTAGTACAAGCTTAGGAGATGTCTTGGAAGGCAGGGCCAGAACCTGCTGTTTGCCTTCAGTTCAGTTGAGGACATCTGGCCACTTGGAAGTGATCTGAAAGGCCAAAACATGAAACCCAATTTCTTGTGGGGTGACAGGTGGGTTTATTATCTTTGGCTCCCCCTGACCTTCCCACATACTGACTGCATCATCTTTTCCAGAAGGTGTATAGAATTTTACAAGGGGAGAAGTAATTCTTTCCTATCTTGGGGAACATCAAAGGAAAGGGGAGAAATTGTTTTCCTTTTGTGCCTTCAAATCAGATGCACTGCCTGCTTATCAGTACAAAGAAGAAAAAAAAAATACACCAGCTCCTTGGAGATTTGGCTTTCAGGAAATGAGATTTTTATCCATGGAACCAAAGGATCATTAGTGGCATAGTCAGAACAATGGAATTCCACTGTATCAATGCCAGCATCCAAATCTATGGCCTAGCTTGGTTCTGGAACAGTACATGAAATTAACACAAAAGTGTACTAGTAATAGACATAAGGGAGTTTTAGAAAAATTCATTGTTGTTTTTACCAACAATAAGGTTCATTTTGAAGAAAAATAAGATATGTATGTATAAGGAATGTATGTACCAGAAAATTGACAAAACTGAAAATTAAGAAAATCTCAGTTTTTAATCTTTTAAGATTTTAGGACCTGCCTAGAGCCAGTTAGGAGTCATGTGAGCTATACCAAAGCCATGGAAGCCAAGCAGAGATGGAAGACCACTGATTGTGCCTGATATAAGTGACTGAGTCATTCCTTATCTGCAGTATTGAAACGAGAACACAGTGGCCTAGGAAACCTTCTCAAAATCATGGTTAGCTATAACAACAACAATAAACACTTATAAAGTATTTACTATGGGTCTATCCCTTTTACTATGTTTCTTCATTTATTCTATAGTGGTCCTGGAAGACAATCAATAAATTAACAAGTAGAGTATATATGCATATGTACATATAAAGGCGCATGCACATATAAGAAGTATTCCATGCATATGCATATGTGTATAAAATATGGAAATATGATTGGAAAACTTTTTTCAATAAACATTAACAACCGTATGGTGAATTTTTAAGAGGAGGATAATATATGCCACATTTTCCAAAGTTTATTTTCATAGCACTGTTAGTGGCAAAAATGCATGTCCTTTGAGACATGTCAGTTAATCATTGAGCTCAGATCTGTCTAAGTGCAAGGGATTCTTGAAGAAAATGAGTAGTTTGTGCAGTCTTATGTGGTATCACAGTGACAAAGCATATCTGTGCCAGGCATTGGGCCTAGTATGAATTAGTGTGACATGCAAGGGGGTTGTGAATTGGGAGCCAGGAGTAATTTTTTCTACCCTAATGGAGGAAGGGTTAGCACATTATTTATAATAACAAATCATATAAGAGTTTTGCACAGGTGATTGCAATGCCTGTTACTTCTACTACCCTCCATCTGAAGTTACTATTTTTAGTATTGGATCTTAGTTGAAATGTCATTTCTTCAGGAGGTCTTTCCTAATTCCCCATCCAGGTCATACTCTTTTGTTATAGGTTCTCTTAACATGACATTCCATTTCTTTATAAAGCACCTCACTTATTATTAATCCCTCATTGCATAATAACCTGCATAACATGTTTTCCCTACTTATGATCCTTGCTTATATGGTCTTCTCTTACTTATACAGTAGCTCTTGTGAGCTCAAGGGAAATTGTGTTTACTGCCATTCTATCTCTAGTGACAGACCCAACACTTGAGTATTTGCTCAGAGCTCATTGAGTGAACCACTGATGATGAGTGCTGGCTGTGGCATGTGTGTACCTCTCTTTGCTAGAGAGGAATTGTGTGTTGTGTGTGCTGTGATGACATTGGTGAGTGAGCTCCCATCATAACTGTCGGTTTTATGGGGTCAGCTTTTCAACTCCCTTTGGAGGGTTTCTGATAAAGAGGTATCTTTATCTCTTAGATAAAGAGATAGATATGTTTATATAGTCTTGAGTAATAAAAATTGGAAAATAAAATGTACTCTTATTTGGAAAATTTGTATATATTACTACCATCTTCACTAATAATGATAAATGAAGGATAATTCTATTAGTGGACTATAGTTTGCAATTGTATTTCAGATGCATGAAGTAAAAATTTCCATTTAAAACTAAATTTTAGCATTAATATATAGAAACCAATGACTAGAAAATGCTAATATTTAGAGTGCAGATTTTAAATAAAGTATTTTTGTAAACCTTAAAGATGGCACTAGAACTCAAATAGTTATGGGACTATATAAATAGTTCGCCAGTTTTTCAAGGTCAGTTAAAATAATAAATCAATCTTCAGTAAAATAGATAAGCCATCTCCTTTTTAACTGTTACTATCATGTTCTAAAATGTCTGAATTTTACTAAACATGTTCTAGGTAATTATCTTTAAAAAGAAGTTGTTGATAGATCTAAAGATGTACAGATAGTCATCAGGAACACAGCAACTCTGGAGAAGGGTGCAGGAGCCATGAGAACTGCCCGGATCACGCCCCAGCTCACTCGTGTCGTCTTTTGTCTGTTTTTCTATTGCTATTAGCTCTCCATTCTGCTGTCTGCGAGCCTGGCTAGCATTGAGTGGGCTGCCTCACCACCACCACCCTGTTAAGGACTTGTCTATCTAGTAAGAACTGCAGATTGCCAAGGAACAGCTGCTGCAAAGCTCATTAAGTCATTTGTCTTGGAGTTATTAAAAATTCAAAACCTATAAGACCTAGGTCCAGGGCTTTCTGGCAAAGAACAGTCCTCGGGGATTTCAGTTCTGAATCATTGTTTGCTGGACATTTGGCCACTCTTCCTGTATTTCCTTTCTAAGAGAAGCAGAACTGAGGAAAGATCAAAGCATATGACTCAGGGGAGGAGGCTACTACCCCTGTGCTGGCACTTCCTATCATAGTCTCCTTGAATATAGTCTACAATATGTTCTGGGCATCCATTTACTGATCTTTAAAATGAGAAGACAGTAAGTAATCACTGGAAAGTTTTTTTTTTTTTCCCTTCTAAAGTTAATGATTTCTAACTTTTGATTAAACCTTTTAGTTGCTGTCATATCCTTCATTTTGCCTAGTATATGCATCCCTTATTTTTAATTCATTAAAGAAATAAACATGCAGCCTTATAGAATATGAAAATTCTACAGTGTGCTTCAGTGACAGTTTTATTCAGGGTGAGAATTTGAAGTTTTTCAAGTCACACATGCACACACCTAATTACTGTTGTGTGAATAATTTCAGAGTATCTACCAAGATTTCTAATAACTATCACAAACTAGTATTCTGTCAAGGGATAATGCAAAATAATATGTTTTTACACAACAGTGGTAAGGCTCTCATTAATTTGATTACCACCTGTAATGGCTTGATATGAACATTTATTTTAAAAGTTAAAAATTATATACAACAAAATAATGATTTAAAGTACTTTTACAATGTCTATAACCAGAAGTTGCTGCATCAATGATTTATTGTTATTCCTTATTACTTTTTTAAGTCAATGATATTATTGAAATTAAAATAGAATAAAAGTTGCTATCAACATTAAGCATCACACTGAGTTCATCTGGATTTGCTGTCTTAAAGATAAGCATATGACTTATTAGACATTTTAATAATATTTGATACAAAATATCAGTATATTTATATGCCCAAGAAAGAATAATTTATTGTATAGTTTTATTCCTGAAAGATTAAGCAAATTAATCACAATTTTATGCCATTTAGGATAATCAACTATAGAATCTGATAGCCCAAATCTGCCTTTACACTTTTATTTAAATTTTAATTTCAAAAGGTTCCAAAGAAGATTTCTTTTGTTAAGATACATTCATTCTTTCCTCAGATCTTTTCCCAGTTATTTATTTATTTTTTGCTAGAGTACAAGTAGAATGTGAAGTTATGGTTCAAATTTAAAATTTTGAATAAAAATGTTTTTGAAAATCATGGTATTTTGAATTTAATGACGAAAAACCAACAAGCAGAAGAGAGTCTGTGATTACATTAAGAAGATAGTCAAATAGCCAAATATATGGTCACAGTGTGGAATATTCTTTTCATGTGCTTCCTTTTGAGGATATGAAATCATCTAATAGAGGAACCTGTGCCCAAATTTGAATAAATTTCAGACATGTACCTCCAGATCATATAGTTTATTTATACTTTTATTTACACTTTATAATTTTTTTTTCTAAGTGAAATTCTTCTGCTCTGCTTTTTGTGGGCTTGAATTATCTGTAAACTTTTGTTGTTGTTGTAAGCTGTGGTGCAATGTACATTATAATTACTCAGTTCACTGTTGTTTTTTTTCACTAATATGCTTAAAATTTCATGATCTATTATTAGTTTTTTTTTTGTTTTAACATGACCATGATTTGAAAGGGTTTACTTTAATTTCCTAGACAAACATTAGTAATGCAGGTTTGTGTCACTGTCTTGGTTCTCTGGTTCTACCTGTCCTACTTGTTAGTACCTTCTGGCTAGCAGCACTCAGGTATAACGCCACCAAGGGACTGGGGAGCATTTTAGGAAGTTTTGCTGCAATATTTAGTCATACTGTGTCCTGAGTACCTCTACTCCAAGAACAACAACTTAGGGGTGTTATGACCAAGTTAGGAACTAATAACTCCTTTTTAATTATTTTTCTAATTAAGGGTGATCAGCAATAATGTTGTAGAATGGAAAATTTCTTGAAAAATGACTTGGAATGAATTTCTTCAATGCAAAGATGGCAATATTCACCTGCCTGACATCTTCCATATTTATCAGAATAATTTAATTTCAGGACTTCATGGAATCTTCATCTTTAATCAAAAGTAAACTGGCAGAATAATTTCATTTCCTAATTGGGCTATGTCTCTCTTTTTCCACTTGACTAGGTCATGGATTAATTTGTTTCTAGTATTGCTTGTTCCTCACCCTTTGTGATTGGCCTGAACTAAGAAAAAGCACCCTTTGTTCCTTAAATTTCCCGTTGGCCAGGTCACATTTCAGCAACTCATTAAAACATGTATTTATTCTACTCTGGAGCACATTGTCTGGCCAGCCACAAATTTATAGTGAAATGTAACAGTAAATTGTGCTCTGTGGTCAAAAATGCCAAATGATACACACAGCGGCATAGAGGTTTCCAGCATAGGGTAGAATTAAAGAGCTTAGGACCAGTGCGGGGATTGTTGGCCGTATTTTCACAGTGGCCAGTTTTGTTAGACTTGAACTTGGAGAGAGCTTGAAATCACTTATCTCAGATGTTTGTGCTCACAGCCACAAAGCCTCTGAGAAACACAGAACTGATCTTGTAATAAGCTCCAGCTGAGTTTACAAGGCTCTGAGCCTTTTTGAAAGCCTGTTTAGTTTAATGAGGGTTTTCAGATTTCAAAGCTCACACACCTTCACATAAAAACAGATGATTATGACCAAATTAGGGAATGTTGTTCTGCAAGTGTTTTCCCCAATACGTTCTCCTTCCAAGTTGTCAGGCATTGTTAAGTCACACTCTCCACCTTCTAGGCATCATTTTTAAATGTGATTTTTGAAAGTTTCATTGTATATAGTTTCTATTCAAGCAGAACATTATGTTACATAAAGGAAGAGTTTTTTTTTGTCTTACAGTCAAAAACAAATGTTTATCTTTTTTTTTCCGTTAATAAAAAGAGGTGCAATTTGAAAAAAAAATTGAACCTTCAGTTTCTGTTACCATGGCAACTGTCCTGAGAGGCTGGGCCTCTCTGTCCACTCCTATGCCCTACTTCATAGGGCTCTGCAGCCCATTTCCAGATGACTTGAAGAGAAAAGCCACACCTGTGAAACACCAAGAAGTGAGGGAAGAAGGATACCCACACTTGGTCATACTGCACAGATTACTTCCTTAAACATCTTTAGCACTTTTCTTCTTAAACATTTAGTTTTTAAATAATAGCTTTAATATGTGTGGCATATTATTGATATTACTTTACCTATTCTTAGTTTTTAAAGTGTTTTCTGAGTTAGCCAAAGAAAGAAATATACTAATTAGGTTGTGAGGCATTTAAACCTTACCTGAGCACCAAATTACTTATTACATTGTACATGTGGTTTTGCACACAGATAGAGCACATAATGTAATGTGCAGATGCCAGCAATATATGACCAGAAAATAATGAAATACAGAGATGTCCTTGAAGAAAGCAGGAGACGTGGATGAGGGCAGACAGCAAAGAAATTTTCATGAGCAGGTCCTTATCTCCTAAGCTCCCTTTTCAGTCTTCCCACCCGACTCTTCCACCAAACGCTTTGAAAGTCATTAGTATGAATTCTCCATATAATTAACTGTTTTTCAAGAAAAACAATTTGCTGTTTCATCACCCTTTTTTTCCTCCTAGCTCTTGTTTTTCTTCAAACTCCAGCCCAAATGCTGAATCCTTTAATTTTTTTTCTCTACTCTCTTAAATCAGAATCAGATACCTGTAGTTGGAAAAGGATATGTTAATAGGACCTGTTCATTTACTGATGTCCTATTTTTGAAGAACATTTGTGAGACAATTCTTTTTAACAGTTAAAGTTTAACAGTGTAGCTAATAGTTACAGTTTAACAATGTAGCTCAAACTGGGGACTGAGTATCATAATTCTTAAAATTAGTATGTTTATTTCATCTTATTACTAATTGAGAAATGCAATCTTACTAATTTATGGAGATTTTATTTTTCTTTAACTTATATTTCTGGAAAATCTAGTTTACATAGAATTAAGTAGTCTTCAGTGATGAACAGATTGATATTCCATATTTTAAAAGCATATGGAATTTTAGTTTTAACCCAGAGGAGTGAGTGAGGCATGCTGTCCTGCTTTACACACATAGGAAACAGCACAAAATTTGTAAAATGCCTATTTTTTCACATTGTCTGACAGATAGTGTGGGACCATGATCCCTGGGAAAAGGGACATAAATAAGGTGAATACTTGAGCTTTCTCCTTGAAGGTAGAACTCCAAGTAGAGCCTAGTTGTTTGACTACACAGAGGAGACAGAAATAAGAGCTCAAGGAGGGCCCATCAGCAGGATTCACGGGGAAGAATGCTGGAAAAGTTGCGCCACTAGAAATAAAGTGCTCCAGAAATCTGTTTAAGGATCCATCTGAGCATTAGATTGAATATAAATCTGTGTTATGTAGTAATTGGGCTAAAATATCTCTAGAGCAAATACTGCTATAGAACTGTTCCACCAAAGCTTAGAAATAAGTTTTAAAAGGATAAGACTGATCTTATCAGTAATTCAATATTTAGTCAAGATAAATAGTGATATTCTTTAAAAGGAGACGACAAATGCAGTCACTCACATTAACTCATAATATCTGGCATCGATTTTAATATTCCTTATGTGAAAGAACACAGAAATGTGACTCATAAATAGGATGAAAATAGGCAAGAAATAGTAGAAGTAATGAATTTGGTTAAAGGAAAAAAATCAAGGATTTAAACGAAAACATGAACATAATAAGAAAGAAATGGAAGTGATATAAAAGGACCAAGAAAAATTTTTGGAGCTGAGAGTACAGTATTTAGTTTGGAAAATTTGCTAAGTGGGTTTAAATGGTAGGTTAAGCACAGTAAAAGAAAAGATCAGTGGAACTTAAAAATAGCAATAGAAAATAAATAATGAAATTGAACCAAAAAATGGAAAAATAATGGCCAAAAGTGTTGCAAATGTCATGAAATCTACAAATCTACACATGAAAGTACAATGACACTTGACCAGGATAAGCAAAAGAAAACCATTTCAAAGCATATCACTGTCAGATTGTTTAAAGTCATGAGATAAATTAAACATAACAAAGAATTTGAGAAGAAAGACACATCACACACAGGGGAATGAATTACTCAGAGTTCTCATAAGAAACAATTCAGAGCAGAGTATGACCAACTGATTTTTAACAGAGGTACTAAGAACACATGTTAGGGAAAGGATAGGCTGTTCAATACATGGTGCTGGGAAAATTGCATATCTATCCACAGAAGCATGAAACTAGACTATTAATCTATCACCACATAAACACAAAATAAAGACTTAAATGTAAGATATGAAATCATGAAACTGCTAAGAGAAAAACATAAGGGAAACATTTCAGGACATTGGAATAGGCAAGGAATTTTTACATAGACACTCACAAGCATAAGAAACAAAGCAAAAACAGGTAATCCCAAAAAGTTCTATACAGCAAGGATAATAGCAGAGTGAATACAGCAAGGGTATTAGCAGAGTGAAGAGACCACCTACAGAATCAGAGAAAACATTTGCAAACCATACATCTGATAAGAGATTAGTACCCAAAATATATAAGTAACCCAATTCAATATCAAAAAATCTGATTAAGATATTTAATAGATATTTCTCAAAAGAATACATACGCCTGCCCAATGGATATATGAAACATGCTCTGCATCACTAATCATCGAGGAAGCATGATTCAAAACCACAATCTTGTTAGAATGGCTATTATCAAAAAGACGCAAGACAGCAAGCACTGGCAAGGATGTAGAGAAAAGGGAGCCTTTACACATTGTTGATGGGAATGTAAATTAGTTCAGCCATTATTGAAAAGGTTTCTCAAGGTCTCACTACTGGGTATATATATCTCCAAAAGAAATGAAATCAGTATGTTGAAGAGACATCTGCACTCCTGTTTAACACATCAGTGTTCACAATAGCCAAGAAATGGGATATGTCCATCAACAACTGAATGGATCAAGAAAATGTACATATACAAAATGGAATACTATTCAGCCATAACAAGATGAACTCCTGTCATTTGCAACATGGATGGAACTGGAGTTCATTATGTTCAGTGAAATAAATGAGGCATAGAAAGTCAAATACCCATATGATCTCACTGATACTTGGAATCTAAAAATGTTGACCTCATAGAAGTTGAGAGTCTGATAGTTGTTACTAGAAGCTGGAAGGGATGGTCAAAGTTTGGTCAGGGAGTACTAAATTATGTATTAAGAGAAATTCTTTTGTGTGCCATTGTACAGTAAGATGACTGCAGATAACTATAATGTACTATGTAAGAAACAATTTTGATGGTTTTCATTATAAAGAAATGATAAATATTGATAGATAGTTTTACCCTGATTTGACTCTTTCATGATAGATACATATGTAGAAATCATGCATGGTAACTTATAAATGTGTACAAGTTTTATGTATTGATTAAAAAATTCAAGGCTGAGACAATGGGACATTTTAAAGTGCTAAAAATATTAACATAAGCTCTGTATATAACAAAATGGCTTTCCATAAAAGAGGTCAGGGATAGGGATAAGGCCTTGGGTTCAATTCCTAGCGCCAAGGTGGGGGGGTGAAAGAAGTCAAATAGTAGACCTCTTTTGGTGATTGCCAACAAGTTTATTTGCAGTGTTAACAGTGCATCATTTATGAATTTTTAAGAAAAAGTTCATTGATGGAAGAAAATTATATCATGTGAAAACTTGGCTCTGCCAGACTCCATAAAGAGTGGCCAAAACAGTAAATATATCGTAAATACAAAAGATTCTTTCCCATTTTAATATTCATTTTGAAGGTAATTATTTAAAGAAAAAAATGCATTTTAGATTTGTGCTTATAACATGTATACATGTAAAAGGCAAGGAAAACTGGCATAAAGGAAAAGGAGAAACAGGAGCATACAGTTGTGTGGTGTCGGTTGTATGTGTAGAGGGATAAAATGATTGCACCCGAAGTGTGTGGCTGGCCAAAACTGGGAGGGAAGATACAAAGGGAAGTATCAAGAAGTAATCCCAAAGAATTCAGAAAGGGAACAAAGAATAGATATAACAAATAGGGAAAGATGCAGTAGCCTTCACTGTATTTAATTAATTGTGAATGATAATAACAATTCAATTAAAAGGTAGAGATTATGAGACTGGGCTGTACAAAGAGTGAGACATATATATGTGTGTTATAGAAGAAGATTATAAGGACAGAAAAGGATGACGAAAGAATATCATACAAATATTAATTTAAGGATTTTTAAATTGTTACAGAGACAGGAAATATTTCCAGAGATAAAGAGGGATATCACATCCTGACAAGGGATTAAATTCTCCAAGAAAACATGACAAGCTTTAATGTGTATGGACCTGACAACAGAGCTCCAAAATGCTTAAGAAAACTGTAGAATGGAAAGGAAAATTGGGAATATCTTCAAGTACATGTGGAGATTTCAGTACTCCTTCCCAGAGGTTTATAGAACTAACAGAAAAGTATGAAGGACATGGCAAATATGAAAAACACCAACAACTCAATCTAAGTGATACTTCTTAAATTCATTACCCAACAAAAACAGAACACACATTCTTTTGTATTTTTTAATAAGATTAACTAAGATTGATCATAGACTGGGCTATCAAACCATTTCAAAAATGAAAGAGTCAGATTTATACAAAGTAGGGCGTTAAACCTTAACTGAAGATGAGTAATAAAGAGCATAAAGGTATTTAGAAAATCCCTGAATATTTAGAATTGCACAATACTCTTCTAAGTAACATATTAATTAATGGGGAATTGACAAGGGAAACTAGATGACATGTATGTTTTAAAATTAAGTAATTTTGGCTCAAAATTAGATATATTTACCCTGTACAACATGGTATTTTGAATTGCATACATTTACTATGTACAATATGCAGGTATAATATGTATTGTGAAAGGGCTAAATTGAGCTAATTAACATATGCATTACCTTCCTGTACTCATCATTTTTTTTGTGTGTGGTGAGAACATTTAAAAAGTATTCTTAGTGATTTTCAAGAATACAATATGCACTTATTAACTATAGACACCATGTTGCGTAGTAGATTGTTGTGCAATAGATGTCTTGAATGTATTCCTCATATCTAACTGAAATGTTCTAATCTTTGACCAACATCATGCCAACATCCCCTCCTCCACCAACTCTCTGGCCCCCTGGTTTACTCCCTGCTTCCATGAATTCAACCTTTTAGATTCTACATGTAAGTGAACTCAGGTGGCATTTGGCTTTCTGTGCCTGGCTCAGTTCACTTAACATCATTTCCTTCAGGTTCATCCAGGTTATTGCAAAGGACAAGATCTATTTCTTTTTAAATGTTTTTATTCCTGCATTGTAGTTACACATAACAGTGGAGTTTGTTTTCACATACTCATACATGCAGGGAATGTGATTTGCTCCATTTCATTTCCCAGTATTCCTCTCTCTCTTCCTTTCTCCCTCTCCTGTTCCCCACTTCCTCTATTGTACTGGTCTTCCTCCTTTTCATTCATTGTTTTGTTTTTAATTGGTGCTTTATAGATATATATGAAGGTAGAATTCACTGTGGCATATCATATGGGTATAAAAGCATAATTTGGTCGATTTTACTTTACACATGAATAGGGCTCCATTGTGTACATAATGCCACATGCTCTTTATCCACTTGTCTGTTCATGAATGCTCGGTTTGATTCCATATCTTGGCTATTGTAAATAATTCCAAAATGAATCTGAAGTGCATGCATTGCTTTGAGATCCTTATTTCAACTTTTACAAATTTATACACAGACTGGAATTGCTGAATCATAATATTTCTGCTTTTCATGTTTTATGGAATCCCCATACTGTTTTCCCTGGTCCTATAACCAATTTACATTGCCATTCATCAACAGAGGTTCCCTTTTCTGTCTTTCCTCATCAACACTTATTATGTTTTTCTAAGAACATTCTGATAGGTCTGAGGTATTAATCACATAATGGTTTTGATCTTCATTTATCTTATGATTAGTGATGTGGAACATTATATTCATGTATCTGTTGGCCATTTATATGTCTTTTGAGAAATGTCCATTCAGAACCTTTGTCCATTTTTAAATAGGGTACTTTGTTTTCTTCCTATTGTGTTGTTTGAGTTTCTTATATACAATCTCTTGCCAGATGTATGGTTTGCAAATATTTCCCCTATTCCATTAATTGTGTCTTTACTCTGTTGCTTGTTTCCTTTGCTGTGCAAAGTTTTTTTTAGTTTGATGTATTTTCATTTGTCTATTTTCACTTGTGTTTACTTTATTTTGCAGTCATGGTCTGGGCAATGATTTTTAGTTTCAGGTCTTAAAATTAGTTCTTTAATCCATTTTGAGTTGTATTTTTCATATGGTATAAAAGAAAATATTTTTGAGTTGGATGAAAATGAAAACAAATTTATCAAAAATATGTGTAATGCTGTCAAAGGACTATTCAGAGGGAATTTTATTGCATTAAATGCTTATCTTAGAAAAGAAATCTCAAATATCTCAACTTAGTAAAACAAGTTTCCATCACAGATACCTAGGAAAAAAAGAACCACACTCAAGCTAAAGAAAGGAAATAGCAATGGTAGGGGGAAGAAAATCTATGTAACTGAGAACAGAAAAATAAGAAAATATTTCTTTCATACTGACTAAGCAATAAAGAGAGAAGACACTATTAGTCCATTTTTACTACCATAAAGAAATACCAGAGGCTGGCAACTTGATAAAGAAAAGTTTGTGTAACTTACAGTTTTGGAGGCTTGAAATCCAAGTAATATAGCAATGACTTGGGCAAACCTTGATTATATCACCTCAAAGCAGATTGCATTGCAGGGGAACATGTGAAAGTCACAGATCACATCTGAAAACAGGAAATGAGAGAATCAGGGTTTGACTTATGCTTTTCAGAACCTACTGTCATGAAAGCATCCTTAATTCCTTCTGAGGGCAGCTGTCCCAGTGACCTAAGTTACCATCTTTTAAAGGTCACACCACCTTATCACTGCCATACTAAGGAGCAAGTCTCCAATACATAAACCTTTAGAGACAAATCACATTAAAGAACACACAAATTACAAATAAATACATTAATTTAAAAACATTATAAGTCCTACAATCAGTACATGGTAATGAGAGAATTATGCCCATAATTAACAAATTGGATGAAAGAAGTTGTTGCTTAAAAGAAACAAACTGCCAAGCTTACTTTCAGAGGAAATTGAGATCTAGTTCTATATCTATTAAGGATATTAGCTATGAAGTTTTCAATCTTTCATATAAGAAAAAAAAAAAAAATCAGGGCCAGTTGGCTTTCCTGCAGAATTCTACCAAACATCTAAGGAATAAACAATATTGAATCTATCCAGTATTCCAGAATATGCCAAAGAATGAACTCCAATCCATATTTTTACCCTATTTTTTAAAAGCACCTCAAATTGGGTTAGAAACCTACACATAAAAACAAAACCATTAACATTTATGGAATAAAACATAAGATAAAATCTGTGTTACTGTAGGTTATGAAAGATTTGTGAGAAATGTTTGGTAGATTGGACCTCATGCAAATTAACAACTTCAAAAAAAATCTTAAGGAAATGCAAAAATAAGCCATGAACTGGAAGAAAAGGTCTGTGAAACACATTACTGATAAACAGCTAGCATCCAGAATATATAAAGAACTCTAGAAATTCAATAAGAAAGAAACTGCTCTATTTAAAAGATGGACAAGGGTTGATCAGACATGGTGTGTGTATGTGTGTGTGGCAAGTGAGTAAATAAAAAGATGCTGTGCATCATTAGTCATTAGAGGAATGAGAATTAAAACACGAGATGTCATAGTACTCCTATTAAAATTTCTCAAGCAGCAACAACTGATATTACTAAGTGCTGTCAAGGATGCAGAACTGGAACCCTCTTATGTTGCTAGTGGGAATAGAAAATGGAATGGTTATTTGAACATTGTATGGCAATTTCTTGTAAATATATCCAGATGCCTGCCATACACCCCAGAAAAATGTTCACACAAAAACCTCTCTATGGACATCTATAGAAACTGTATTTGTAATAGTCAAAAAGTGGAACTAACTCGAATATTCCATAGCTGAGGAATAGATGCAAACACTGTTGAAAATCCATCCAATGAAGCCCTCAGCAATAAAACAGAATGGACTGATGGTAACATACAGCAACATTGACATTTCTCAAACTTGTTGGGCTAAATGAAAAAAAGGCAGAGTCAAAGTTATAAATTATATGATCACACTTACCTGACATCATTGTAAAGGCTGAAATATGCATACAGAAAAAGGTTGTCATGGGAGTGGTTGACCCCTTTCCCAGGGCACTGTGAGAATTATTTTAGTGGTGGAACTGTTCTATTTTGTGGCTATAGTGTGTATAATATACATATTATGAAATACAATGCACACACATATACATGGCATATGGTTATGACATGTTTTTCAAAACTTGCAGAATTACATACTAATGGGAATTTATTGTATTATTAGTTATATGTTAACCCATGTACAATAGCATAAAATATTAAATATTTAGAGATAAATTAACAAATATGTCAAACTAGAAAACGCCAAAAACAACAAAACACACTGTTGTGATTAAAGCAGATGTAATAATTAGAGACATATATGTTATTCATAACAGAATAAAAGTTATATTGTTAAAATACAGTTATTTCAAAATTCGCCTATGGTTCAATGCATCTTTGGAAAAAACATCACAGTAGATCTTTTTAATTAGAAATTGAAAAGTGTTCATAGAACGTATACAGAAACTCAGAGCACGTATATATCCAAAATAACCTTGCAAAGGTAAACATTTGGAGGGCTTACACTACATGAATTCTCAATGTAACATAAAGCTATAATAATAAATGCAGTGTGGTATTGGCATGAGCATAGACATATAGATAAAACATGCACTAATCATATAACCCAGCACTGCTGCTCTTAGGTACTTAACACAAAGAAATGAGAACCTATGACCGCTGAAACATTCGCATATAAATGTCTGTAACATTTTTATTTATAGAAACCAGAAATTGGAAAGAAACCAGATGTCCATACGTAGGTGGTGGGACACTTATGCTAGATCATTTACTAAAATACTAATAAGTAATAAAAAGAGACAGATATGCAGTGCAGCATGTGTGAATAAATCTCAAGATTATTATAATGAGCAAAATAAGCCAACCGGAAAAGAGTTAAAGAGTAGGTAGAGTTTACTGTGAGTTGACTTATATGAATCTATAGTAGGCAATATAGTCTGTGATGAAAGAATGGGGATTTGTACCTGAGATTTTACATTCTGAGTGAAATCTGTGACAGTAAAACTATTGGGGTTGATGAAAATATTTCATGGTTTGATTGACATTTTGATTCTATGGGTATTAATGTTCATCAAATCTCATCCATTTTATTTTATCTAAATTTTTCTTTAATGAAGTTGATTTTTAAAATAGAACATGAACTATCCATCATTTTTAAGATTGGATAAAATGGTATTTTAGTTTTCCTTTGTTTCCTTGTGCTCTCCTAATATTATTGGAGACATTTCAGAAAAAGTGAGCTAATTTTTTTTCTTTTAATTAGCACAGTGGAAGCAGTGACATCATTTCAGCTGTTGTGTTTATTTTAAGAAAGTCAACTTTGCTAAGAGACATGCAAAAGTAGTTTTAAGCCTAGTCATCAACACAGACTCTTAAGAGCAAGGGAATGTTCTGAATATATTTATTTTTAATTCATACAAAGTGGCTCACATGAATGTAGCCCCTAATTTTATGAATAAGAAAAAGAAGAAGGAATTTATAACAAATTGCATATATCTTTAGAAAATAGTAGATTCTGGATATTTCTCCCCGACAGTACGAGAAAATCTGTATCCAATGATGTGTCAAACCCATCACCAATTTCAGGATCAAGAAAGACAATTTTCTCTTTTCTTGCCTGATGATCTTTCCCACCATATTACAAACATCAGTGTATAAAAGATAATGGTTCTCAAAAATTGTGTGAGAGAGTTATATAGAAGAAGAAAACTCTTTTCGTGTTCTGAATTAGCCTTGGTTGTTTGTTTTAATAAAAACACTCCATGAGGATGCATATGGACCCTCTGTTACACTGCTCATGTGACTGTGGATTGGCAACATGCAGGAAATGGTATGTGGGAAGGGTAGTAGCAGAAGGGGACGTGGGGTTGTCTCCTCAGTTGCTCTCCTGAGTCAAAGACTCTATATACCCCTTTTGCCCCCACACACATATGTTTAGATGTATTGAGTCATCTCTTATT
Organism: Sciurus vulgaris; assembly: GCF_902686455.1. Taxonomy (NCBI): domain Eukaryota; kingdom Metazoa; phylum Chordata; class Mammalia; order Rodentia; family Sciuridae; genus Sciurus; species Sciurus vulgaris. Next base: position 71,934,400 of record NC_136462.1, read on the forward strand.
CTTGGATATGTCAAAACAGACCAACCTCTACTTTTTTTTTGGCAAACAAATTGCCACAGTTATGTGTAACGATCATAATAAATTAACTCCCATTTTTATACTATTGACTACTATAGACTATGAAAATGCACATTTTTCCCCACCTATATTTCTTAACCAGTTCACTAGAGGAAATCCTTTGAATCTTGTTTCATATTCTCCTGTTTTCTTGCTCTTTAATTAGGAAGCCACTTGGTCATTATTGTCCTTGTGATTTCTTCTCTTCTGATTTGGAATCTTGTCAATATCAACTCTGCCAGTGAATTTTTAAAACATTTTAATGTTCCTAATTAGCATGTATTTGTGTCCTGACGCTTTGGTTTTTTTGTTTGTTTGTTTTTAATTTACAACAAAATATTTTGGAGGATTTTGATGTTTCAACTATTTTGGTATTTTTATTTGCAGTTCCCTGAATGTGGTTTCTATGGAATGTATGATAAGATCCTGCTTTTTCGTCATGACCCTACCTCTGAAAACATCCTTCAGCTGGTGAAAACAGCTAGTGACATCCAGGAAGGTGATCTTATTGAAGTGGTCCTGTCAGGTAGGATGCCTATTCTCTGTCTATAGATTAGTTATTTGTATATGAAGAATTCTTGGGCATGTTTTTAAGGCAACATAGAAAGTATATCAAACTGTTGGGCCCCAATAGGAGATTTTTCAGGCTCTATTTACTTTCATTTACTTTCTATGAACTTTCAAAATTATTTTGGAAGAGCTGTAAAAAATTTCTTTTGAATTTGCTTTGTCCACATCCAAATTGTCTCAATCACATCTCTGAACTTCTTGCTCCTTCTAAGGTCCCCTCACCACACACACACACAGTACCTCAAGTCACCAGGACAGCGGCAAAAACAAACAAAAAAACTCAACAATAGCCGCCCTGATGTATCTGTCAGGGCCCCAACATATGCAGTGTCTGATATACAAGAAATAAATGCACAGCTAAGATGCCAGAAGTCCAGCAGCTGTGAGATAAGCCAAGACCAAAGGACAAACCAAAGCTCAGGAGTTAGGCCAGGTTGGGTCCTACAGAAAATGCTGGTCAATTCCATCCCTGAGAAATGGCTCTTTTCCCCAGCCTGTATTTAAGTTCTTGTTTGGGATATAGAAGTTGGTAATAGGACTGTGCCTATCAATACAGAAGGTGGAAAATGGATATATTTAACTTAAAAGGAAACAAAAAGACATCACCAAAGAACAGTTTTAGTAGGGATCCTTACAATGATGGCCAGTGCCAAGATGATGACTATATTCAGATTTTTATTGGGTATTTTGTTAAAAATAGAGTCAGTTTTGAGAAGCTCATGTTATTGCTGCTGTCTATCCTCTGGTCTTCATTGCTTGCTATCTCTTTGACTAAAAAAAATTTCACTGATCCTCATTCTGAATATCTCTGCTTTTATTTACTTTGCTTCGATTCAGTCCAGTTCAGATTTTGTCCCTATTGATTGTCTTTATTTTCATTGTGTGAGGTCCCAGGATTGCCACGTTTTCATGGTGTACTTGTATCCTATAAAACAAATGTTTTTGCATTTTCCTGTTATTTATAGGGCTGCCACTTGCTAAATAAACAAACCTAAACAGCCAAAGCTTTGATGGTTTTTTATTAAATTTTTTGAAGAAGTTCCTTGCTTTTCTGGGTTTTTCCGTTTCTTTCTCTTTGGTGCTTTTAACATTTACTTTATTGCACCTGGTCTCTTGAAATTAGTGACTAGACATGCTGTTTTCTATGTTTCCTGTTTCTGAACACTAGGGGCTGCCTGAAATAAATTATTCAGGAAAATCATGCACTGAATCTATTCTTGCCATAATTCATATGAATCTCATAGGCTACTTTGCAAATAGTGTAATGTGTTTTATGAGTGTTTTTTTCCCCTGTGGCAATGTCCAGAAATACATGAAGAATTTTAAAATCATATTTCTAAATTTAATTTATTTTTCTTTCCATTTTGCTTTGTTAATTTATTTTCTTTCCATTTTACTTTGTTACCAAATTCTTCATATTAGTAACAGACAGATTGAATGCAACCTGTGAGGGGGTGTTTGTGTAGGGGAGGGTTGCCTGTTTGCATGCTGCTGCTTGAGTGAGCCAGACCTGCTCTTCAGGGTGACCTGACACAGCCCTGGAGAGTTCCCACACTGCAGGAGGAACAGTGTCCTGCTCTTTCTCTGTCATCTTTGTAGACTAAGCACCTCGCTGTGTTTATTCTCTGCTTCTTTTGCCATCCACCCTTACGCTCCACCTGGTCTGTCTCCCTGGCCACAGTTACTGAGAGGGCATTTAAGAGCAAGCTTCCTCTCACCTGCTCTCTCAGCATAGGCTCAGCAAAGGCTCCCTGGCCTGCTCTCCTGTCTGCACTTAGAGTAGCCATGTTGAATCACATACTCTCACTCCCACAATGCTGTTGAAGCCTTCAATTTTATTCATTTAGGTTATATATGTATACATGGTTAGGTTATGTATGTATAACCACTTAGGTTATATATGTAAATGTGTTTTTATGTGTTTATATATGTTATATATGCCATATATATAAACACACACATGCATATGTATATATAAAATATGCGTTACCTTTAGGTCTCCTGTATTTACCTGTGACCATTATTATTGGCAGCTGTGGTCTCCTAGCCCCTCTCCCATTATAATGCTTAGCTTTTTTCCCAAGTTCTTCATGTTACAACACCTCTTATGCTTTCCCTACCTCTTGTAGGTTTTGAATCCCTTATAACTCAAACATCTGATATTTCTTCCTTCCTCACTGTCTTCTCTCTTGCTTGCAACCTGGATCTCTAAAGACGACACTCCATTCTCTCCAATACAGGAGACTTTGCCTTTTTTCTCCATTCTTGGGTGAAGAGTTGAATGAAAGGAACCTCTTCTCATTCCCTAATGCCATTTTGGGTTATTTTCTGTACCATGTCCCCTCCAATCCAAAGATGTCTACTTCACCTAATTATGTCAGCCTCTTAACATTTCATTGAGATGACTATTTCCTTGAAGACTTTTTTCCACTTATGACCATGGCAACAGTTGGTGCCTGACTTTTAATCTTGCTTTCCCCTTTATTCATCCTGGTTTTCTCAAAACGTATGTCTAACATTCTTTGGACTCCTGGTATATCTTTCTGTTGTCACTCTAGTCCCATGTTTGACTTCAACCAAAACAAGTGTTCTGTTTCAAAGTCTTCATTTGGGAGCATTCCTCCTCCCTAATTTCAGCTTGTTATCTTGCCCATTACTACCAAATTCACATACCTGCTCCCCATCCTTTGCATTATGTTTTAATTACTAGTTCTAACATTTTAAATCTCTATTTCCCCTTTCTATTTCTCTCCCCCTAGCATGTGGTCTCTTTTATGCCTGCCTTATATCACTTCCGTGCAACTTCAATGAACTTGTATCTTCTTACACCCTAGCAGGGTTGCTATATCTGTCTATAATACAAATTACTGTACCATCCATGCTTGCTATTTCTTTTCCTGAGTCTCACATGACTGCTAGACACGCAGTCCCCTGCCTACTTGTCTCAAGCAGATCCAGTTTTTACCTGGCCTTGCCACTGCTTAGCAATCTTCCTCTCCTTCCCATTCTTTTTTTATCATACTACTCCAGTCTCTTCAGGGACTGGGTCAAGAATGAAGCATAGGATCCAAGCTCCTTCACGCCTAACGGCCTGAGGTATTTTAGTGTCATGTGTCTTGCCTCAAATTATAAGGCCCACTTCTCAGATAAAAATTTCTTGTCTGGGCCAAACAAATGCATGGCAATGAGACTAACATTACAGTTTTCTTTTGAGGCCATAAAGTAGAAATGATATCTTTACAACAAATATTTTTTATAAATTTTTGTACATGCGATAACTTCTAATCATAGACTATCTTAATGAACTTGTATGAGTTCATTTTCTGACTGCTTGCTATCAGATTAGAAATTATCACATATATAAAAATTCATAAAAAAATATTCGTGTAAAGATATTATTTCTACATTATGGCCTCAAAAGAAAACTGTAATGTTAGTCTCATTGCCATGCATTTGTTTGGCCCAGACAAGAAATTCTTATCTGAGAAGTGGGCCTTATAATTTGAGGCAAGACATGTAACACTAAAATACCTCAGGCCGTTAGGCGTGAAGGAGCTTGGATCCTATGCTTCATTCTTGACCCAGTCCCTGAAGAGACTGGAGTAGTAAGAGTGACCTGAGATATGTGCCATTTTCTGGAGGCATGGTTAAGGATCATCTTCCCCATCCATGCTGCTTGAGGGGAGCAGAGGAGAAAACATTAGGCATCCCCCTGTTGTCTTTGGCTAGGTACTGTTTCCTAACAAAAAACTGAGGCACTTTTACTCTTGCAGACTGCAGTTTTACTATTAAATTTTATTACCCAAGATTTCTTTTTTCTGTCATAAATTTAATTTCACTCTTTAATTTGACATAAACAATCTGTTTCTCTTTATACTAACGAATGTTTAAACCACAGGAACATCTTCTGACACAGGGTTATAGTAAAAATGAGAGAAAATCTGGGAACGAAAGTAACTGAGGAAAGTTAATACTCGTGCCTCTCAGACAACTTCGGGAATTTTCTCTTGCTCACGTCATATTCTGCTGAGACCTTTCATCATTTGTTAGCTGCTTTGGGGGTGAAAACCTGACCAGGCTCTTCCTGGCTAATTTGCTGATTTCTTTCCTGTTCATTCTTTTTGAAAAACATGGCTTTTGTGAGCTAGTACATCCAGATTCAGTAAGCCAGGAAAAGGTTGCTCACAAATGAATGGACTGGGTTAGGGAGGAAAAAAAATTAATAGGTTCCCCACCACATGTATCTCCACTACTGGCAAGTGCTCTTTGTCTGTTAAGCCAAGGATTAGCATTTTGCTATTGTGAAGTAGGAAAACACTGCAAATGGAAATCTCTCTTACCAAAGCCAAAGTCAAGTTCAAGTATATGATACTGAAGTGTAAAATAAAGTTCATGGAATTTATCTGAATTCTTCCTCATGGTGGTACTCTTATCAAAGCCCAATAATTCAGCTTTAGCAAAGGACATGAGTAATGCAAATAAATTTACATGATTCGACTCTTTTTATTTGTTTGGTTTTGGTTTTATCTCTAATCATTATTTATTTATTTTTGGTGTGTGTGCGTGTGTGTGTGTGTGTGTGTGTGTGTGTGCATGTGTGTATCTTGTAGGTGATTAAATAGCAAACATACAAGGATTCCTTAAATAAAATCACCACTTTAGAGCCTGAAAATTAAATATTGGATATTCCTTTCTTTCATTTCTGGTAAAAAACACAAACGCACACACACACCATGCTTTTTTTGGTTGTTTTTGGTTGTTTATGATTATGTATAGATAATCATAAGTAGATTATGTTGTCTTATAACTTTTACAGAAAGCTGCTTCCATATGTGCTTAGTCATTTCTCACTGTCAAGAGGCTCATTAGAAAGCGAGTGCTATTGCCCAGGCACAGGTGGAATAGGACTATTCTCAGGCAGCAACAGAAGAGCTGAAAATGAGGGAGAGAGGTCCATATTTTAGAGGTAAAATTAAAGAGATATAATAACCCTTTAGATATAGTTATCAAAAAAGAAAGAGAAAATGAAAAGAAGAGCTATAGTCACCTGGGAGTGGTGACCTTTCCTTTTCCCCAGTGCAAGTCTTGTCCTCAAATGGTTGAGGTACTTCCTGGAGAGGCTGAAGAACTAATTTCTTAGGTGCCAAGAAATACATAGTGTTGCTATTTCCTTTGTGATATTGTACAACTTGCAAAAGTTCTGAACTTTGGAGTTTTTTGCTTGTGCTTTTAATCAAACAAGATGCTTCTACTAGATGATAGTATCATACAATGCTAATAATACATGGATTCTTTTTTCCACCAAGTAAAGTGGTATGCATAGTGATTGTTTTCCACAGCCAGACCATCTGGGTTTATATTTTTTCCTCTATTATTGACTATTTTCATCTTTTACAAGACATTTAATCATTTTGCCCCAGTTTCCTCATCTGTGAAATGGAGACAATACTTGCATCTATATTGTAGGCTGTTGCAATCATTAAAATAAATTAATGCATGTAAAGCACTTCCGAGGGTTTCCACACATAGCAACTGTGTAATAAATATTAGCTGCGGTGATTGCTTTCCTCCTCACATTCTAAGTAGTCTTTCCCAGTGATGTTCATGGTTAGTAAACATAACACAAAAAGGAAGATTGTTCTCATAACTTTGAAAAATATTAGGCCTAATGTTGTTTAACCTCTAGGAGTCTTCAGAGCTTTGGTGCATACTGATATGAACAGTACTCTCCAAGATCACTTTCCAAGTTCACTGTATCACAGGACTTTTTGTCTCCTCTGAGCACCTGACAATTCAGCAGTCCCTACTGGAGATACTCCTTTGGGTCATGACCATTAATTAAATTTTCCAAAAGTATGTGTCCAGTCTTTCTCTAGAGAGACTGCTTCCCTCTCACAGAAAGGATTTGAGCCATGGTGAAGGAGGAGTTAGGAAGAAAGAAATCCTTGCTCCTATAAGATAACTAGTTTTTGTAATACTTTATATCAAATAAATAACATTGTTTCCTACACAAGGATGTGGAAAGGTAGAGAAGTCAGATATCTGAAAAACTGCAGAATATAATTTAACTCCTTACCTCCTGCAGAGAGTCAGGTGGCACCAGAACCTGAATCTAAGTGTCAGTCACTATTTATACCACTTCAGTTGCTGTTAGCCCTTTGACCTTGAACTGGTGATTCTTGAGGACGTGTTTTAGAAATTTCTACTCCAGTAAAACAGTTTACATTTCCAGGCACCATTGGTGATATTTGGAACAACAAAAAACAGCAAGAGCTTTAATATTCATTGACATTATTTTTGATTACAGATCCATTATCCTCCTCTTTCTTATAAAGGTATAAATATTTAATTCATCTACTCAAACTGCAATGAGATTAAGAAAACCCTGAAGGCTCTTGTCCATAGAGTTATAATATAAAATATGAAATAAAATTGTGCCGCTGCTAAGCCAGGTGAATCATAATTTCACAGCTCTCATTAAAATAGAGATCATGTCTTAGCTACCCTGTTTTTCTCTTTCAAAGTCACAGTACCTAAAATATAAGACTAAAGAACACATGATAACAGCATTCTACTAGCCTTTCTTTTTTTTATAAAAAGTGTAAATTGTTGGTTTACATGGCATCATGTTATCGTGTCCATTTCTCTTAGATATAATACATTGCTATGCACTGTTTCATCCCTGTATGAAATATAAATGGAAGGGAAAAACCTCAAGAATAATGTTAGAACACTGAATCATTATTTCCCCCAAAGGATATTATATAGGTTATTATTTCTTTTGAGAAAGCAGAATTAATTATGGGCATCATCTCCCAGCTTTAACACTGCTTGGGTAATTTAGGTTGTAAAAGACTTGTTCTTTAGTTCTCAATTTATACTTCTTTTCAGTTGTTTTTGGACATCTAAACGTCCCAGTCTGAACATTGCCAATTCCTGTCCAACTTCAATTACAATTATGTGTGCAGGTTCATAACAATGGAAAATTTAAGTGTAAGATTACATGTCTTTATAATGGTTCCCCCTTTTCCACAGGGATACATTCTAAGACCCCCAGTGGATACTTGAAACTCTAATCTATCAACCCATATCTAAACTGTTTTTTTTCCCTTTACACATATACCTATAATGAAGTTTAATTTATAAATTAGGCATAGTAAAAGATGAATAACAATGGTAATTACAAAGATATACTGTAATAAAAGTTATGTGAATGTTGTCTCTCTCTCTCAAAATATCTATTATACTATGCTCTTCCATTTTTAATGATGTGAGATGGCACAGTGCCTAAATGATGAGCCCAAGTGAGGTGAGTGATGGAGGCACTGTGACACAGCATTCAGCTACCACATGGGACTTGAACACACCAATTGCAATACCCTGAAAGTGGATCTGATAACCAATACTGATACTGAGGAACTAACAGACAGATAGCATATATAGCATGGACATGCTCGGTAAAGGGGTGGTTCAGGTCCTGGGAGGGGCAGAGCCAGATGAGCAAGTTTTCATCCTACTAATAAAAATGGTGTGTAATTTAATATTTATGGGTGATTTCTGAAATTTTTCATTTAATATTTTTGGAGCATAGTGGATTGTGAGTCAACAGAAAGCAAAACCAGAGATAAGGGGCCTTCTGTGCTCTTTGTTCCTGTCTGGTTTATGTTACATGTGTCTTTGGCAACTTCTTTTCATTTATTGTCAATGTTAATTCTCCTTCCATCCTTACCTTTCATGTTAGCCTGGTATTTGTTCTCTGTGTGACACTCAACCATTTTCATAGAGGGGAGAACACAGAAAGCACATAGGTCAAATGTTTTCATTGACCTCCCACCTTTCCCCAGCTGTGACTTCAGTCTGAATCTAGGACTTGGAGTATTCCTTCTTTAATTCCTCAATTTTTTGGTTATTTTTCTTTGCCGAGTGGATTCTCCATGCAGATATAGCAAAATAGTGCATTGCTTCTCTATCATTTTTCCCCTCAGTTTCCCTAAGTGTCAAGGCAGAGGGAGTATTCACACAGGTCAGACTAAGGCAAATCCTAAAGGGAAAATTTGTTGGAATACTTTCATTTCATATGAAAATTGTATGCATGCTTTCCTTATGCTGCATTGTATTTCTCTGGTTGTTTAATTTTGAAAAAGTAAAATATTTCTTCCTTCATGTTATCCTTTCAGAAATAATAATGCTGATTGCAATGGTGATATAAATACATAATATTTATGATGTGTGAGGCACTTTTGTAAGATCTTCAAATATATTGACTGAGAAATATGTATTATATTTGTTATGGTGTATCTCCACTCAAGTTCAGTTTCATAAAGAGTTGATTTCCAGTCTAAGACTTTGGTTTGAGTCTCAGAGCTGCCGTTTATTTCTTGTATAATGCTCAGTATGTCACCTCATTTCTGAGTCTTGAGCCATCATCTATAAGATATCATTGATGTCTCTAATACAACATTGAGTTGTATCTTTCATGAGAATAAATATAAAGCATTTTACAAGGTGAGGCATTCAATCCTCATTCCACCTCCACCCTACTGGACAACCCATTTCTTAAAATAAAAGCAAATATTTTAGAATTTGGATTATCACATGCAGTCAATATCTACCTGTGGAGTGAATGAACGAATACTTAATGACATGAACAAACAAGCAAACTCCCGATTAAAACTGGTTTTCTATACATGATCTCCAAAAGATGCTGCTCTTCTGAAGAATCTGAATTTCAGTACCTACTGTTGGGACCTCTTGGCCTACTGTATTAGTAAAGTTAATATTATTATTATCAAACAAGTCCCTTTTTTTCTTTTTCTGGACTTCTACTATATCTTATGCATGCATTTTTTTTTTTTTTTAGAATTTTTCTGTAGAAAACCAGTCTTGCTTTCAAAACATTTCAGTTTTTTTTCACATCAAATGAGACCTAGTTCATAGAATAACAATTATTTTCCTATCTAATTCCTATGACCATGGCCAGGTAACCCCATTAGCTACAGAACTCAATTCATTCCTCCTTTAATCAGTTTTTCCCAACTATTGCTTTTCTCTTCTATTTTTGTTTTCTTTATATAGTGTCTTCAGCAGTCACTCAGTTTTGATGTACCCCTCAATGCTAGCTCTCTTGACTTCATCAACTCTGTCATTGTTTCTTCCTCATTGTGGCCTCTGTGTTCCATAGCCACATTGGTGCTCCTCAGAGGTGGACATTTCAGAGTCTAAAGGAATGAGGATGGGTCCTCCGAGGTTCTGACTGGACTTTCCTGCAGCTCTTCCTCCTTCTCCTACTCACATTGGAGCTGTGTAGCTTTAGCCATCTGGCCAAACAGCTGTCTCTGCCTAAGGGTTAGCTGGCAAGACCTCTAGGAAAAGTTGAGTCATGTGCACCCAAACCAGGGCCTAAGTTTTCATAGATCTCCATCAGTGTACATCCCGTGGTTTTCAGGGAACATATCAAGCTCCGTTGTTCACACAGAATTAGCCTAAGGCCTTGTTCTTCACATCTGGCAAGGGGATATCCAGCCAGGAATCAGAATTTCTCCTCTTATCCAAGTTTCTTCTCTTTTCATCTGTTACTGTGCTAATTGAGGACAGTATCTTAACTGTCATCCAGATCAACAGGAACAAAACACAAGGGCAATGAAAACCATACAGAGGACTTTTTCTCTGGTCACTGTGTAGCCAAAAATTCCTAATATTTGCTTCCTAGGGCAGAGATTTATGATCTTATGTATATAAAATCTGAACATATTAGGTCCTCAGTGATATAACAGGAACTTTGCTTATTAACAGACCTTCTAGAAAATATAGTAAAATATTAGCTTGATTTTTATGCTTTTTACAAAATATGAATTGCTTTATAAACCTCATGCAAAAATATAGTTTTTTTTCTTTCATGGTGCTGGGGATGGAACCCAGGGCCTCATACATGTTAAGCACATACTCCATAATTGAGCTCCCAATAGGCATTATTAATCTTTATTATTTGCAAGATTAGTTTCAATTAATTGGGGCTTAATTTCAAAAAGCAAAATAAAATGAAACACACTCAGGCTAAAAATTAAATCTTAATACATTAGAAATACTGAAATAGATGAATTACAGAATCTGACAATGATAGAAAAATGTTTCAGTCAACAATACTATCTTATAAAATGCCAGTTCTATGAAGAAGTGACAAGGATTTTTTTAATCTTAAAAATACTATTAGTTTTCTACTCACTGACAACACAAAAGTCTTGTGCTCTAAATTGAAGAATGAAAATATTTGGATTTTCATTTTGCCCATCTGTTATAAAAACATGAAATTCTCTTGGTGAGACTTGAGGCTGAGAGAGATGACATTCAGCTGGCTCCTCAGATCTGCACTATTTACTGTGGCTACCACTAACCACATTTGGCTATTTAATTTTAAAGTTATTAAGATTAAACAAAATAAAATTCAGTTCCTCAGCCACACTAGCTACATTTCAAGCTAACAGATGCCTTTTTCACTATCAAAAATATTCTATAGGACAGAGTAGCTGGATCAATGAAATTTTACCCCAAAAGATACAATCCTGGATTACATGGTTTATAAACATACATACACACACCCTGCAAAAATGCTTTTACAGAAAAGATATATGATCTGACATACTGAGTGAGTTTATAAATGCCATACCTGTGAAATTTGGCAACATATTTATTGGAGAAATCTTATAGTACATTACTTTGTAACTTTCTTGTAGAATAAGTTTTTTCAGACTTTAGTATCCCAAACAATTCTTTTTAATGAATAACATTACTCTTCTGATATCTAATTTTTGCTCTTGCTTTGGCCTTGGACACTCAAATTTGAATTTGTGAGTGCTTCTAATAGTGGTACAAGTCAGTGTTACCCTTATTTTAATATACTAATTATTTGTATTTGGTTCAATGTTCAGTGTCTCCAGGGTTTCCTAATTTACTTATTTTTTTGCATTATCTACTACACAGATTATACCTTGGTAGTTAAAAACACAAGTCAGTAGACAAATTTCCCAAATTTAATTCTCAACTGCCCCCCTGCTAACATTTACTAGCTGTGTGGCATTGTTGAAACTATTTCGTGTTTTGTGTCAAAGTTCCCTCATCTCCAGTCTGAGGATTGACTGATGATAATGGAGAGAATCTAGCATATTGACTATGGAGAAGGATCATTAGGTCAGGAAGAGTAGTACAGCATTATGGTACAGTTTGTAGGCAGTTTATGAATGGCTTTGTTTCTTTGTTTTATCTCACATTTTCCTAAAGTGTTTATTATAAATTATGACGGTTTACAAAAATATAAAATATAATAAAATTCCAGTGGTAGTGAATATTACCTAAGTTAGAAAAGACAGAATTTAGTTAAGCATGAAGATTCTAGAATATTTATGAACGTACAGTCATATAACTTTATCTTCACTTCATAAGCTGATTTGAATCAAAAGAAAATCTTTTTTTGAAGAACAAATATTTTTTTAAATTAAATTCCCTGATGATGATTCTCAGGAAAATAATCTGTTTGGTTCTGGGCAAAATTTACATAGTAGCATCCTGAATGCAATTTTAGGAATGTATTGATCAAGATTAACCAGTAATGCTCAATATTGATAAAAATTGTCTCATGATATTATGTGGATGGTTATGAGGACATATTGGAATAACTTTTTGATTTATTATTTTGCAGTAGGAAAGTAATAGTGGTAGGAGGAGAAATTCTAACATATGCTTAGTTCTCACATTCAGTTTTTTTCTCAGAAACACATGCACACATATATGGAACACACACACACACATACACACGTGCACATACACGCACACAAGCATACTTGACGGAAGGAAAGTCAAAATTGTATATACCATCAAGATCAATGAATAAAATCACCACAGACTGTAAGAGAATGTCTACTGAATATCTGTCTAAAGGCATCATGGACATGCATTATTTTTGCTTGAGGTAAAAGATTGAGCTTCATTTGAAAAGCTGCCAAATATCCCTTTCCGATGTCCCATGATTGGTGGTGCACAGCACTTCAGCTCGTATCTCTGCCATGCCACCATCTGCCCAGCACTCTCATTCTGCTGGTTGGCATGTTGCTTGTTTGCTTTTAACATTCAACCCATATAAAAATCCTTCATAATCTGCCAAAATTAGAAATGCAGCTGTTTTAAGTCTTAAACAGCAATAGCACTATTCATTATGCCAGTGTGGAGGAATAAAATAGAAAGATGTATTTGAAAAGAGCAATACTACACCAGAATGTTTTGTACCTCCACGTTTTCAAGTACTTCCAAGACACACATAGTCTACAACCAAGTGCTGACTGCTGCCTTAAAGTCAACACATAAATACACAAAACACCTCTCTTACTACATACATTTTAATCCAAAAATTGGACTTGGAATCAGCTTCAATTTGTTTTTTCATGTTATGAAGCAATTTTAGCTTTTCAGTTCCTAGAGAATGAAAAATTTCTGACTAACCTTGATCTTATCTTATTCTTCTTCTTTAGACGTTGTTTGAGTTTTTGATCATTTTCACAGGTTAATTCTGAAAATATTTATCATGTAAAGCTGTATAGAGAATTCTCAGTGAAACCAAGCAGTTGGTCTCCTATTAAAAATAAACTAAAGAAGAAAAAAAGATTATCTGCAACATAGTAATTTTCTCCTTCTGAAAAATGAAAATCAAACTAAGGCAAAAACCTCCCCCAGTTGCCCTGTTATCCATAATAGTATTATTTAGGAATGATAGAAATTAGACAACAATGAAGATCTGGTATGCATCACTCTGTCCAAAGGTATCTTGATTTCAAAGTGACTAGACATACTTGTTCTGAAACTAAGGTTGGATAATATGAAATTGATTTGCTCATTCTTTATTCTTCAATACTCATAGGAATACTCATAGGTCAATTAAAGTTCTAAGTTGAATTCCTTTGGTTATGTACTAATGCTCATCCAAAGAGATTTCTCCATGTGAATTTCACATGCTTAAAAAATCATTATTTTGTGAGAATTGACCTGTAAAAATTATTTGAATGAGACAGACATCATTACCCTATGTACATGTATGATTACACGAATGGTGTGAATCTACATTGTGCACAACCATAGAAATGAAATGATGTACTCCATTTGTGTACAATGAATCAAAATGCAGTCTGTAAAAAATTAAAAGCTACATAAAAATTAATAATAAAAATAAATAAATAAATAATTTGATTCCTCTGGAGTCAGGGCATAAAAAGTAGTCATTGAGCATGACCACAAACTGGGTAAAATGGGTTTACTTGATGTGCATTTATCTTACATCTCCAGCAAGATTCACAATATTAAGAGAATTGGGATAGTAAACTGGTTTTAAGCAGATCAACATAATTAGTTTAGTACCAGGTAGGTGGTAGTCACTGTAAAAATGCTTGTTCGTGATTTGCACACTTTGCTTGACAATTTAAGCTTTCATATTTGGATCTCAATTTGAAAGAAGAAATTGATTTTGGGTTTGAGGAGTTCATATGTTTTGAAAATTTCCAAGTTAATATGGTTTGTATCTACTCGTTTCAATCTTGCATGCAGTGGTTTCTAACCACCAACAAAGGGGAAAAGTCTGTCGTGCCATTGTCCTAGTTGCTTCTTTCATTGCATCATATTGCAATAGATCTAGTTTAATAGCATCCTGACTCTTGGTCCCTTTCTTAATTACCTAATGTTGCCATGTAACTTTAATTCCTTGTGATTTAGGTCTATAAAAATAAAATTGTCTTTTTCATTATGCTAATTAGCATAGTTCTAGTCTCTCTTACTTTTTAGAACAAGTACACTTTATTGCATGTTATTATCATGATTATTTTAAAAATTTAATAAAATACGTTTATTTAATTCTACATTCTTGATATATTTACCTTTTCCATCTAGGACAAACATGTAATGTTTACATATTGTTGTCCTTTGAGGTCAACAGTAATCTCAGTATTATTTCACATGTAAATCTTTACTCTTGTTGGTTTATGCTTTTAAAAACACTAGTTTATGCTTTTAAAAACATTTAGTGCTGACCTCTGTCTTGGTTTGCCATCTCCAGTGACTGAAACCTCTTTTTGATATACTGGAGTACTTAACATGCAGAACAGGAGAGACAGCACAAATGCATTTTGTAGCTTGGAAATAAGACTGTCCTTCAGAAATGACTTGACTGTAGTGTGTCAGTAGTCAAAACCCATTATATTTTTAAACAAACTTTTATTGTGGAATAGACTTAGGTTTACAAAAAAAGTAGCAACTCTCCCACATTTAGTTTCTGCTAATGTTCTCATCCTCATGGTATATTTGTCAAAACTAAGAAATCAACCTTGGTATATGATGTGAATGTACCAGTTTTTCCATTAACATCCTATTTCTGTTCCAGGACCAAATCTAGAGTACCAAATTGCGTTTAGCTGTCACATCTCTTTAGTCACTTCTTGTCTGTGACAGTTTCTTATACTTTCGTTGTTTTTCATGACCTTAACAGTTGTGGGGAATACAGGCCACATGTTCTGTAAAAAGTGCTTCAATCCTGCTAAGATTGCTTTCACTATTCTGGGTCTCTTATTATTCCAAATGAATTTCATGATTGCTTTTTCTATTCCTATGAGGAACATCATTGGGATTTTAATTTGAATTGCATTGAATTTGTATAGTACTTTTGGTAGTATGGCCATTTGACAATATTAATTCTGCCTTTCCAAGAACATGGAGATCTTTCTATCTTCTAAGGTTTTCTTTAATTTCTTTCTTTAGTGTTCTGTAGTTTTCATTGTAGAGGACTTTCACCTCTTTTGCTAGATTGATTCCCAAGTATTTTAATTTTTTGAGGCTATCGTGAATGGGGTAATTTTCCTGATTTCTCTTTCAGAGAATTCATCACTTATGAATACAATACATTAGATTTATGAGTGTTGATTTTATATCCTGCTACATTACTGAATTTATGAGTTCTACAAGTTTTCTGGTGGAATTTTTTGACTCCTCTAAATATAGAATCATGTCATCAGCAAATAGTGGTACTTTGAGTTCTTCTTTTCCTATTCGTATCCCTTTAATTTCTTGGGTCTGTTTAATTGCTCTGGCTAGAGTTTCAAGGAGAATGTTGAATAGAAGTGGTGAAAGAGGGCATCCCTGTCTTGTTCCAGTTTTTTTTTTTTTTTTTAGGGGGAATGCTTTCAATTTTTCTCCATTTAGAATGATGTTGGCCTTGGGCTTAGCATAGGTAGCCTTTACAATGTTGAGGTACTTCCTACTATCCCTATTTTTTCTAGTGTTTTGAGCATGAAGGGGTGCTATATTTTATCAGATGCTTTTTCTGCATCTATTGAAATAATCATGTGATTCTTAACCTTAAGCCTGTTGATGTAAGAGTGAAGCAGGTAGTATCACAATACCAGACCTTCAACTATACTACAGAGCAATAGTAACAAAAATAGCATGGTACTGGCAAAACTGGAAATTCATATGCAGTAAAATGAAATGCAACCCCTATGTCTCTCCCTGCACAAAACTCAACTCAAAATGGATTAAGGACCTAGGAATTAAACCAGAGTCCCTGTACCTAACAGAAGTAAAAGTAGGTCCAAATCTTCATCATATCAGCTTCAGACCACACTTCCTTAACATGACTCCCAAAGCACAAGAAATAAAAGCAGGGATAAATAGTTGGCATAAATTCAAATTAAAAAGCCTTTTCTCAGCAAAGGAAACAATCAGCAATGTGAAGAGAGAGCCTACAGAGTGAGAGAAAATCTTTGCCTTACACACTTCAGATAGAGCACTATAAAGAACTCAAAAAACTTCACACCAAGAATACAAATAATCCAGTCAATAAATGGGCTAAGATAATGAGCAGACACTTCACAGAAGAGGATCTGCAAGCAATCAACAGATATATGAAGAAATATTCAACATCTCTAGTAATAAGAGAAATGCAGATCAAAACTATCCTAAGATTTCATCTTACCCTAATTAGAATGTCTATTATCAAGAATATGAGCAAAAATAAATGTTGGCGAGGATGTAGGGAGAAAGGAACACTCATACATTGCTGGTGGGGTTGCAAATTGGTGCAACTACTCTGGAAAGCAGTGTGGAGATTCCTTAGAAAACTTAGAATGGAACCACCATTTGACCCAGCTATCCCACTCCTTGGCCTATACCCAAAGGACTTAAAATCAGCATACTACAGTGACATAGCCACATCAATGTTTATAGCAGCTTAATTCACAATACCTAGATTGTGAACCAACCTAGATGCCCTTCAATAATAGATGAATGGATAAAGAAACTGTGGTATATATGCACAATGGAATATTGTTCAGCCATAAAGAAGAATAAAATTATGGCCTTTGCAGGTAAATGGATGGATTTGGAGAATAACATATTAATTGAAATAAGCCAATCCCAAAAAACCAAAGGCCAAATGATTTCTCTGATAAGTGGTTGATGATACATTATGGACGTAGGGGGGTTAAGGGAAGAATGGAAGAAGGATGGATTGTGTGGACAGAAATGAGGAGTGGGGAGTGGGCAGGGGAAGGAAAGATAATAGAATGAGACAAACATCATTACCCTGTGTACATGTATGAAGACACAAATGGTATGACTCTACTTTGTGTACAACCAGAGAAAGAATAGTTGTACTCCATTTGTGTAAAATGAGTTAAATTTTTGTTTTAAAAAAGGTACTCCAATCTGGTTTATCTGATGTTTTTCTCATAATTAACCTGGGGTTATGCATTTGGGAAAGGAATAACAACAATACTCATATATCACTGTTATTGCTAAATTTCATCACTTAGTTAAGGTCATATTTGCCAAGTTTCTCCACTGTAAAGTTACTGTTTTCCCCTTTGCCCACTTCTCACAGTAAGGCTAACCCACACTCAATATGGAGAGGACAAGTTCCAACCCTTGGGGAGGGATGTGTATATATAGTAAATGAAATTCTTTTATAAGGAGAAAGTAAGCTTTTTTTTTTTTTCTTTTTCATTTATTTATTCAAAAGCCAGTCTTAGGTCTTTAGTTTTGTTATTTTTTTTAACTACTTTGACTACACAAATTCTTGTGCTGTGCCACTGTAATATTCTTGAGTTCAACTTTTCTTACTAAACAGATAAGTAAAATCCAAATAAAAATACACATGATTTTAAGAAGTAATCGTGACATTAGTGAATACCAGTATAACCAAGTGTGATGGTTAACTTTGTGTGTCAACTTGACTGTGCCATGGGGTGCACAGATATTTGGTTAAACATTTTTCTGGGTGTATCTGTGAATGTGTTCTGGATGCAATTAACATGTGAATTGTTAGCTCCAGTAAAGCAGATTTTCTTCCTTAATGTAGATAAGCATAATCAGATCCATCAAAGGCCTGAATAAAACAAGAGGCTGAGTAGGGGAGAATTTGCTCTCTCTTCTCAGCTGTTATTAAGTTGGGACATCAGCCTTCTTCTGCCTTTGGACTTGAATCTAAGATACTATTGGCTTTTCTGGGTCTCCAGACGTGCTGACTACAGATCATGAGACTCAGCCTCCATAATTGTGTGAGTGAATTCCTTATAATAAATCACTTTACATGTTTATATCTGTCTATTCATCTTTCATTCTCTTGGTTCTCTTTCCCTGCAGAACCCTGACTAATATACCAATCATCCCAGAGCAGTATTATAACCCTGAAAAATCTTTGTCCCTTTCCTGCCACTATTTCCGCTATCTTGAAATGTGTATTAATCATCTCCTTGCATTTATGTTTTACATAGTGAGATTTTTAACTTTATAAGTGGATTTTTTTTCTGAAGTGGTTAAGTATTATTATTAAGGCAGCAGAAATTATTAAGTAATTATTTTACCTTTTTAGAGTTTTCCTTTTATTTGGGAAATAAATTGTGTGTTCCTTAGTTCTTTACTAGTAATAATGATAATATGTACTCTATTTACTGAATAAGCTAATTTGTATGAAACAACTTCACTTCATAACTAATCTGCTTCTGAAGTAGGTACTAATAAACAGGTCTTCTCTTTAGATCTGAATGGTCTATAAACAAAGAGAATTTGCTTAGTTAAAATTTCTAAGCATCATAGTGAAATTGAAGAAACTTGGCACATTAGTGGTCCAATAAAAGTTAATAAGTTTCATAAAATACATTTTGCAATAAATATAAAAGTGTTATGATTTTGCTGTATAAGGAGTGATTGTAACTTTGTCTCTATTTAAAAGACTAAATTTTTAAAAGGTAAATGTCTAAATTAAAAATGTTTACTCTCTTTACTGAGACTAGTAAATTAGAATAAAATATTTGAACTAATCTCTTAACTGATATCATGAATACCACATAAATTGCAAAATTAAGTTTTTAAAAATTTAAATGTGTATGCACTTAAAACAATAGTCATTCCAGACATAGTTGTACAAACTTATAATGCCAGCTACTTGGGAGGCTGAAGCAGGAGAATCATAAATTTGAGGCCAACCTGGGCAACTTAATGAGATTCTGCCTCAAAATTTTAAAAATTAAACTGGATTGTTGCCATGTATGTAGGTGGTAAAGCACCAATGGTTCAATCCCCAGTACTAGGGGAAAAAAAAATCACAACAGTCATGAAAGTGAGAACTTGCTGTGTTCAGATCATAATATTACCTCAATTACCTATTTCATTTAAGTTTTGCTACTACTGAAGACATACAAAATAATCCTAATCCTACTTCATTATGTCACCCAAAAAATATTCAGTTCCTTAAAATCTCTTCTTTTCTTGGATCTATTCATAGTTCTTGCAACTACTCATTTGCCTAAAAGTCATTTGGGGACTGGACTTGCTCATCCCATTAAGTTGTCCTTCCTCCTGTATGTTAGATAAGAGGTAAACATTCAGATGTAAGGTTGGTAAGTTTACCTTTTCTAATCAGTTGGAACTGAATTGTGGTTAGAAGCCATGGGAAGTTAATGAAAGTTGAAATGTCAGGTGCCAGTTATTTTTGAGAGGTCTTGATAGTACTATTAATCTGTTAGCCTCAAAGATGTATCACAGGAGTCACCTGTGTAAGCAATGAGTCTAGGAAAGTATGCCAGCATTCAGGAAGGCAACAGAGACAGGCTAGAGTGAGGAGTCTAGGGAAAGTTACTAATACCATGAAGTAGCCTGCTAATGAGCTTCATATATGAATTGGGAGTTGAGCTCCAGAATCACGAAAAGGTGCCTCGAATGGAAGATATGATTTAATTTGAGGGTGAGAATTATTAATGATGGTTTGATAGCCTCTGGGAAGCAACAGATGAAAGAGTTGGTGATGCTGGGCTTAATAGACATGTACCATAAGTTATCTATGTAGCTATTGTTTAATTTTCTTCCACACTAGAGTACAAGCTCCAGAAGGCAGATGCATTGTTTTTCTTTTTTATTGTCATATCCCCAGTGCCTAAAACAGAACTTAAACACCTAGAAATCACAGTAAATATAAGTTAAATGAATGAATGTAATGAATCAACAAGTTTTGTTGTTCTTACCTTCTAGCAAATATCTGTACCCCTTACTATTGCAAGTTCAAGAACCATATTCTCCAAGCTGTATTAGTGGGAATGCTTCTGAATTGGTTTCCTTATCTCCAGTCTTAACTTAAACAACCTTTAATAATAAGATTTCCTGGGAAACATTAATCAGTGAACAAGAAGTAAGAACATACAAATTTAATTTCTGTGGAAGTTCAAAGGCCTAAAAAAGAAATGAGGAAAACAATTTAAAAAATGACCAAAGAATTTGAATAGAAATTTCTTTGAAGCAGATACTGAGATGACTAGTAATTATCATTCCCTTACATTATGCAACCCTAGTAAGTTCTGAAGGCTAAAATTGTATCATGTTATTCCTTCAGTAGCATGAGGATGAATCCTCCTACACGACCCATGAAACTGTAATTTGGCTTCTGCTTATTTCTCCAGCCATATGGTGCCCATTCATACTCTCCACCCTATCCAGTTCTATCGTGCGGCCGTATGGAATTTCTTTCATTTCCTCCAATATATAATATCATTTCTTGCTCCCAGTGCCTTTTTACGCCTGGTATTCCTTCAGTCTGTAGTATCCACATAAATCTCCATCCTCTTTTGATTTGCCTGGTTATCTTCTATGCATCTTTCATGACTCAGTGCACAATCTTCCTCAAGGTTCTAATCCGAAGCAGCATGTTTCGGTCAGATGGCAATACCTACCAGGTGCTCCCCTCATTAAAATTTATAACACTCTATTTATAATCATGTTTGCTGGTTTTAAAATTGATGACACTCTGTAAAAGATAGGGCCATGATTATCTAATTTGTAAGGGTAATAATAATATCATAGAAATTTTTGTAAAGATTATATGAGATACTGCAAAACACACATTTCAACTTTTATTTTTACCATTATCTTTAATGTCTTGAATATCTGGTGATAAATGTTGATAAATAATTGTTGTTGAATATATTAAACTCATACACTGATTGTCTTCTTGATACTCAAATCAGATTTGAACTTAAATTTGTTATGGATGATAATCAGTTTAAAACATTATCATTATTATTTGTCAATTCAAAGAGAAAACTCTGTAAATGGGTTATTTTGTGTTTTTTTTTTTAATCTCATAACTTAAACAGCATTTAACAATAAGATTTCCTGGAAATATTCATCATTAAAGAAGAATAAAGAACATATGGATCAAATTTCCACTGAAGTTCAAAGTCTTAAAAGAAATGAGGAAATTTTTAAGAAATGGGCAAGTAATTTGAATAGAAATTTCTCCCAAGAAGGTACTCAAATGACCAGTAATCACTTGAAAAGATAATCAACATCATTTGTTCTTTGGAAAAAACCACAGTGAGATAGATACCACTTCACACATAGAAAGCTTATAGTCAAGAAGAAGGACAAAGTTTTAGTAAGAATGTGGAAAAGTTGGAACCCTTGTAGTTATTGGTGAGAATGTAAAATGATACAGTTGCTTTGGAAAACAGGTTGGCAGATCCTTAGAAATTTCCCAACTATTCTACTCCTAGGTATCTATGAAAATCATTGAAAACATGTTCACACAAAAACTTGTACATGAATGTTCATAATCTCAGTTCTCATTTTAGACAAAAAGAATAAACCAAATGTCCATTAATAGATGAGTGGATAAGCAAACCATGGCATATCCACTTAATGAACTTTTAAGCAGTCATAAAAAACAAAATGATCTATCTATATCAGAAGGAACTTTGAAAACAATGTGCTGAATGAAAGCCCATCACCAATGATGTGTCATGAGACTTTGAATATGAAATATCTAAGTGCACCCATAGAGACAAAAATTAGACTAGAATGAAAAAAAAATGAATGTTAATGGTCTTTCTCTTTGGGGTGATAAAATGTTTTGGAATTATATAGTGGTTAAACAACCTTATGAATATATTAAAAATATTAAGTTATACAATTTCAATGGGTAAATTACATGAGAACTGTATCTCAATAAATGTAGAAATGTTAAGTAGATAGAATTTTGTTTTTTCTGTTCACTTAGTGGATAAAAGTTTAGTGGGAGGATGATAACAATAACAAGGTTTCGTATTTGAAATAATATTGAGGTCTTTCATATACAATCTGAACTTTCAGTTGCTTTGGATCTATACAATATAAAGAGTAGAATCAAGAAGTTGAAAATAAACTTTCTTTCTAGTGACCTACTTAAGTAAGATGGTTATTCATATCATCCTATTTAAGGAAAAATCAGTCAATCTGAGTAATTAAAAGGACTCAACTTACACATTTATCAGTGATAGTCTTGCTGGCAAAAACAGGGCATGTTTAGCCTTGGGGGGACAGATATTGCCTGGACTGAATTATGTGTGTGAGTCCATACACAGGTGTGTAAGGGTCTATGTGTGACACACATCAAATACCTCCAAGTATCTGCTCTTTCAACTTATTTAAGATTATTCATTGTGCCATCTACCCAAAATATTAAGAAAAATAACTCATTTAATATACCTGAGTAAATGTGCATAAATATAATATCATTGAGTTTGTGAAATGGAAGTTTGGAGTCTCATTAAAACCAAGCAAAACCAGTTATTGTTGAGGGGACGCTGAGGAACACATGTGAATGTTCTTGAGATTTGTATTCAAACAGCATCAACCAGTAGGAGGGCTTTTTATAGAGTTGTGAGGGGTTTGGAGTCAGATGCACTTTGGATTGATTCTTTGACCTTCTTAAGGATCTGAGGGATTTCCAAAACTGTAGTTTTCCAAAGAGAAAAAAAAAAAAAATTCTTCTCATTCAAAATAGGATAATATGTGTCGTAAATTAGAAGTTTAGTTTGGAAAGAAAGATTAAAACATTTGTTGAACTGTTCACTAACTGCTCTTTGTCTAGCTGTGAAGAATGGAATCTTCATCAGTAGTACAAAAGGTGACGGGCCATTCCGTAGGAATTCAATGGTCTCTGATTTTACATATTCTTAATGGTGGGTCTTTTCTGTGATTATACCATCATTACATGTTTTATTTTTGCTCCCTGGATCATCTTTTATAAATAGGTCTCTCTTCTTGTACTCTGTCAAATATAGGAAGGAAGATGATTTCATCTGCACTTAGACACTCAGCCTCATTTTTCACTTCTGGTCCTTTAATGAAACACTTTGCCCATATTCTATTGTGTATTTTTGTTGTGAAAATATTCAGTGCTACCCATCGAGGAATATATGTGCTATCCTAAATATTTTGATACTCAGAATTCAGCACTAGGTAAAAAGATTTTTGACCACTCTGATTTTGATACTTTAGAATATGAACAACTGTGCTTTCAAGTTTGAGAATGGCCACATATTTTGACTGAGATGAACATGGCCATATTATTCAAATTTTGACTCATAGAAAAGTTTTACGTTGACTTTTGATCCCGTACTTTGACTTTGAAGCATTCCTAGAGATTTCTTTTTTATTGTCTCATTTATGTTTGCCTGACTGGTCAGTTGTCACTCCCCAAGAAATGCTTTCACACAGATTTGTTGCAGTATATAGGTGCAAATATGAGGTGGGAAAGAAAGTGTAAGCATAAACCTTATCATCTTCTTTATGACTCTCCCATCCTACTCTCTACTATATCCTTCTTAATTTCTCATTGTCCACTAATAACATGATATTATTCTTCAGAATGTTTTCAAGTTTGTCATCTCTTTCCCTCACTAAGAAAATCAGTTATGATCAGTTTCTCACTTTCTGGCATAATATATAACATCAGATCTAATACATACAATCATTTGAGTTTACATCACTAGGAGTGATCCCAGATCAACGTGAAGTATGATGATTCACATACAGCATGCATGCTATGCACACTGGAACATCAGTCCCAGAATCCAGTTGCCACACCCATAAGTGTGGCTTGAGAGGAAGTAGATTTCTTGAAGAATGAAAGTAAGTTAAAAAGTAAAAAGGAGACATTAGCCTAGTTCACAGGCTGGTAGACCCAGTTGTTGGTGTTATCACTGGTTTTGTGTGGAAAGTGATGGCACACTTCTACATTTAAACAGGAGATCTTCATGAGCTGAAGACCAATAAGTGTAGATGAGGTAACAGAAAGAAAAACATGAGCAAAAAATGATTCACGAGGCAAAAGAATCACAGGTAAGACCACACTGCAAAGAAAATCTTAGTAAATTTCTCAAAGCAGAAACCATACAGGCTGTGTTCATTAACCTCAGTTCTACAAAATAAGATGAAAATCTAAAGGTCAGTTTCTGGCAGCATGGGCATTTTAAAATATTTTCCTAAAAATGCAGATAAAAAGAAAAAAATAGATAATGAAGTTTTACGGACAACTTGGAAATGAATGATAATGAGAGTACTGTACATTTTTTTGCTTTTAGGACATTGTCAGATGGTCATAAGAAGTAAAAACATATCCTTAATGACATTTATTAAAAACAGGAAAGTTTGTAAATAACATATTAATTATTCCACTGAAGAATATATAAAGAGACAAATAAGATAAGGGGGAATCTTTGTTTATGGAATATAAATTAGATGAAAAAAAACAAGAAATGAAACTGTTAGTTTTAATAGATGTGATTATAACATTTTAAATTATACGTGGAAAAGATTTTAAGAAATGTTCTCTGAAATATGTAGGAGTATAATGACTAAACCTCTGGAATTTGCTTTTCAAATACTTGAGTAAAGGGGAAAAATTAAAAGGGACAAGCGAAAAAATGTTGCAAAACCTTGGTGATGTTTTTGAATCTGGTGTGGGAAATGCAAGTTCACTGTGCTCTTTTACCTTTAGGTTTGAAATTTTTCATAATCAAATTAAAAATACTGAAAGAATAACTTCAAAGATAACAATCAAGGAACCCTTCAATGTCCAGAGATCAAGACTTGTGCATATCCACAGAATTAAAACAAATGGCTTAAAGGAAGTTAAATGAATAAAGAAACATACAGTTGAGAAAAGACATATTTGTGCCTAAAGAATTAACTTCATTTTGAACTGGCAGAAAAAACGAAGATTATATATATAATAGGTGATGGTAGAGTAACTGGATATCCATTTGGAAAATGAACTCCAAACCTTCTGGAGTGTGACAACAGAACTCTAAACCATAAGGGAAATCATGCCAAAGTCATATTTTTTAAAATATTTAAACTTCTGAACCATAAAAATGTCATAAATATAAATTACTGTTGCAGGAATTTGAGAAAATTTTGCCATGAAAGACAAAGGATTAGAAGTTTGGGTATATGTGGTTCCTCTTGCAGAAATCAAAACATGTCACATTAGTAAAAAGGAAAAATTTGCAAAGGTCTGGACAAAAAGTACATAGAAAAAGTAAAAATATATGAAGACAAGGAGAAGATGAATGCACATTTGGAAAAATGCTCAACCTCCTCTGTAATCTAAGAAATGCAAATTAATTTAATATAGTCTTCACCTGGCAGATTGACAAGAATTAAAAGCCTAGTTCTGGATACAGTGCAGTCGAGAGAAAATGTATAGCTTCCATACCATTGATTGAAAAATCAATTGGCAAAGTCCTTTTGTTAGGCAATTTTATAGTACCTTTCAAAAGTTTTAAAAAGAAAACTGCCCAATTTTACTTTTACTTTTTAAAAATATTCCTATATACAGAAATACTCTTGTAAGGATAATAGCAACATATTAGAAATTCACAATAAAAAATGCACACCAATGACTGAATTAATACTGGCACTTTGTTGTCATGAAATATTGTATGATAGTTAGAAGGAAAGATAATGGGGACATATAATTATTGACATGAAAATATTCATGACATTTAATGAAGTGGAAAAAAAGTAAGGAGATTTTATTCTGTAGTATGCACTTTGTCAACCACATGAATCTGTTGTTGCACATTAGCATTCAACAGGCAAAGACCTTCCTAATTTCATCAAAAACACAATTTCTTATACTTCCTGGAAGCAGTGCAGGTTTAACTTTGTGCTGTATTTTTAAACAGCGTCCTGGCTATGTTGATTTTGTCCTTAATTAAGGGGCAAAAGGACCCTGATTTTATATCTAGTCTGAAACCTCACATGCCAGCAAGCAGGGCAGTCACACTTTGCATGGAGCTGTGTCTGGGAGACCTGTGGATTGTCACATGGCTCTAATGCAAATATAGGCTTAGGATGAAGTGTCTCTACTGAAGAGCTAACTTTCTCCCAATTTTAAGAGTAGTAGACAACTAGAAAAAAAAAAAAATTGAAAAGGTTAGTACTTCCTGTGGCATCTAAACTTAAGTGACAACCCAGAGGATAGAAATTTTTTCAGAAAGCTAGTACCTACCATCAGGATTTTTTTCTAAATAGAGCATTTTTAATATTTCATTTCTACCCTGTCAAACTTGATAGAGATTGATGAACCTTGCTTTATAAAATCTCAAAACTGTAAAATGCACTCCTCCTAAGTAATACTGTTATACTTGTTACTTTGCCCTCTTCATTAAAAAATGACATACTGTAGAACCATGCCTACTTCACTTAATTTAAAAATTTTCTATCATATCTTATTATCAAGATAATAGTAATTGGAAACATTTATTTATGTTTAAAAATGTCATTTTTGAATTTTTTTTCCAAAATTAGCTTCAAATATCCAGATCTTTGAAGTGAGGAAGCACTCAGCAGTGGGTTGTTGTAAATACCTTCACTCTGACAGATCCTGTATAACTACTGATTACAGTTTTTAGAAAAATTTGAAATATAAGGTATAATCAGAAAAACACATTTCAGTAGTGTATATGTGAGCATCCGTTGTTTTCTTATGAATTTTGACCTTGAACTACTTTAGAAATGCATAACGTATCTTCAGATATTGCTCTGCAAGTCAGAATAAACATTTATTCTCAGGTGTTCTGTCTTCTCTGGCATATAAAATTACAGGGTTCTTATATAATATAAAAAAGTAGAAAGCTGTGGGAGTTATAGAATTTCATTATGTCAAACAGGAATACATTAAATCTTACTATTTGTTAAAGTTAAAAATACATTTGATGAAATTTCTGGAAAAAATTCAAGCATGATAACATCAAAAAGTTTAAAAAGAACTTGTGTGGTTATCTAGAATTTCCTTAGCTAATTCAAGAAATAAATTCTATATTATGACATTATTACCTTTCCCCCAAAGTTTTCTCGCACACAGATTTTAATAAAATAGATGTTTTTAGTCAGTTAAGGTACTGTTTGCTAATTAGTAGAACAGCTTCATGAAATTTAACTTTTAAAATGTTAGTAAAAGCAAATCTGCATATGTGATACAGACCATCCTGATTTTAGGGAATGTTGAATTAGATAATAATTGAACTTTTAATTGAATGCTTAATCTTGTATACCTATATTCATTTATGTTATATGAACACTGGGAGTTGTGTTAATGTTATGATTTTCCATCTGAGTCTAAGAGGCACTCTGCTTTGGAGCATGGTATAAAAATAGTTTTCAAAAGATGCAGCAATAAGTAATAGCTCCTGATACTGAGATTTTAAATTGTATAATCAGACCAGAAATGGATTTAAATCTGAGCACATGATTTTTTTTTCTTTATGTATCAAAATGTGGCTATATACTGTCAATATGTGGGCCTGATATGACCTGAAGATGTATTATTGGGCCAATAAAACTTTTTTTTCTAGAAAAGTAGATCAGATATTAGATATTTAGAAAGAGAGATTTCACGTGAAAGTCTGGATATCAGGGTTGAAAATTCAAAGGAACTTGCACTCAGGCTCAGCATCTCAAGGTAGCCACTACCAAGTGGCCTCTTTACTGATGAATCTTGATTTTTTTAGTTCACTGCAGTCACCTTCACTCTCTTTTCTCCTTTTTCCTCTGAAATTTACAATTCAAATTTTGTCTCTCACAATACAGAATTATTTAGAAGGAACTGTCTCTAGCAAATAGCAGAAAACAAAAATTTGAGACAGTTTAATGTTACAAGCAAAATATATTGTAGTAATATGAAGTGATTCACTTCATTTATCTTTATTGTTTTGCCACGTCTTATAAACATTTTTAAAACATCTTTATTGAGATGTAATTTATCTACCATAATACTCATTTTAAATTAACAATTTAATTGGTGTTAGTACATTCACAGAGTTGTATAGCCATCATTGCTGTCTAATTTTAGAAATTTCCATCATCCTAAAAAGAAACTCTATACTATTTATTTATTTATTTTTGTGTGATGCTGAGGATCAAACCCAGTGCCTCATACGTGCTAGGCGAGCGCTTTACCACTGGGCCACAACCCCAGTCCCAAAACTATACTATTAACAGTCTTCATAGGCATCTTAAAAGAATGAACCTGGTAGGAAGTGGGAAATGGTGGAATCAGCTTTTGTCTATAATCCAATTTTTATTTTAAAACTTGGGAAACCTGATTTTTAAGTCTCATAACTCTTTTCTGAGTTTTGTGTATACTTCAAATTTTATAGCCACGCATTTTACCTCTTCATCCCAGATACTGATTTGGAAAAAAAAAAAAAAAATTAAAAGAAGACATAAAACAAAAGCAAAAGAGTCTTTTGTACATATACCAAGTGCATGACTTTCTGGAGTATCACTTGATATTTTCCTGATGTTGGACATGAACCTGTTAATCAGTGATCTATAGGTATAATTTTTAGCTCACTGTTTTTAACCTCTTAAGCTAGCTTGGGCCATTCTTACATGTGCTTGGCTGAAAACAAGATGCTTTATGAACTGGTATTGCCTCTTTTAGTTTAAACCAAAGACACTGCTGGAAGACTTACCACTAAGACAGTGTGCCTCCATCTGGCTCAAACAGATCAACTACTCTGATGATCCAATCTGAAATTTATATTTTGTGTTTATCATTCTCTCATTTTCCCCTTTCTCATCCCTTTTTAAAAATCTGCTGTAGTTTTGCCAGATTCCATTGTCTGAGACTTGTCCTCTTTTCTGATATTTCCCTGAACATTCATGTAAACTTTCTCCAGTTTCAAAATGACTTCCTTGAAACAAGACTCTCATATTCAGCTGCCCCTCCAGTCAGCATCTCCCCTTGGAATATACAATAAGCTTCATAAATCCACCATGTCCAAAACCATGCCCCTCTGGGTTTCCTCCAGACTCTTCCCATCTCAGTAAATGGCACCTCTCTGCCTCCTTTTGCTCTCTCTACAAACTTTGCTTTCTCTTCTTCTTACGGTACATCTCCTCTCTTATCAGGTCATATCTGATCCCCACTTCAACACAAATTCAGACACTGATCACTTCCTCTCTACTGCTTTCACTCTGGTCCAAGCTGGCATCATCTCTCACATATGTCTGCTCTTGACTCCATGGATAGCAGCTGGACAATCTTATCAAATTCTAAGTTGAATTATATCACAATTTTGTTCAAATCGCCCCAAAACTATCCATTTGACTAATCCGTGGCTCTCCCCATTAGGTGTTCTGTTAGGTCTGTGCTGTGGGAGGCACCATGTGTTCTAACCGGCTTCAGGACTATTTCTTGAACACACCAAGTCCGTTATCACTTCTGGGTCTTTTGCATGTTAATCTTTCTACCTGGAATGTTCTTGCCCCAGATATCTGTCCAGTGGACTTCTCAGTGAGTTCTTGCCTATCCACTTTTGCCAAATTATTCTGTCTGAAAAATCCCTGATACTTCCCATTGCCCCTTCTTATATATTTTATCACTTCTATTTTGTATTTTTTTATATTTAAAATATTATTCATTTTATACTTTATCACTTCTATTCCCCTTTGGTTTTTTCTTCTCCTATGTATTCATCACATTCTCACATGCTATATGATTTATTAATCTAGCTTATTTCATATCTGTCTCCTCTACTAGAATGCAGTCTCACAACAAAATAGATTATTACTTTTCACTCTATTATGTCAGTGCCTCACAACTTTTAGAACATATGAATTGCTCAGCAAATATTTGTTATTTCAAAGAATACAGCCTATTCATCCATTTACTGCTAGAATATTGAGAAATGGTCTAGAAGAAATTTTACCTTCAACACATGACCTTCTGTTCAGCAGAGTCTATTCTATCTCATATTTGGGCAAGTTAACTTTATAGCTGAAATGCATGACAAATAAGCAGTGTGTTTAGTTGAGACATATTGTGTATGAATGACCAGTATGACATGTCTGCCCAGAAAATTACAGTGGTCTTTGGTGAGCAAAGAACAAAGGGAATGACAATCTGACTGTATTCTGCCTAGTCAGAACATGTATCACTGTCAGTTTGGGGCATCATATTTTTATCATAATTTCAATAAAGTGTAGTCTTCTAGAGAGAGCTGCTTGTATGTGAGAGCCTAGAAACTGGTTTATAAGAAGAGCTAAACTGTGTAGAGTCTCCTCCTGGCAAAGGTAGAAATTCAGGTGGTAGAAGGTAAGTAGTTCCCATGAAGTTAGGTGTCTATTTTCAGATGCACTACCTAAGAAAGATTCTTTGAATGAAAATATGGATGAGATTTTCCTCTATAACTCTGATAGGAATAAGAAAGACTTATAGGAGGCATATTTTGGTTTAGTCTAAGGAAAAATCTTAGTGAAAGAAATGTCCACAGTGGAACAGCTCTATTCTGAGCAGATTGATGCCCTATTGCAGGGAGCCAAGTGGGTAACATTCTGTGAATGATGCTGCAGAGGTTATCTCTGAGGTGTCCATTCTTTAAACAGTCATTTCACCTCAAAAGATAACATGGATTGGAAAACTTGCCCTAATTGTAACTGTACCAGGATTTTTAAAACAGTATTAATATTTGCTTTTGTTGGATGTCATATAGCAGTTCAGGTCTGTGGAAGAATTGAATTTCTGCTTGATATTCACAAATAACTCTATGAAAAATCCTTTTATACATATAATCATTTATAAAGCAGTTTTTACTTTCCAATAATCGAAATAACAAAGTATTTGTTATTTTTTGTGTGGGTTTCTGGGTTCCTCAGGAATGGTATCTATTATACTGTGAAGCTTTACGTTGATTATACCATGAGAAAATAAATAGACTTGAGCCAACATTGCAACAAAGAATATGAGGTTTAACTGAATTCTCAATAGCCATTGGCCACCACAATTCAGCCCTGTTAGCCTTAGAACCCAGTGTCTCAGAAGTTCCAACTTTCTGACTTAGAGTAGGTATTTCCTAAATATCAACATTAAGGCGTGGCAACAGGAGTCATGACATCTCTAGCGTATAATCAGTTAGTAAGAGCACAATAGGCACGGTGGTTTAGCCCAGGTGCTCTCCAGATATTGTCTAAGTAAATAAGAGAGGTTTCTCATTTGTATTAAAAGAGCACAAATTCATTACCAAATAACAGATTTCAAAATAACTGCATTGTATTACTGAGCAGCAGTTTAAGAAATGACAGGGCCATAGGATGATTGTTCTAATGTACGTGACCTACGCTTCATCTCTGCATCAACTTGTTTGTTATCATGTACGATTTAGTTACTATGGAATGAGTCAATATTAGCCAATGCAGAGAAAACTCCTGTGGTTATTTGCAAAATTATGTCTCAGATAACTTCCAAAATCATAAAATTCTACTTATCATTTTCCTATAAGGAAATGATGATAGTTTCATGAAAGGACAGAGGGAAAGAATGGGTGAATTAAGTGTGTGAGGAGTAGCAAAGTAGTCTAAATTGGGGAGAGATGAGGCCACGAGCGAGTTTTTTTATCAGATCTCAACCTTCCTTATAAAAAAAATTCTGTGCATAATGTTTTCAGTTATTTACATTAAAACTAAACTTGAATCATAAAAGGATAATATTCCATTTGCCCCCCACTTACCAAACACTGTAAGTCCCTTTGGCATACACATTTGCAGTTATTTTCCTCCTTCTTTTAAGTAAAAACAATCCTTTTCCTAAGAACAACCCCCTAAAAGGGCCATTCTTTGAGGTTCTCCTTAATTAAAATCCAGCAACTAAGTCATTGAGTTCTCATGCTTTCACAGTGCAGCTGAGGTGGTAAGATAATCTGATATTCTAGGGACATTTAATTTGTTATTTAACTGTGTACATGGAGAGATTTAAAGGCAGGAATATAATCATCTAACAAGTACATTTGAACTGAAGACTGCTGGAAATCTCTGTTTTCTTTTGAGCATAATTTTTAAAAAGAGTAGAAAGTATTGTGAACTCCATTTAAAGAGACTTTTGCATTTCTAAAATGGCCCATCCAAATTATTGTAAGGTAGCTAAATCATGAATCAATTATTTCAAGCACAGAATTATTGAAAGATTTAAGTTTTACTCCTAGTTTGGTTGGCTCTGTGGGTTAAGTTTCATGTCTAAAATATGGGATTTATATGCATATATGATGACTTAGTGTGCTAGTTGCTCTGGTGACACAGCCACCTAGAACCCATTGTATGCATCTTCAAAAATCCTGTCACTGAAGGAGCTAGCCAGAAGAGGAAAGCCTTATTTGAAAATTCCCATAGCTTGTATACTAGCTCAGACCATTCTGAATATGCCTTCAGAGTCTAAATGGCAATGGCAAATTGAAGGATCTTTAATTATAAAAACGTTAAGTACTAAAAAAAGTGGACTTTTTTTTTTTTTTAACCCTTTATGCAATGAAATTCTACTCCTCCGAATACCAGCTCCACTGCAAGTTACCGTCTGGACAAACAGAACTTTTTCTGACTGCAGGGAGATGTGAATCTTGAGCTGTTGAGTTCTCTGTGGACCATATGCTCTCAGAAAGCCCTTGTTCTCAAGGGAGTATTTTAGAATTACACCACATCATGGTGCTTGTGTATGGATCAAAATAAAAGTGTTACACAGATCAGTGGGTTTGAGGGTAATGTAAAGAGCCACACCATCATTCATGCAAGCATTGAGTTGACTTATTATAGCATTGGAAATAGTTTGAGAAAGGAGGCAAGACTGAAGGCAGAAAAAAGAGACGATGAAGCAGACATTCAGGTAAGAAATGATGGTAGTACAATTGGAGAAAAGTAGATAGATTTTAAGAGGAAAAAGAGCTAGTTATTGAGTATTTGGAGACAGAAAAGAGGTAAAAATCAAGGAGGACATCCATGTTTTTGGATGGGGGTTGTGTGATAGAATTAAAATAAGAACTCTGGAAGTAGCAATAGGTTTTGAGGAGAAGTTAGTGAGTTTGATTTTGAGTATATTACATTGAAGGATCCTATGAACTGAATAGATGAACTGTGTAATAGGTGGTTGTACCGATTCATAGCTCGTGATATATTTGGGGCTAGAAATAGTCATTAGGAGGTATAAACATTCTTAAGATAATTAAACCATGGGAGTGTATGACCACATTCAGAAAGTGAGAAAAGAGGAACCTGTATTTAAAAGTTTAAAGACAAAGGAGGTCATAGTGGGAGGATATGTCTAGCACACTGGACATCACTATAACT
This sequence comes from Sciurus vulgaris, assembly GCF_902686455.1. Lineage (NCBI taxonomy): Eukaryota > Metazoa > Chordata > Mammalia > Rodentia > Sciuridae > Sciurus > Sciurus vulgaris. Next base: position 71,967,985 of record NC_136462.1, read on the forward strand.
AGGTTATATAATTCTGGCTTTGCCACTGACTGTAACTATGCCATGGGCAAGTAATTAAATTATTCTTTCCATTTTCCTGATCCATGCCACAGAAAACCTCCACCCCCACCTGCCTCATAGAGCTGAATATTGGTACCCCAGAGATGTCTAATTCTGGAATCTGTAAATGTGTCAGTTTGTGTGGAAGAGGAGAATTAAGATTACAGATGGAATTAAGGCTGCTAATGATGTGATTTTAAGATGAGGAGATTATTCTGATAGGCCAAAATATTAACAAGGATCCTTCAGTGTAGAGGAGAGAGGTACCAGAGAGAGAACCAGAGAGGCGGCAGCTTGTAAAGGTCTTGGCCTATGTGACTGTCTTCAGAGATGTAGCAATGGACCATAAATCAAGAAATGCAGTAACTGGAAAGGCAAGAAAACCAGATTCTCTCCTAGACGACTCCAGGAGGAATATGATTGCTGACAACTTGATGTTAGCCTAATGGGACCCATTTTGGGCTTTTGACTTCTAGAACTGTAAAATAATAAATGATATTTCTAAGCCACTAAGTTTGTGGTATAGCAGCAATAGGAAACTAATACAAATGTGGAACAGATGAAATTAGGTTATGATTATGAAGTGATTTTAGAGACAGCAAATTGGTTGACAGATGTACATGCTTTGAGGGTATGCCTAGTGTTCACCTATCGATTTCAGTGACAGATGCTGAGCACCAGGTGTGGGTGAATTGTCTTCCCAGATGTGGTTGGTTGTAGCATTAGATTCTTAAGCAACTACTTTGTAACAGGAAAAATGATCAGAAGATATACATAAATACACATTAACAGTGAGAATTCTGGTATGTGGATAATTATGGAGTGCTGAATGGTGTGTTAGAGTGATGGTGGGAACTAAAGGCTGCTTTTCCATCCCAAGCAAGGACCTCCTTCATTCAGGGCCCCATTGCAGTTGTCAGGGGCTTAATTGTCTTTGTAATGACTTGTGCTTCAGTCGTATATGAGCTTTGAGCTCATGCTACTGACCTTGAAGAAATTAGTAAAACTTTTTGAATCCCAGGTAATACCTGGTCAGTAGAGTCGTTGTGAAGAGGTAAGTGTGTCTTCCTCATTTTCTCCATTTCTCTCTACTCCTAATCTCAACCAATTCGTCCTCCCATCAGAAGTCTAAAGACCCCTGGTTTCAACTGGACTTTGATACAACTGCAGAAATAACTTTAAGCACTTTGCTTCTCCTGATATATCTTCATAAGAGATTAAGATATGCTTTTTTTAAGACTAATCAAGTTTTCTATTTTCATAATCTTCTTAAAGTTCATATTATGAAAAGAAGTATTTTGTAGTGACCATGTCTCATGAAATAGAATCTGGTTGGCTGACCTAGGAATGATGTCTGTCCCAGGAAGTTTCAGGCTAGCAGGCCACAAAACCTAGACAGGGAAGAGGGATAGTCGAAGACATATTGTGGAAACTGAGCTTTAGAAACAAGGCTGAAAAAGCCTCTGACCACAAACTGGTATGTTGTCAGAGTCAGTAGGTGGTAAGTTCTGTGCTGTGATCAGTGTCATCCCGGCCTAACCTCAGGTAGAGTGGCAGTACTAATAATAGGTTTCTTCCAGTGTACTTAACAAAGTATCAGATACTGTCTTAAGCATGTTATAAGTAATCCTTGAAATATTCCTTTAGATAAATAATGTGATTTTCATTCCCACTTCACAGATGGAGATACTGAGGTGTAGAGAGGTTTACTAATTTAGCCAAGGTCATACGCTGCTAAGTGGCTAGTAGAATTATGTGGCAAACTGGAAAAGTCTCTAACCTGAAATCCAAGAACTCATTCTTTAGAATATATATATCACACAATAGCAAGAACCAGACCCCTGCTTAGTTTCTATGGCTGAACCTCTGGAAGGAAAACTGGCAATATCAAGATAAGGCAACAGGTATGAGGGGGATTACTTAGACATGCGTCATAGTATGACAGTGGGAAAATACTTCAGTTATTGGAAGTGGGTAAACAGAGCACCTCAAGTGTGAAGGCAGAAACAGCATAGTAGTCACACTTGATTGACTAGAGTTGCTGGGTAACATTCCAGAATGCAGAGCAGAGGAGCAGCAGAAAACCCCCAACCATCTCCCAAATGACCACACTTCTATGGTCATTCTTCTAAATGGCCATCTCAGACCAGGTGTGAGAATCCTGGTCTTGCAAGTCCATCCAGTCACATCAAACAAGTGCTTCACCTCTTAAATAGGGTGCACAATCCCTATTCAAACAGAAAAAAAGCCAAAAGGATCCAAATTAGATGAGAAGTTTCAATCTGCCAGGGGGACAGGACCTCTACTTCCTGTTTCCTAAAACTATCAAAGAAAACTCGGAAATCTTTTCTAAGAATTGTGCATACCAACTCCAACATGGATTGTGTCTCCCCCGCCCTTATAATGCAGTTACTATGGAAAGTTATTATATGTGCATCTTTGAAGACTTTAAAATGGAAATAAACATTTTCCCCAAATCAGCTGTCATCATCAAAATGAGAATCTGTCTTACTGTTAAAAATTCTGAGTTAAAAAAGTTTCTATTTCTAAAACTAAATGCTGATGAGAGCTATACAGTCCAAAATAGAAATGTTTTTTTCCTAAGCCTAAACATCTGAACTTGAGTTATAGTTAGCTGGTCCAGTGTTGCACAGAAAAGACACACACGCACACACACGGAGAGATGTATCTTTTGCTCATTCTTTGTGTTACAATTATTCAACTTGCCAAAATATTAAAACTAAAACTCCACAAAGGACTCTATATGTCCTCAAAGATTTATTATCTTTATTGGAAAATATATTAGCATGTATATGGTATGGTTAAGAGTTTTAATCATTCACGTTTATGCAATTTAGTTTTCTTGAACAAGGTGAAGCCAAAATTGAATGAAATTCTCCTGCTTGCTCTAATGAAGTTTGCAAAATCACCTTCCATTTCTTTGATCTTTTTTTTTTTTTTTTCCACTGAAATGCAACTCTTCAGGTGTTTGGGTGTGTTGTCCTCTTCCGAGAGTAGAGTTTGGATGAACTTCCAATGGAGTTATGATGAGAAGAACAGTGTTTTTGAGTGTGTTTAATTTGGCACTCACTCCCTGATATGCATTTGGATTGTGGAGTATGTTTAAACAAGCTGAAAAGAAGCACTCAAAGTGGGGGAAAGACATACATCCCAGCAGTCATAAAATTAGATATTCTGTATAAAGTAAGGTGTTCGTGACCCTGATGGCCATCAGGCTTGGACAGAGTGGGCTGCTTTTAGCATTTTGAGTGGGAAATAGGAAGAAGTCACATTGGCCCTGCAGCCTGAGAAATGTTGCCAAATGGACCAAGCCTGGGAATCCAAGCGGCTTACACTGTGGAGTTTGTCTAAACTTTACTCCAAAAAAGGACTCCATGTTTTAAAATCAAGAAATGAAATGAAAAACTTTATTTGAAAGACGATTTTTGTAAGATACCCCCTATAAAGTAGGAATTATTTTTTCAGAATTTAGAAATCAAAGCGTGAAAGACAAGAAAGTCTTGAAAACTAAGTTTAAATTTCCAATCTATTGGGGAAACAATGTACGCCTTAATTTGCTAACAATCTCAGCGGTGTGATAACTGTAGGAGAATATTTTCAGAATTTTGACTCAGAAGAGCCTGCCTCAGTCCCACTCAGTGAGCAGTGTCTGTCCTTCCGAGTTCTGTTTCATTCAGGCCTGCACATTTTGGCATGCTGGAATGTCCTTCCATTTTCTTAGAATCATCTTGGTAAACTAGGGCATGTCTACTTGTTTCACCCTGGTTTCTTTTAAAATCTGGAGACACAGGTTGACTCAGAACAGATATTCCCTCCCTGGGTACACCATGTCCCTCCTTGCCACCCACTTGCTATGTTGGAGACAAAAGAAAGATAAAAGGTGATGCAACTCTGTCTGAAAGAACCAGCAGCTTGGCAGATGAGAGAACAATGCTCTTAAGTTATTGGTGCATAATGCAGGGTATTATATGAAACTATATGGTCCCTGTGTCTTGGAGAACCACATGCTATAGACATTCCAAAGACATTGGGAGGTCAGGGAGACTTGCTGGAAATGGTGATTCTTGAACTGAACTCTGGGAACTGGTTTTGAGGAATGTGAAAGACTTTTCAGTTAAGAAGACCTGCAACATTGGTTTGCACCAAGGGTTTGTTAACTGTGAGAAAATAGTCAATAGGGTCAGACTGTCCCACCTGCACACAGCCCTGTTCTGCCAGTACTTACATTATATCTTCAATTTCCTTAAATTCCTAAGCCTTGGTGTTCTCCTTTGTTAATTGATAATGATAACGTGATAATGATAATGTACCTTGCTGTGCTCTGGGTTCAAGGTTAAGTGAAATCATGCATATACAACGTTTAACATCGTATCTCATATATTCTACATGCATAATAAATGTTATATAATATTATTTTCTAGTCACATTCTACTCACATTCATCTTTTTAGCATTTGATTGTCCTTTAAAAGCCCTCTATTTGGACATTGCTCCTCTCTTATCTTCTGTTGAATTCTTGCCTCCTTTTTGTCTATAGCTTTTCTATTCTTTAGAAGAACTCCACTTGGCCTCTTTACTCTTTCTGTTGGTCACTTTTTCACACCCATGACTTTAAGAACTCTGCAGTGCACTCTCCAGTCTCTGTCTCTCCCACGACATCTCTCTGAAGCACATTTCTAACCAACTGCTGGATATTTCTGCATGGATGCCCGTTGGCCCTCTAGCTCAGCCTATCTAGAAGAGAACCCATCATTCCTCCATTCAGCTCATGCCTCCTGCTGGTGATCTGTCATCATTAAGGATGCCACCTGGTTTGCAGTCAGTAGTAAGGGTTCAGTCACTATTGACCACTTTTCTATATTACTTCTCATTGCACGAGTTGTTACATCTGTAACTTATGTTTATATCTTGCCCTCTTTTTCCACTGTCACAACCTCACGTGGAACCCCACAACTCTTTCTCACTAGCCGCTTTCTTCTTTTGCAGTGCATTCTATCTGCAGTCTGTCCTGCAGGTCAATCTTCCAGAAACCTGGCCTCTGTCAGGTACCACCTCTGCTCAGTATCCTGCATTAACTTCTTGGCACAGTATTGAATATGGTTTCTGTAAGCAGGCTCCAGGCTTCTCTACACCAGCCCTGGCTTACCCACAGCTCTTTCTGGAACACTTTTGCACATAACATTTGGGTATTACACATTCCAGCCAATCTGAATTACTGCCACTCCCAGTACTGCCCTTTGCTTTCTGATCCCGGACATTTCTATCCATTTAGAGTACCTGCCTCCTCCCAACTTCTCATTTTAAACTTCACATTTACCTTTTAAGACCCAAATGAGATGCAAAATTCTAGTTGAAGCTCCACTTTTAGAGTATTTGTCTCATTCTACCTATCTTTGTTTCTGCACCTTCCATACCTTCTACTTGTTCATAAACTCCCAGAGCACACTTATCTTTCTTCTCTTGGTATCCTCAACACCTCTTTCCTGCCTGCCTCCCAAGACTGTGGCTGTCATGTAATTACTACTCAAAAAATGTATCTTGAGCAAATAATTTAGCATGGAACATAAAACTATTTAGTAAAACAAGAGAGGAATATTGGTGAAAGTAGTATTTCAGGAAGATTAGCCTGGTACTAATTATGCAAGAGAAAAGCAAAATTTCCAGAATATTTGTGAATTATCAAAGGAAGTAAAATTATTTTAAAGATACTCAGAATTCAATTTGTCCTTTTAGGTACAGGTAAACTTTTTTTTAACGACTTTGAGATAGAGGTTAAGGAAATTCTCCTAATGTGTGTCTTCTACCAATGTTTATAGTTCAGTATCCAAACATTAACTGATGCTAAATAAGTAAGTGCATAACAATTACCAAACCATGTTGATATTTCCCCACATAACAATTGCAGTTTTAGATGATCTGGTACAATAAAAACCATAAGTCAAATGGCAAACCTAAATTATTATAGGAATACTAGCACACACAGAAAAACACACTTTATGATTCAGTAGATATCAAATTATGTGCAGTCACCCATGGCCATTTTTCTAGTTCTCACTTTCTTATGCTCATTATCTTTAGGTTCAGTATAGTTCTTTTGCTATGGAGAGCAGCACTGGTAGTGTAATTGAGAATTACCATCTATACTCGGCAATTTTGAAAGTGTAACTGCTCATTTTCTCAGCATACTTTGGGCTTGCATTAATCCTTTTAAAGGCATTTCACCATTAAGTAGGTGAATTCTTGAATATAAATTTCCCATTTTAATAAAAAGTACAGACTTAAAACTATGATCCATGAGGGCAGGTTTGATGTTTTACAGAGGACAATGTAATCATGATGAAAGGGAAGCATTTCTTAGTGATAGTGTTTTTTCTTCATTTAAGGATATTTAAGGATATTTACTTAACATGTTTAAATGTCCTTCTAATAATTTCATCTTAATAAATGTCTCTGTTTGGTTCACTTATCATTAGAATGCCATGGAGAATGATTTTGCCATATATTTTTTTCCAATACATATTGATTGACTTGGGGACATCAGAGTTGGTTCCCTGTGGACATTACACCATTGACTCAGACAGCCCATTCATCTCCCCTTCACCTAGTGTGACAATATTATTCATCTCTGTTACAGACACTTAAAATAAACCTGTGATTACTCAAAAGCAGAATAACTTCCAGAAATTTAACTTTCCCTCTCTTCTTTTTTCCTTGAACTTTTTAACTGACTACATACTCTCATTTTCATGAGAAGGCATAAAGAGTCAAGAAGCCAACTTGAAAGTAATACAAGAAAGGTATATTGTACTTAGCTTGGAAAATTTTGGGGTGGTAGCTATATAAAGTTTCGGGATTTTTTTTAACACATTGAAAGTCAGAAAATATGTAAGGGAGCAGACAAACAGAAGTAATACTTTATTTGTAGCAAGAAATTTGTCCCAAAATACCAGTACATAGAACTCTACATATCTAAGCTGAAATAAACAGTACTTCTGTGTTTCCTTTACTGCTTTAACACAGCATCACAGTCTTATTGGTTTAAAGCAACACAAATTTATCTTATCATTCTGGAGGCCAGAGTTCAAATGGGCCTCACTGGGCTAAAATTAAGGTGTTGCCAAGAGACACAATTCCTTCTAGGGGTTCTTGGGGGAGAATATATTCTTGCTCCATTCAGTTTCTAGAGGCTGCCTGCATTCCTTGGCCCATGGACGCTTCTATTGTCAAAGCCAGCTGTGGCTGGTTAAATCATTCTGATTTTGACTGTTTTGCCTCACTACTCCACATTGAAGTACCATTGTTATGACATTAGGCTACCCAGGGTATCACAATATAATCTCCATTTCAAAGTTCATCTTATTAGCAGCTTTAATTCCTCTTTTACCTTAATTCTTTGTGATAATATATTCACAGGTTCAGGAGGTTATGTTTAGACATCTTTGAGGGACTGCATTATCTTGTTTTCTCTCTTCCACTGAAAGACTCACATCCATTCCATATCCAGAACACTTCACCATATCCCAACATCCCCCAAATTTGATAGAATTAATGCAAAGTTCAGAACTTCGTCATTTAAAAATTCCCAAATCTTATTATGTGCATTTAAATCTCCAGACTAAATTGTTACAATGAGATTCTGATTCAGCAAGTCTCTAGAGGGAGCATGGGTGCATCTCTAACAAGTGACTAGGAGATGTTGATGCTATAGGTCCATGGGCCACATTTTGAAAAACAAGAATTTAATTTCTTTTCCATAATCCCTGGTGGGTGTGTGGAGGAAGCTTTTTATGAGATTTGGTCTTGAATTTTTATGTACAATACATAGAATAGATCTTGGGCATATTATAATATAATGCTGCCTGACATGTGCATACAGAAATTTACACATATCTATGTACAGACAAAGGAAAAGAAAGGCAGGAAAGGAGGGAAGGAAGAAGGAATTGAAGAATGGAGGAGGTATGCTGATTTTAAGACCTTTGGGTATAAACAGAAGAGTGATTCCATTCCAAGATTTCTAAGGAATCTCCGTACTACTTTCCAAAATGGTCACATATATGTATATGATGGACTATTACTCAGCTTTAAAGAATGAAATTATGGCATGTACTAGTTAATGGATAGAGTTGGAGAATATCATGCTAAGTGAAGTAAGTCAAACCCCAAAACACCAAAGGCCGAATGTTTTCTCTGATATGTAGATGCTAATTCATAATAAGGAGGGGTGACTAGGGAAGAATAGAGTTACTTTATATTAGATAGAGAGGAGTGAAGAAACAGGAGGGTATATGGGGGTAAGAAGGATAGTACAGTGAAACAGACATTATTAACTCATGTACATATATGACTGCATGACCAATGTTATCTTACAAAATGTACAATCAGAAAAATGAGAAATTACACTCCATTTATGTATGATTTATCAAAATATATAAAGGCATTCTACTGTCATGTACAACTAACTAGAACAAATAAAAAACTTTCAAATAAAGGATGGAGGAAGGAGGAAGAGGAGGAGGATGGAAGAAGGAGAAGGGGAGAAAGAAAAGAAAAAGGAAAAAGTTAGCAAGTAACAATAACAGAAAATAGCTTATACTTATTGTTTGTTTGCTTTCTTCCAGGCACAGTTATTCTAAGAACTCATTCAAACCTCAAAACCAATTAGGTTCTATTATTATTCTCAATTCCTTATAAGATGAAGGAACCAAAGCACAGAAAGGTTAAGTAACTCATCTAAGGTCATCTAGGAGATGAGTGATGAAGAGCAATGCTTATGCCCAGACCTCCCTCAGATCCTGTGCCATGACTTAGAACTTCCATATTTGCTTTAATGCCATCTTTGTTACATTGCAGTGGATATTGTTGCTGCATATTTCTGGAATAACCTGGTCCTGGTGTATGCTGTGAAACTGAAGAAAGGCAGAGATCTAGGATGACATGGATACAGTAGTCATAAAGCTCAATATACCATTGTAATGATTTTGTTTATTTGTAGTATGTTGGGAAATTATGCAGGAAAATCTGACTAGGGTTACTCATGGTCAGTTATGGTGATAACTGCAGTCATATCAAGCTGAATCCATACACCAAGATATGGGTCAATTTGATGAGGGTAGTAGTCTAAGCTGTGGGCTGCCACATCAGATTGGAGAAAGTACCATGGAAATAACCAACTAATTATAGTATAACTTGACCACGGAAATAGACCAAGGTGCTGATGTTTTCCAGGAATGGTAGCATTTGCTCCTCCTAAAGACCATCAGGTCACAGCCTGGGGATTCTCCTTCTTCTGATTGGGTGTCATCAGGACAAGCTAAATTCAGAGCTCAAGAATTTCTTATAAAAGCAGAAAGTTATACCAAAGCCCCAGTGGGTTAAAGTTCAGTGATTCTCATCTCGTAGACTCAGTTGTATGTAAGCTATTTCTTGGTGTTTAGGATCAGCTTCACTAGGACTGTCAGCTCCCATAAATGGTGTTCTTAATAGACCATGACTATAGCTTTGACAATAGACTTTCTATTGTCTTATGTAATCTTTCATGCCATGCTGGCTAAGAGCAAAGAACTACTTACAGGTTGATGTTGAAAACACTGATGGCTGCACTTCTCCTCCTTGATTATCTGAGCAACTAAGTAATGTAGAGATTTCACTCAAAGGATGGCACACACTGGTTCTGTGTTCTGTCATCATTCTTTCCTTTGGCTATGTGAGATGTTCACAGCATTGACCATGGAAGGCAGGGTTTTGAATTCACAGGCATTGACCATGGAAGGCAGGGTTTTTAATGCATAGACCAACACTGATTTTGCTGGTAAATGACACCAGGGACAATGGAGAATTTTACTTCAGGTGGACTCATCTTAATGGGCTTACAATCACTTGAGGCTTATGTCAAACTAGAATATTCTCACCCATAGTTTGAAGCACAACTTCAGGCATGTATTTTTTATTCTACCAGCTTTTACTGATTATCATCACAAAATTCAACTTTAAATCATGTATGTCTTTGTTATTTTCAAAATTATTACATATAATATTATTCTATTTTCCCATTTAGCAAATTTTGAGTGGGGATCATGTCTTAATACCTTGAACAATAGGGAACTGATGGTAGGCCCTAAGTCCTTACTAATTGTTTGACTTTTGGAGAACTACAAAAGCCACCAGTGAGGTTACTATCAAGCAGTGCTTCTCAACTCTGATCACCCAAAAACCTACATTCATGCTTCAAATCAGAACAATTAAACCAAATTCTGTATAAGTTAGGTCCATACACCTTCCATTGGTTTAAAGCTCCCAAGTAATTTTTAAAAATTTGTTCTAATTGGTTATAAATGTCAGTAGAATGCATTTTGACACATTGGATGTGGGGAAAATGATACACTCATACATTGCTGGTGGGACAGCAGATTGGTGCAACCACTATGGAGAGCAGTATGGAGAGTCCTCAGAAAACTTGGAATGGAGCCACCATTTGATCCAGCTATCCCACTCCTCAGTTTATAACCAAAGGACTTAAAATCAGCATACTACAGTGACACAGCTATATCAATGTCCATAACAACTCAATTCACAATAGCTAAGCAATGGAACCAACCTAGGTGCCCTTAACAGATGAATGGATAAAGAAAATGTGGAATATTACTCATCCTTAAAGAAAAATGAAATCATGGCATTTGCAGGTAAATGGATGGAGCTAGAGAATATCTTGCTAAGTGAAATATGCCAATCCCAAAACACCAAAGGTCGAATGTTTTCTCTGATGTAGATACTGATCTATAGTGGCAGTGGGTGGGGATAGGGAAGAATGAAGGAACTTTGGATTATGCATTGGGGAATGAGGTGAGGGGTTGGGCAGTGGGGAAGGGAAGGACAATAGAATGAGATAAACATTATTATCCTATGTACATGTGTGATTATAATTCTGGTGTGACTTAGCACTGTGTACAGCCAGAGAAATGAGAAGTTGTGCCAGGTGATTTTAATGCACATCCAAGATCAAGAATTTCTGCTCCTGATATAGGTGGTTTGTGAAAAAGCACCACAGGCCGGCTTGGAAAAGTCCAACTATTTTGGTAATCAAAAAGGAAATACGTATTGACTTTTGTTTCTCCTTCTTAAAACATAAAGAGGTAGAGTGAAGAGAGAGGTGGCAAATGGCTGAGCACTGCTCTGGGCTTCTTATGGGAGCTGAAAGGCTAGTTTCCTCTGATGGATATCTTCATATGGTTAAAATATATGCATATTTGATGCTTGTTTTGATGACCCAAAGGCTTTACTGAGCTGCAGGCAAGAGAAGCTTACGCATGTGAAATTCCTTTGACATTCCAAATGAAGGAAGACATTTCTGCAGGATCACACTCCACACATGCACAGATACCTTTTTCTTTCTCACCTTTAGTAGGCTGGACTCTGTCCTTTCACTTCCTTTGATAAAGATCTCTGATTGACCTGATATATTTTTAATGGAATTATTTTCACAGACCACACAACTCATACCTCCTCAGTTTTTCCTCTCTTCTATGATACTGTGCTTCTGGTCTTCTTCATTTCCACTATCAACCCCTTTACTTAGTTCTTTCTTAGCCCTCCAACTCCAGTCTTCGACTTTGCTCTTCATGTTACTTCTTAAAGGGCTCATATTGTCTCAAGCTCATCCACAGACATTCTACTGATATAGTTTTCACACTTAAATGACTTAAATGACTTATTACCCCAACTGTGGGCCTAAAACATGGACTTTTCATTCAAATAGTCCCTGACTTTCTTATTTCTATTAGTTGTTCAAATATTTTGTTTCATGTATGAAGAAAACAAGTCAAACTGGAACAATTCCAAAAATAAATAAATAAGAAAAACAACACAACTCGGGAGACTAAGGCGGGATGATAACCAGTTTGAGACCAGCCTCAGCAATTTAGCAAGGCCCTAAGCACCTTACTGAGACCTTGTCTCAAAATAAGTTTTTTTAAAAGAGGGCAAGGGTGTAGCTCAGTGGTTAAGCACCCCTGGCTTCAATCTTTGGTACAGAAACAAATAAACAAAAACAACAGATGAAGTCATATTTGCCTTGTTGTTTTTTGGCAAAAGTGTATTAGAGGTTTTTCCTTACTCCTATATTTGCCCTGCTGCTTTGTTTAAGGTGCCCCAAATTTTTCTTAGTTTCTCAAGTGTCTGTGTTCTTTCTCTGTCTCCCTCTGTATGCTCCTGGTTTAGTCAGCTTTTTGGCTACTGTGACTAAAAGATCTGACCAGTACAACTGTAGAGGAGGTGGAAAAGTTTATTTGAGGGCTCGCAGTTTCAGTGGTCCTAGTCCATAGAAGGCCAGCTCCATTCCTCGGGGCTCAAGGTGAGGCGGGACACCATGGCAGAAGAGTGTGGAAGAGGGAAGCAGCTCCAATCATCAGGAAGCAAAGATAGATAGAGAGAGAGAAACAGAGAGAGAGAGAGAGAGAGAGAGAGAGAGAGAGAGAGAGAGAGAGGGAGAGACAGAGAGAGTCTCCACTCTCCAGATACAAAATATTTACCCCAAAGCCACACCCTAATTCCCACCTCCTCCAGGCACACCCTACCATTTCAATTACCACTCAGTTAATCCCTATCAAGGGATTAAATCACTGATTGGCTAAGACTCTTACAACCTAATCCTTTCTCCTCTGAGCCTTATTGCATTGTCTCACGTGTGAGCTTCTGGGGGACACCTCCTATCCAAACCATGACTACTCCTAAACTCTACTTCACTAATCCATTAAAACACTGACACTTCTCTATTTAAACCACCCTACCAAGGAGGGGGTCATAAAGCAGCTTCCAAAACAATGAAATGCCGTTTTACTTCAGTTGGATGGGGAGTACAATGCATGTTTATTATTTTTCTTTAAACTATACATTTGTTCTTTCTATTCTTTTTTAATATGATACTTTTAATTACATGAGCTATTTTCTAAAATTCAATCTATGTCTTATTGCATTCTAGAATCTCAACTTGAAATATCAAAGTTGGCCATGAGCTAATTCCAGAGGAACTACTCAGTGTCTTCCCCTCGGCTCAGCTTAGTTACGTACTGTGTTATAGTCTACTTGACCTATTTTGTTTGTTTTTTTAGCATATTTATCAACTGTGCTAAGCTAGAATGTAAAATTCCAGTAGGCTGACCATGAATCTTCAGATACTTTGTTTCAAATATGCTGGAGGATGCTGTTTTTGTTTGATTTAATAATGCTGAATGTTGAGATAATCCAGAGAATGTTACTGTAAATGTCGGAGGGAGCCAGAAAATGTTGAAGGGCAGATGTAATCTTTAAGTTCTTTAAGTGCTAAGAACAATAGCTTTGAAAATTATATGAAAGCTCTACTGAATGTAATAATCCTACAGGAAAGTCACCTTTGGAACGTTTTGCTCAGAATCTCTTGTGCTAATGTTATGTTTATAACACACTTAAAATACAGGTTAAACTTGCCATATGGCACATGTTTAATCTCTTCTCTGCTTATCATCAAATTTTTCTCTACCTTAAATTTCCATTTTTAGGCTTCTTTTATCAGCTTCTTCAAATACATGTGGCACAAGGCTTGGTTTCTGAGTTTTACACTTTTTTCCTTATTGCTTTAATCTAAGACAATTATAAAACATCCAGGAAAGGTATTGCTTTCTCTCCAGCCATGTGGCCATCTGATTGACAAGAAGCTTTTTACAGGTGGCAGAAATTTTAATCTAAAGCTGGAAATTGTCCATTTTTAATTTTTATTTTCATCCTTACCTATTATCATTTCAAATAATATTTTCTGATTTAAGATGATTAACATATTAAATATATGCAAATTATGTCATAACTGAAATGTTCATAGTTTACTAATTTAAATCTGCATATTTATGTGAAAATCTATTATTTTCATCAGACATACAATTAAGTTCAGTTAAATATTGAACTTGTAATAAAATTTACTCCCACCATTTGGATTGTAAGAATTTATTGAAATGTCCTCTTTATTTTCTAATACACACATTTTTTGATAGAAATTGAAATTTAAAATGTATGAAGTTTCCAACTCTTCCCCTGAGCCCCCCCCCCACAATAAAAAGAGCATTGTGTCAGCAATTTTAGGTGAAATTTCTGTGAAACACTGAAGCAGAATCTGTTCTACAACACATAAAATTAGGAACTCTTGTCCAATAAATTACCCAAACCTAACAGAATTTTAGTACCAAAGTCTGAAGAAAGATAGTCTAAGAAAACCATAGATCATATCCTGTATTGGAATGCCTAATGTTTTTGAGCAGTAAGTGTTCACTAGGTGCAATGATAAGCCTTTTACTGAGATGTAGTGATGCTAGTAATTTTCCCTGAATCACCACCAAGTTAGTATTAAAATTGTACATATAAATATCTTAATTCAGAACTGACATGAGGTTAATGCTTTATTATTTTTGCTCTATGAATGTAAATTTCTAAATAAAATTTTTGGAAAAAATAGGATCCATAGTCTTGCAAAGGAATTATACAAAATAACCTAGTAAGTTATTCTAAGAAAAAAATTTTGTATGATTAATATTAATTTCCATAATGTCATGAATTTTGTGATCATTCATAAATTCAACATTTATTTCAAACAAATGTTAAAAATTAGAAATAAAGTACCCTTTTTTGGTTTTGTTTTTAAATTTTTATTAGTGTGTCACAGTTATACATAATATTGGGGGTCATTTTGATATAACCATACAAATGTGGAATATAATTTTTTCTAGTTCAGTCCCCAGTACTTTCCCTTTCCTTCCTCTCTTACCTCCCCTCTTCCCTTTCCTCTACTCTACTGATCTTTCTTCTATCTATTCATAGTTATTTTTAATTAGTGCAATATATATATATATATATATAGTGTGTGTATATAGATATATACACACACATAAGAATTTTTTTTAAGGGAAGAATAGAGGTACTTTGGATTAGACAGAGGGAAATGAAGGGAGGGTAGTGGATAGGAAGATAGGAAGGCTAATAGAATGAATCAGACCTTATGACCCTGTGTGCATATGTGATCACATGACCAGTGTAGTCTTACATCATGTACAACCAGAAGAATGAGAAATTATACTCCATTTATGTATAATATGTCAAAATGCATTCTACTGTCATGTATAACTAATAAGAACAAATGAAAATTAATGGAGGAAAAACATTTTTTAAAGTACCCTTTTAAAAATAAATGAGAATTAGCTAACTGAACAATAGCATCATGTTTAATTAGACTATATAAGGCACAAAGTTAAGAAAGAAAATGAGCTGCCTGTATTATTGCTGTAGTTAATATTATTCAGGATATTCTTGGAAAATGCAAGGTTACCACAAAAAATGAAATACAAATACTGGAAAAGAATAAGCAAAAATATACTTAATATGTGTTTGAAATATTACTTGGAATATGCACATGTAGATTTGGATTCAGGTTGATCTAAGTTATTCTCTAGAACCAACCTATTTTTCATTGGTAACCAAATTTGTCCACATTCAAAGCCTGTTTCATAATCTATAAAATCAGGATAATCATGCTTATTTTGTGAGTTTCGAGGGTTAAATACAATACATATTATTTTCTATTTTGCCCAGAACCTGCCTAAAAGTAAGTGTTCAATATGTGTTAGCTTATATTTGTAAGTGTAATAGTAATAAACAGTAGTAAAAATGAATCTTGAAGTCCATATAGCTCTGTCGCCATGCTCAGAAGCCACCAAGGGACTCCATGCCCCTTGAGGCTGCATGGCTGCTGCTGTGGAGTCTCCTGTGTTACCAGGGCCAGCCTCAAATGTGTGATCCTCCTGTCTCAGCCTCCCAAGTCGCTGGGATGACAGGAGATGAGGAAAAAAGTGTAACTTCCTCAACATCATACTGTCGTCAACTTTGACTACCTTGACAACTGGGTGAATATGTGTGTGAATGATTTTAAGTCAATTTCTAGACTGAATTGTCAGATTTTCACAGATGAATATAAACTGCTATGAACAGAGGAAAAACAAATGAATCTTGAACTTAGTAAATGAGTGTAGAAAAATCAGTATCTGCTACACCTGCACCAGGGTTCACTTTTCTTTGCTAAATGCTCTCTCTTGAGCAGCACTATCCATTCCAACTTTCTGCAAACATGAAATTTGTTCTGTGTGATCCAATGTGATAACCATTTGTCACATGTGGCAATTGAGACTTAACTTGTAGATAGTGTGACTGAGGGACTGAATTTTTAATTTTAAAAAATCTAATAAATTTAAATTGTAAGAAACCAGATGTGACTAGTGGACACCATATTAGAAATTAAACTCCAGAGGACTTCATACTTTGCATGGCTTTTTTAGTGTTAGCTGGTGGTTCCCAAATTAACTCTCCAGCTCATACCCCACTTTAAATCTAAATTTCACTTTGTATTCTATGTGTTTATTTGCCTGCAACTAATCTACTCTTATGAATATCTTGGTTTTCTCAGTTGTATCCTACACTTTGCAGGATCAACCCTGAACTCCTGAATTGGCCCGTGATGATTTAGGCAAAGAAAAATTGACTGTGAAAGATACTGTTTGCTTTCCATATTTATTTTTTCCACCTTCCTTATTGATACAATCCCCTGGCTTTTCCTATCATGCTGCCTAGAACTAAGGAGGACTCAGAGTGATGAGCTGAAGACACCTGGGTTCCCACACTAGCAACAAGCATCATGGAGCTACCTACCTCTTCATGAGAGAGTGTAACATATTTTTCTTGTCTATAACACTGTAATTTTGTTTTTTTAAAAAATAAAGATATGAACCTAAACATACCCCAAGACCAATATAAGAAAATTATGAAAACATCAAGGATGTTTAAAATGTTGAATAAGTAGATGGTCATACCAAATAGCAATCATCATCATAGTTATGTTTGGTTAATATTTTCCATATAGACTAAGTGCTAAATAAACTTTTCTTTGTCCTGGCAATAATAATATTTATTGAATGAATAAATGTTCCTTTGAGAGACATAGAGAAATTCATTCATTCAATAAATATCTATTGAGTACATGAAATACCAGGTAATGGACTCTATTCAGAAGAATAAAAACAAAAACTTTTAATAAACAGACAAACAAAAATAGGGAATTAAAATTCAGTACCTGGGTGTAGTTCTTCTCACTGATGATTTGCTTGCTAATGTATACTAGAGGGTTAGCTGGGAAAAACTTTCACTTTATAAATAGTACTTTAAAAATTATTCTCTATGAAAGATAAGCAAAGCTTGAAGTCACACTATTGCTATCCTGTAATATTTTTACATAACTTTAAAACAAATGAACTCCAGTGGATATGGATAAAATAAACTAGTTAAAACAAGTTTATTGTAAATACTGTAATGTGTTATCAGTAAATAAAATGAAGGTAGAAAAATGTAAGAAAGTTTCCTAAGTATTAGCAAATGTTTATTATGACAAAGTTTTTATATACCAGTTTATTATAAATCTACCCATGCATATTTGAAAATGTGCACTATATTTTACCATAGTAGACTATTACAGTATGATACTAAGCCTATACAGCGCTTTAGTTTTTTTCTCATTTAAGTGGTGGTGACTATTCTTTAATAATTATACCCATTTCAAATATAAGAAAAATGAGGTAGATCTTGCAGTTTATAAGCAGTAGGTAAAAACAGCAAGGATGCCATGTTATCTGATTCTAAAGATCATACAATACTATCTAGTGTTTAAGAAAGGAAATTGTTTTCAACAGTAAAGTTCCAGGTTATGAACACCCTGTAGCCATAACAAAATTCAGCTTTATGCAAATTATATTTCAGTAAACCTTACTAGAAAGTATAAACTCAGATTTTTAATTAGTGAAGCTGCTACTCTAATGAACCAGAATAGAGTGCTTGAATCAGTCAACTTTGCTCTTCATATGGATTGCAGGGAGTCTCTCAGTACCATCTCCTCTTCACTGTGTCCCTTAGATGCAGCAGGTGCCCGGGAAATAGGCATGGAACTGGACAGCAATTATTGAACTGTGGTTTCTTCAGAAGTGGGAATGCCCAGCAGATTTCACAGCTTTAAAGAATTTTATTGTGCATGAATCAAAACTAAATATCTGGTTTTATAAAAAGTACAGTGAGGTTTTAAGGAACTTGAAGCAAAGCATATAGAACCTCAATTTGGCATCTCTACATGCAAATGTATTTGACAACAAATGTATTTGTCCCAAGAAGCCCTGCTGCCCGCCAGAATATTTCTGTGTAATACTGTACCTAGTCTTTGTCTATTAGCCTCTTGTAAGAAATCTAAAGGGTAATTTGTATGCTGGTGTTCCTCATGTAAATTAGATCATTATCCTTTTAAAGGTATAAAGTCTCCTGTACACGATGGAGCTTTCTAAGAAACAGACTTGACCTTTCTTTCCCTCTATTCAGAGTGCCTGCAGAGCTTGCACTCATTAGCTAGAATTTGACTCCATGACATTTTTACTTAATTTTCTTTTTCCTCTATGTTGGACACATGGGGCAACCATTTACGTTCTTTCTTGACCTGAGATGCTCTTTAATCTCTTTCCAGCTGTGGCATTTGTCATTCAGTCACATCAGGATATGGTGACCCTTCTTTCCCCACTGCAATTCCTAACTGTTAATTGATTCATTTTAAAGAAGGAACTAGACACAGCTCTATAGACTGAGCTCCATTTAATTAGTGTTAACCAGAACAGTGGATAGAAAAGCAATTTCCTCTGGAGTGGAAAGATACACTTTATGAGTTACTAAGGGGAACAAATAATAGTTTTTAAAACCCTTAGTTTTTAAATGTCCTGGATTAGTAATAGACTTAAAAGCAGTATTCCCCTTTGTTAATACCGATGATCATGATGATAATTATTATAAATAATATTAATAATAACTGGGATTAAAACATAGGTCTTTCTGACTTCAGGGTCCATACTATTAAACATTCTGCTAAGAACTTTTGATGTTAGTTCCACCAATAGATCCAATTTTGTGTTCTCTTTCATGTTCTAATAGGGTGGGTTTCGCTAGGCAAGCTTTTCCAGGGGGGTGACGGAGGTTCAGAAAGGTGAAGTCACATATGCATGATCACCCATTTGCTATGACCGGGATTAGAGCTCAGGTCTGCTCTGGCACTGTGTCTATGCTTTTCATCTTTATCTTCACCATACTGCTTTTAGAGTCAAATGTACTGGTGAGCCCATCACTGGAAAGCATCCCTAGAAACCTTTTAAAATGTGATCTGAACTATGATTCAGATGGACTTTACTTTTGAACTTGAAACTGTATTTTCAGATTCTTAGATTTCAATGACAAGTGGAAACTTATAAATGAGCTAAGCAACATGAGTTTTAAAGGCATGGTTTACTTTATTCTACCATGAGCATTAATTGTTCACTTTAATATGTTGTGGTCTGCATTCTCCAACCATCTGTTCTGTAAGGGATGAACAGATAAGAGAGGGGTGGCACTACACTGATGCACCTTATGATAGAAGTATGGCCAGGGAGCTGTAGAACAGAGAAGAGCGTAGTTTACCTGGAACAGGTGTGGGCATTTCCCAGGGGGCTTTCCAGAGCTTGTGAGCTGAGCTGAGGTGTAGGATATGTACACTGAGGGAATGTTTTTGGCCATTCTCTCAGTATGGAGATAGAAGGCATAAACAAATTCAATTTTATATCTCTCTTCCTTTAATTATGTAAAGTTCTGTACTGTAGCTATTTTAAAATAAACTTATTTATTTTCATTGGCAAATAATAATTATCCGTACTTTGTAGCCCATTTGCCCTAGAAACCTTGTCCTAGAGTAGTCACAGAGTTCAGTTTCCTGAGAAAGAAAGAAAGGATTCCTTCATGTGTTAAGTATAGCTCTCTGGATACATAAGTGGATCCTAAACTACTTCTCAAACAGGGCTTTAGAACTGTGATCAAGCACTCCTACTATCCTGCCACTTGCCTCTGATTTAAGAAACAAAGGAAGGAAGGAAGGAAGAGAGATAAAAGGAGAAAAAAAGGAAGAGAGAAAAGGAATTATTTTCTACCTGAACAAGAATATTAACTTTTTAAAATTTCCTAAAGGAACCCAGGACTTGTCACCTGCATGCTTAGTGTCTGACATTGCATAGGGATCACTCCTTGAATGCTAGTAGTTATTATGTTCTATATACCTGAAAGCATTAAATATAATTAGCTTTCTGTGACTGGAATACATAATTATTGTAAATATACCTGCTGTAAATATGCTAAGTAAAAGAGGCTATTATATGATTCTTGGGCAATTCAACTTGTAGTTCCTGCTACATATCTTTCTCATTTGCTTTCTTTTATCACGTTGCAAATATATGAACTTCTACTATTTTCTAAGTAGTTTTCCCTTCAGAAACTTGATACATGTTCACTTTTTCCTTCTACTTCTAACATTGTGTGATTATTTAATTTTTTTTATTATTTAGTAATTAGTATAGGATAGGAAATACATTTCTACAGTGTATTTTCCTCCAAGGTGCTAATTATTACTAATTGTTAATTATTGTTTTAGATGATATTTCCCTCCGGCACTGATTTATTGTATATTCCATTGTATTTTAAATTCATGTGTAGGATAGATTTCTGGGTTACCAATTCTGTCCTCCTAGTGATCTCTTTCTCTCTCTTGTATTAACAGCCACCACTTATTTTTAAATATCATAATTTTATAGAATATTTTGATATCAAGTAGAGCTAGACCTCTTCATTACTCTCCTATTAAACTTTTCCATTCTTACTAAAGTACTTTTTAATTCGTATAGAAGGACTTTAGAATAATTTCATTAAGCCCAACAAGACTGTGTTTCAATATTGATATAGATATTCTCTTAAGACTAAAAGTAAACTTTTGAGCCCTCATGTGCTATTTATTTGGGTATATTGAAAATAATTCACTTAAAGCCCTTAAGTCTTAGATAATCTGTTCATTCATTCCATGCCATTTTCTTTTTAAGCATTTCTTTTTTTGTTTAATTTAAAATGGTCTGTCTACCTTGTGAGAAAAGATAGAAAAAAAACTACAATTGAATAGTTGGGCTTTTTCTGTCTCTGTTTGCATCAAGCTTTTATTCTCCTTGGGTCAGGCCTCTATCCTCACTTTTTGTCAGCTGGAAGGCCTTTTGTTCTGTTGTAGCTTTCTCGGGACCTCCACTTTTCCCTTCTTCCTTCTTGGAGCCTTCCACCAGTGGGTCTCTGGCCAGGGCCATTTCTATGCATTCTGCCTGACTCTGTGCTGCTCCTTCTGTGATGGGTATGCTCCCTTTCACAGGATAAACCTGCAGAGAGTTCCTGGGGCACTTATATCTGTGTATCTGATTACCAGTCTTCTTTTTCCTTATTAGGATCATTTTTTTACTGTGTAATAGTCTGGCTTGTGAGACCTTTTTACTCCTCTGTCTGTCTGTCTATCTATTTATCTGTCTGTCTATCTATCTATCTATCTATCTATCTATCTATCTATCTATCTATCTATCTATGTCTCTCACCACAAACTTATAATTTCCCAGAAATTTCTGAGTTGCCTGATCAATAGGCAGATCAGAGATCTGCCTTGGGAGACTCCCAAGTTACCACCAATGCACTTCACTAATATTTTTACGGTCAGATATTAAGTCAAAACTGGAGATTGTATTCATCGTTTTTTCAGCCATCTGAAAGGTACTGTTGCAAGTATTTCAGCAAGGATTCTTTGAATGTTCTTGTTGTTGGAAAGTTGTGAGGTCTTCCCAACTCTCAATGTTTCCAGATATAACAAAAATTGGAAATATAAGTTAATTTGAACAGTGGTTACCTGAAGGGAGAATCTGATACCAGGGTGACTTAGAGAGACTGGGACCAGTGCAGGAAAATAAGACCAGCCTCAGGGTATAGGAGTGTGTATTCAGTAGTGAGGATGACATGTAGATATGTGCAGGCTTAATCCTACAAGCATGTCACACACCTTGGCCCTGATCGCATGGAGTTGCCATCTTGTATAAGGCACTCTTGCTTATTCTCCTGATGGTGCACCCAAGATGAAGTATCAAGAAGCCAGAAAAATTATAAAGAAACATGTAAACAATCCTATAAATTATCCATAACAAAATAAAATCAGACTATGTTAAGATGCTTTCTCTTTATCCCTTTGTCCACTTTCAAAACACTTTTTACACTTTGAGATTCTGTAGAGTAAGTACCCACCTCGGTCAAGTGTTCCCTGACTGACCCACACATACTCTGCAACCTTTCTGCTGCTGTTTCCATCTCTGCATTTTCTATTATTACAGATGGAAATGTCGTTTTCATTTTCTCTTTGAACTCTCAATAACATACAACCATTAGTCACTATTCTATTCCCAACGTATGCTACAATATCTAGTATATCGATATAAAGTAAACATGCTATAAATCAATATATGCTTGAAGTTATTAGGACTCTTTGGCCTACGTGAGTTGACTTAGAAAGATAAGAAAATGCCTTAGAGTTAGAGGCTTACTTTTAGAACTATGAGTGTAGGTGGAAGTTATAGAAGAATATTAGGAGCTCAATATAAATAACTTCCTAATAATTTGGGATATTCATGAATGCAATAAACTGATTATGAATAGTCATTTCACCAGTGATAACTCTTCTGCAACAGCGAATGATTTGTGTGGGTCTGTGTGGGTCTGTGTTGTGTGAATGTGGATATAACATTGGAGGCTAAAGTAGATAGGGGTTTTATTCATGGAATATCTTAAAACAATGGATATGTGTATTTGTGTGGGAGTACTGGTGTCTGGAAGTTACTTTCAATATTCTAAATTGTATGGGAGAAAACCAAATACTTCCACAACAAAGCTTCAGAGCTTTGAAAACCTTCAAAATGTTTTACTTTGGGCCAGATTTACCAATTCAAGGTGGTAACATTGGTTATGCTGTAGACACAAGGTGTCAACTGGGTGTAACTCTGTATTAACTTTCATTCTTGTAAAAATTTTAAAAATTATTCTTAATTCCCACTTGGTTAGAGGAGAGGGATTAAAATGCAGAATCTAGTAGGATGCATATTTTAAAAGTTTATCATAAACTAAAATAATTTCTTTCCATACCATATTTTATGGGATCACTCATTTCTTCCAGCATTTTTAACATCCCTGATATAAGGACACATGGGACAATAGGCAATGTGTAATACTTAACTGCAATGTTTGTAAGGGTCTTTCCAAGACATTCACAACATAAAGGCATACCTTGTACTCTATAATGTTTTAATGGCAAAATAAATACAATCAGTTGAGTCCTAGTAGTTGAGCAGAGCATGTGACTCTGATGTCAGGGCTGGCAGAGTCCGGATCCTGTTTTACCTAGTGTGATAACAATTTCTGAGTCTCAGTTTTCTCTTCTGTTAAACTGGAATAATAATCTCTACTTCCTAGATTGCTTGTGGAAACTTGAATGAGGTGATACTTACAGTAGCATCTTTCTCTTACATCAGTCTGCACTTGTCATGGCCATGAAGAGTTAATGTTTCTCTCAAAGTGCCAAAATTGCCAGTATGAAGAAGTTTAAGTTGCTGAGAATCTTGGAAGATCTGGCATTATTTTATTTTATTATGCAAATAATTTTGACCTCCTGAGAATATTTATTTTGCTTGGGAAGCCTCATTTCTTCAGTACTGCTAACAAGTTTACTCCATTTTGTGCAACAATTTATAATGTACCTTAAAAGAACTACTGATTATATTAGGGTTTTGGACTCAATTACCTGTTTCAAATGCTCAATGACTAAGGAAAGCATGTCATTTTCTCCTCTCCTGCACACTGGAGTATAACAATAGACTGTGAATAGAGCAAATCAAAGAGACACAAATACCAGTATAAGGGGCCCATTGTGTTTATTTTGTTGCCCTGTCATATGGTTTTAATTTAGGTTGGCTGATTGATTATGACAGGCTGACAGATAGCACATTGTTCCCTTCTTGGAATCTCTAAGACACTTTAATATTCCTATTCTTATCTGTCCATTTTGATTCTAGAACTTAAATGAAATGGAATTACAGCATTCACTTTGTTTTCCTGTGCTAAGTGATTATCTCTGAAGTGCAATTTTGTGATTAGGCAAGACGGCATGCATATACTCAGCTAATGCTGATTTCCCCCAGGGTGCAGAACAGGTAAATTCATAATGAATGGATGTTGTGCTTTGATTTCAAATGGATGTAAAACCTCACCACACTTGGTAGTTTTATTTAAAAAATGTATTTAATTATTCTAAAATTAACAGGAGAATATTAAAATTGAACTTTAGAAACATGGCATTTAAACATAAGTCAAGGGTGCTAACTGCTTATGAATGTTAATCCCCTTTACAAAAAGAAAAAAACAAATTTACCTGACAGAAACTGGAGGGGGGGTGTCATTGAAAATCTGTAGTTAATTATTTATATTTTTCCTGATTAATTCCAAATATGTTGGAATGCAGCATGGTATTTGTATTGTCACATTCTAGTGTTCCTTATTTTGAAAACTACAATAATTATTCAACTAATTACTGTCATAGTATTGTCATAGTTGTTTGGTCCTGAGGAGTGATTTTGAGGGTGAGGGGAGAAGCTAGGATTTAATGGTTAGCACAAAGTATTTAACTATTTTCCTTGATATTTTAGGAAGAAATGTTGTATATATGTATGAAGGACCAATTTTAAAGAGAATTTAGCATTCTGCAAAATCACACAAATTTTGATGACACTACCCAAGTAGATAATTGATGGAACCACACCTGGTTCACTAATTTTCTTAGAATAAGCATTATTTATAATACTATTAATCTAGACATTTATTCCCAAACATATTCAATTGAGGAGGAAGAGAAAGAAAAGACTACAATAGTCTTTTCCCCAAAATTCTACTGGAATAAAATTATAAATCAAGTGCACATGGTTCTGTTATAACTGTGGAAGTTTTGGCTTTCGGGGACTAGAGAAGTAATGGTCAGCCCACATCTTCTCCTTTTAGGCATGAGAAGCTGAGGCCCATGATGATGAAGTGCAGTGTCACTTGGGTAGTGGTGACATTCCATCCAGCTCTTCCATTGCCAGTGTGACACTCCACAACACACTGGGCAGCCCCAGCATCAGGCTTCTGCATGCAAATTGGTCCAGAAATTGCTCCACACCTATCCCTAGAACTATGAGAGGAAAGGCTGGTCTTTCACCTTCAATTCTTTATACCTTTCTATTTGAGCAACCGCGGAAAACATGAACTACTTCTATAATATGATAAATATATTATATGGAAAAATATAAATGAAATAAGTGAGTTTCAGTGTTTTATTTAAGTACCATAGGGAATAAGGAGCAATACAAAATAATAAAAAGTGCCTAAAGCATGAATGTAGGTTACTGAGTGTATTTCTCAGAGTGGCCCACAGTTCATCAGTATGTATATTAAATCCCTCTGTTTGGCATGTGACTGAAGAGGCTGTTTGGTTTCTTATAGGTAGGTCATGATTTTAATGTTTGTCTTTACTGTTCAAGAATTCAAACAACTCTATCCCTCCCTTTTGGGAGGCTGCTCAGATTTCTTATTCTCCTGATCGTCCCTGTCCTCCAATTACCCTCTTCATGGTCCTACTCAAATATATTATTTTCAGATCCATCTGAATTCAGTTCATCAACCTTTTCTTATTCATACTTCTGAACACTTTTCTAGTCATTTGGGAAGAGAAAAACCAAAATGTTTTCGACTATCAGGTCTTTATAAGTCAAGTTGACTCATCCTTTCATTTATGCTTTCTCCTAGCATTTTAACTAGTTTCAAAGTAGCCTGAAAATTTGTCACACAGCAAGAGGGTAAAAGAGAAGGTTGCTATGCCACCACCTGTAAAACTATGGCTGGGAAGAATCAAGTTGATTCTTAACTTCTTAACTTCTCTACCTTGTTATAGTGTATTCTTATGACCTTGCATAATTATTATTCGCAGACCCACTCAATTTCTTTTTCAATGTTACTGTTTCTACAGCTTCTGCCACCTTCGAAGACTTCCAGATCCGTCCCCATGCTCTCTTTGTTCATTCATACAGAGCTCCAGCCTTCTGTGATCACTGTGGAGAAATGCTGTGGGGGCTGGTGCGTCAAGGCCTTAAATGTGAAGGTAATTTGTTTTCTTCCCCCACCAAGTTGAATGCATGCTAGAGCTGTCTGCTTATGCTGTGTCTTCTGTCCCTTGGAAGTGTTCTCCAAACGTTTGGGGGAGGGTGAATGAAGTCTCTTTAGTTCATTTTTTAAAAGGTCCTGTCTTTAACATACTTGCCCTAATCTAGGAACATCTTTTCTCCTCTATTGTGTGGAAATATTTCTCCCCTGTATTTTATTGGATATTTTAGCAACAGACTAAAAATAAAATTTGCATGTTAAGTAAGCCACAAATTGGAATAGCAGACATTGAAATGAGCAGAGGTTCAGAAGTTTATAAACAGTGCAAGGTCACCCAGCTATTGAATTGGGTAGACTGGAAATTAAACTTGGGTTCTTATACCAGTACCCAGTTTTATCATACCTGTGGAAAGAACTCCTTGAACTGCACAGTTTAGAGTACCTGGACACCATCATACAATCTTGATATCTTACCCACTCATCCTCTGTTTCCTGTAGATTGGGGAGAATAGAGCTTTTTGAACTTTGGTCAATATGACCTAGCCTTTGAGATTCAACATAAAAATAAATGCACCACAACTGTTTAAATTCTGTCTGTAAAGGGGGCAGTTAAGACAGTGATCTAGAAAAACTCTATTCAGTGTGTTTTGTGAAAAATTGTCTCTCTATTTTATGATATGTGGAACAAATTCTTTGAGTTGTGGATGCCAGCTGCATGGGGAATATGAATAGAAGAAATATTAAAAGGAAAATGATACTTCCCTTAGTGGGAAAATGTGCTTCCAGTTATCAAACACCTACCATGTGGAAACCAGCAAGGGAAGCATTTTATATATTTTCTTAATAATTCTACAAGGCAGTTATTATTTTCTCCATTTCACAGATAGTGAAATTGAGGTGAAGTAATTTGTTCAAGGTCAGGTAAAAAAAAGCAAGTTATAGAACCAGAATGCAAATCATTATAGTCCCAAAGTTATAATATACTGTGATTAATTTTCATTCTGTGTGTCCACTTGTATTTGAACTTGTGGCCACTAAAAGTGGCTGAGATAATCAGCTCACAATATTGTTGCTGGATTCCTCAATGTCCAAATTCATTATACTGCAGAACATTTTAAAAAGTGATAAACAGGATAGTTGCTGATGTTGTCCAATAAAATCAAAATTCATAGTCCATTCACAAATTGGGGGGAATCAGAAAGCTCAAAATAAAATTTGAATTTCTAAATAGCATCAAGAAAAACAGAAGCAGTGTTATTTTGATAAATTCTAATTTACAACTAATGGAATAGCTTTTAATTTATAGTTTAACAAAAGCTATTTTTATTTTTCCTTTCCAGGATGTGGTCTGAATTACCATAAGAGATGTGCATTTAAAATTCCCAACAATTGCAGTGGTGTGAGGCGAAGAAGGCTCTCAAATGTTTCTCTCACTGGGCTCAGCACCATCCGCACATCCTCTGCTGAGCTCTCCACCAGTGCCCCTGATGAACCCCTTCTGGTATGTCCTCCTGTTTATTCATTTCCCCATTTACATGAGAAATCTGTGGGACATTGTGATAACAGTGTCAATCCAAGACAGTGTGCCGGGAGGGAGGACACAGCCAGGGTGTTAATGACTGTGTTTCTTCAGGGTCTGTGCTGTAGATTGGTCAATGCTTCATGAAATATCCAACAGCTTGGAGTTTGCTTTTATCTGAACTTAGTGAAATTATAAAATATGTGAGGTTTCATCATGGTCATAGTGCCAGAGTAGCATGAATTAATGTGTTAATGTTGCAAAACATACTTTGTCAAAATTTGGAAACCAGCGATGAAAGATGTTCTTCTCTGTAGATTATTCACTTATGACACAGATGAATGTTTATTTTGGGAGAAAATTTGAAATTTGTTCTTATGAAAATATAAAAGTCTTATTGCTTGGCACTACTAGTATACATGTGAATGTATTCACATACACCGATTGACAAATTCTGTGAGAAAAATAGCACTTAATACTTTGCATATTTCCATTGGCTCTAAATGATCTTAGGGATATAGCTTAAGTATGCTTCTTTAAGAAAGTTAAATTTTAAGAAAGCTGGATTTGCCAGACATTCAAAAAAAACTAAAAATTTTGATTATTACATTGATTATTTAAAATAAAAAACATTATTCTGAAATGAGATAATGGTTTGAGGCTTTAAATTTCCCCAATTTACTTCCCCCATCCTCCAATGTCTATTATAAGAACTTGTTGAAATCTAGCTACTGTAAAAATTGGAGAGAAACAATTTAAAAATTACATTTAGAGTGTATCTCTCTTGAAGTTGAGAGAGGCAATATATTTGAAGACATCTATAAGAAATTATGTGAATCACCTTATTGTGTGGAAAATATTTTATCATGATCCTTGTCACTTAGACTTTATTAGTACAAAGTAGACATTTTGAAATGCATGCTCATTTTTTGTCTAGAAAAAACTTCATACCCCTAGGCTTTGTTGGTGGAAGTCTCTCACACTTTTGTAACTTCTTTAAGTGAACCTATTGGGGAAAAAATGGGTACCAAGTCCCACCAATAGTCAGAAGAATATATTTTTGTAATTATTCAGAATAGATGCATCTGGTTATATATTATTCTATAAATTTTTATTAATTGGAAGAAATCATATTGTTTTGAAATAATTGTATCAAAATTTATTTTTTTTTAAATAGCTATTTTACTTTCCCAGTTCAGAAATTCTTTGAGTTTGAATTTTGTGAGTGGTGATTTTACAAATTACAGCAGTTAATCTTGCTTTTAAGTTTAATCACTGAGAGTCATAATGTTTTTAAGATACACATTTTAAAACAAGTTAATAAAACAAAATTGAAAATTAATCATGTTTTGTTTTCAGTTTTACCAAGAAAATATTTTTTAAAAATTAACACCTTACAAGAAATCTAAAGCTCTAGTCATTCAATATCAGAATAGATTAAAAATCTGGATAATAATGCTAAGTATCATTTCTTTTACCCAGTCTCAGTCATTTAATGTATATACCTGTACTTCCATGTATATACACATTTATATATACACACATGCTTGTGCATATATATATATATATACTTCAAACATCGTATGTCTATAATTCAGATTTTTAAAATATAGATCAACTAATATAATCAAATATGTTTAAATATAAATATATAATCTATATGTAAATGTAATTTAGGTTATGTAACTATCATCTTTAACACAAATTTTTGTATCTTTAAATCAAATTATCTAATTGCTTT
Organism: Sciurus vulgaris; assembly: GCF_902686455.1. Lineage (NCBI taxonomy): Eukaryota > Metazoa > Chordata > Mammalia > Rodentia > Sciuridae > Sciurus > Sciurus vulgaris. Next base: position 71,997,452 of record NC_136462.1, read on the forward strand.
ATTTAACCAAATTAAATAATTATTTAATTATTTGAATTACTTGATTACACGCTGTATTTTACATAAAATGTTGAAATTCATTAGTGTTTCATTGATGAATGAAAATTTTGTGAAGTAGAATGCTTAAAAATGTATTTTTGAAAATCAGATTTTAAACATTTTTCTCAAAAAATGCTTGTAAATTGTGATCAAATTAGTCTTTTTTATGATATGAGGAACAATTGGGTCTAAGATACATTGAAAAATATTGGTATCCTAAGCTTTCATATCCTTATATAAAATATCCTTAAAATATCTTCAGGTAAACTTTAAATGAGAAATGCTTTTGGAAATATTTGTGATACTATTTGACATATTGACTGTTAAATTAATATTTTACATTCATCAAAGCTCTTTGGGCCCTATGGAGTGTATGAGTGTCTTTTTTTTATCCTATTTCCAAGAAAGTAGGAAACATTTAATGGGATACCTATTTTCCTGTTACCTTTGTTCCTGTTATGTCTTGGGCACTTTCTGTAGGAAAAAACCACCCTGCTATTATCCAGGCATGCTTGGAATGCAATGAATATATCCCATTTTCAGCCCTAATCAAGACATAAGTGACCATTAACTATAGTCTAAAAGTTGTAGTGTATGACTTGGAAGAGTTGGTATTATGGCAATATTAGTAAAATATTTGACTCTGTATATACTAAAGAATATTTTTCCTTTCTAAAAAAGATGACAACCTGTTTGAAGGTAGTATTTCTCATTAATTGCCACTAGACCATGAATTTTGTAAGACTGATAAATGTGTGAATTCTCTCTCAAGTATAAGAAAATGAAATTTTCTCTGACATAATTGCCTATATTGACTATAAAATCTGTTTTACATATAGAGTAAGACATTGCTATTTTATTAATTTATCCAATTTTGGCACATAAATTGAATCCCAGATTTCCATAATTTTAAGATAGAAAAAAATATAGCATAGATCTTATGACAAACTTTATCTGTCATCAACTTTGGCAGTAACCTGTATCTTTTATGGCAAACATAAAGCAATCCATCTTTCAAGAAAATCTAAAATTTAATCAATTTATCATATAACATTTCTGTGGGGTGTATTTCTTTTTGTAAAAGTCACCAGTATTAGAAGGAAAATCTCGGTACATCCTTAAGTAAGACACACTAATATATTGTACCTTTATATTTGAGTATACTTAACAAGATTGTATCAGTTTTATGAATGGGACATCTGTAGAAGTCAGGATTAAATGATCCTATCATTTCTCTATGCTTTATCCATCTTTTAATTTTTACTTACATAAATCCCATAGTATTTGGAATGAGTCAAAGCCAATTAAGAATAAGTTATTAGAGACTTAATTGTAGGTAAAAAGTTCAGAATATGGTGCAGAACTTTTGCCCATAGGTATGAAGGAAAAGTTTATATTACATCAATTCTCCCACCAGTAGCAATTATAAAATCTGAATAAAATATGATAGGCCAGAACAAAAAAAAAAAACTATTAAAAGACATGTAAGAGCAGCCAAAGCAATCAGGATTTGATGGACCAGTCATGGAAAAGTGAACACGTAGGACACCCTCCCACAATGAAGTATCCAGCCTCAAATGTCAATAGTATTGTGATGCAGAACACAACTGGAAGATTGCCAAACGTAAAACCACACTAGGACAAAGTAGTATTATACAAAGTCCCAGCATAAACCGCTAAGTCAATGTGGCATTACACCAGGAGAGAAAAATCAACCAGTGAAAGAGAATCCAGAACCTGCATGCACATACAGACCTACTGATTTATGCCTGGGATATAATTGTTGTTAGGCAAGGACAGTCTTTTCAACAAATATTTTTGGGACCAATTGGATTTGCACATGGAAAATGTGAATATTGCCCCTGCTTTATACTATATAGAAAATCAATTCTAAATTGATTGGGAATATCTGGGAAATAACCGGAGAATAAATACAAGAAGTTAGAATAAAAATATTATTTTAAAACAGGATTCAAATATCTGAAAACAAAGGAAAAACATTAATTGGTATAATTAAAATTAAGATTTGATTTCATCAAAATACTATTAAGTGAGTGGAAAAGCAAATATAGCATTTCTAATGCTATACTTGTTCATTTCCAGAGTGTGTAAATTACATTTACAAAAAAGTTTGAAGGCAGCCAACCCATTGAAAATGTAGCTATATACTTCAACAGCACTTTACAGGGGGAATATGTATAATAAATATAAAAATGTGAATGGCATCATTAGTTACTGAGGAGTTAAAAGTTGTCTATAATGAAATCTGATTACACCAGAATATCTAACATTGAAAAAAACATAACAATAACAAGTACTGGCGAAGATGCGGAGCACCTGAAATTTACACACAGTACTACTGGAAATGTAGATGATCTCAACAACTTTGGAAAACTGGTTGGCAGTTCTCTTCTAAAGCTGTACATAAGCATACCATGTGACTCGGCAGTTCCACCTCTAGGCACGTGAATATTCAAGAGAAATGTCATAGACATGCGACAAACATGGTTTTAGCATCTTCATAAAAGCTAAAAACTGGAAAAAAATTGGTGTGGTCATACGATGGAAAGTACGGATGATACAGCAGTGAAATTAATGAACTACTGATTCACTCAGCAGCATGGATGAATCTCACAAAATAATGCTTAAAGGAAGGAGTCAGACCCAAATGAAATTCAGTATATGAGGTTCAAATCACACAAAACTAATTTATGTTGAAACACATCAGAATTATGGTTTCTTTTAGGGGTTGCCAACTGGGAGGTTTCAGAAGTGAGCCACCTAACAGGTTAAATTATGCTCCATTTTGATCTAGGAAGAGGTTACATGGGTGTGTATATGTGTAAAACCTCATCAAGCTTTATGTGTAGAACTTTGTATAGTTTAAATATATTATTCCTCAATAATATTGTTTTACAATGATAATAGCAATAGTTATCCAAATAGCAAATTATAAAGCCATGGGGTTATCCACACGTCATGTGAGAAAAGAATGAAATGTCACATCAGAAAAACTAATTAAGTTCTGAGATTACTTTCAGTGAATTAAAAGAAAATGGGGTTATAAAACTGATATTATTCAGTAATAGGAAATAAAGTCTTTCAATACTAAATTAAAAGTAATGTGCCATAGTTTCTGGAATATGTAGACTTCACTTGCATAATCAACACTGTTTTCTACAGTAGTTTTTGACACAGATGTAACACTGTAATTCATATGATTTTTTCTTCAAGGGAAAAACAAAACAAAAATAGAATTATAGTATAATATTATGTTACCTACTAGTGAAATGGATGGCTGTCTTTTTCTTGATGACCTATCTACATTTCTGGTGATTCTAATTTGATAGCCAGATAAAAAGAGGATTGTTTATTTGTAAAAAAAAATAATGTCCCATAAAATATTCTGTAGAAAAACAAAAGAACGATCTTGGTCAAATAACATTGGGAAATGCCTCTTGGTCAGCCAGCTAGTGGACACCAGTGCAGTTACTGAGCATAGTTAAAGGACTTATGTGTCTTGCCATAATCTAAGCTGTCTTCCAGTATTCCTAAACTGACTGAAATATGGAATCCCTGTTGCTCATAAAATCTATGAGTATCTTGTGGGAAAAAGTGCACTTTGAGAAATGATAACCTAGAGAAACAAGTAAATGAATGCATACTTCATAGTCCATCATCAACTATGACAAGTTAAATAGTTCTTAGCTGAAGGCGAGTTCTAATGAAAACCCAGAGTAAATAGGACTTCAGGGTTATCCACTGGTGGAAAAAAAATCATGAGCTTTGTATACTAGATCTGTAGGTAGCAAGGAAATTGTTTTGGAAATTGAGAAACTTGATTGATTTCTGTCTCATAAGAGTACATAGGTTATAAAATTTCCTCAAAAGTCATGTTTAGGTCTGTGTTCAAATCTTTAGTTGCTGCCTTTGAGTTCTGCATGTGCTTTCTCTCATTTCAAAAAATTTTGCAAATAGTACTGGATAAAAATTAACCTTGGCAGAACCTCACTCTTAATGTACACAACTTGCAAAATCTGACAAAATGGGTTATCTGTAGATTACAAATAAATACACAAGGATTCAGAAAACAAATAATAAAGTTTTTTTTCTGAATGCACAGTAATTTACTCAACACTGGAAAAAGCACTGATTGCAAAACATTATGCATTTTTGTAAGAAAAAGAATCAACTGTATTTCAGTTTTGATTTGGTTTCTGTTTATCAGATAGAGCTGCTGAAAATGCTTGAGAAAACAAAGATAAAAAAGGAATATATTCAATATAAATTACCATGTAAGTGCTGTCTACTTATTCAAGCTTTGTCTTATACTTTCCATTGATACTTTTTCTCCTCTTGAACAAAAAAATTCAGAGTAACTTTTTACCTTTGAATTACATTTCAACTTTGAATGAAACCAGACAGAAAACAAGAACTCTAAAATGAGCAGAGAATGCACTGTAGAAATATTTATCTTACTAAAACTCTTACTATTGAACTTACCAGGTTTGTAAACCACTAACTGATACTGATTATTCATCAGCTTATTCTTGCCTGCAGGCAGATAACAACTATGTCACTTTTGATTACTTTGATGACCTTTTTCCTTCTTTTCCCATTGAGAGGATGAATTATTGTGCAAAAAAAACCTAATCTTTCACTTAAAGGTCAAAAATGCTCCATTCTGACTGTAATTTATTTTGAACAAGGTGTAAGAACCACCTTTCCTCACTGAGACCATGTCAAGATTTTTTTTTTTAACCTCTACCAGCTTACAACTGCAGTGCTTTTGTAATAATGTGTTAGTATCAATAGCTTCTTTTAAATTTTAAAAATAGTTCCCAGCTTAGAGTGAGTAGTACAGTATTTTACTTTTCCTTGAAAATTCACCTATATCAAGCATTATTAAATATTATGCATTGCTTTCCTTCAATAACATTGTTTTCCTGTCTTTTTCTCCCTTTATTCTGCACCTTTGCTCTTACAACTTCATGTTTCAGTCTCCTGTGAGTCCTGGCTTTGAGGTAGGTACTAAGCTACCTGGCACTAGGAATATGCATCACATTCTTTATCAAACTAACATTATAATATTATATTGATGTCAGCATTAGCTCAATGAGAATAATCTGGTCAGTTTAGCTTGGAATTCAACCCACTGAACTCTAGTATGCCTGTGGATTTTGTTTTTGCTTGTTGTATTCTTTAACTTTGCATCCTTCTCAGTAAAACAAAGAGCAATACAGTCATTAGAGTAATATAATTAAGTTAATTAGGTCAAAGTTTGCTCTCCTATTACTTAATTCCATATCATTCATGTCTTTTCTATGAAAATGAACAAACGAGTTGAGAATAAAGGAGAATGCAGTGAAACTCATACATCATTTTGGAACCATGCCCTCATCCCAGGTACCACAGAACCATGCAAGTCAGGATATTACCTCCAAATGCATGGGTTTTGCTTGGCACAGTAAGGAGAACAATAAGAAAGATCACTATAACTGCCAATTGTGGTTTCTAACAGTTTCTTTTGAAAGAAAGGATATTTTAGTTCTTACATAATGTCATGAGCTATTAATTATTCCTGTACAAGTGGAAATATCAAACTCCTAATCCAGGCAGAAATTAAACATGAAAAAGACTCAAATTTATTTCGAAAATATTTTAAGTGCTCCCTGCTCTGTAAAAGAAAGCTGATCTTTTATCTCTCTTAAGCAATTAGTAACTTAAATATTGAGGACAGGCATTTAGATCAACTATTAAAGCAGAGCCCATAACTCTGCTCTTCCCAGATGACTTATTGATCAGTTGGTTTGTTAATGTTCAGTTCCTGTTATGGTTTAGATGTGGTGCCCCCAAAAGTTCAAGTGTGAGACAATGCAAGAAGGTTTAGAGGAGAAATGATAGGGTGATAGCATTAACCTAATCAGTGAATTAATTCCTGATGGAATCAACTAAGTGGTAACTGGAGGCAGGTAGGGTGTAGCTGAAGGAAGTGGTTCAATGGGGATGTGGCTTTGGGGTATATATTTGGTAACTGGAGTGTGGAGTCTCTCTCTCTACTTCCTGATCATCATTTGAGCTGGTTCCCTGTGCCACAGTCTTCCACCATGATGTTCTCCCTCATCGGGAGCCCAGGGAAATGGAGCCAGCCTTCTGTGGACTAAGACCCAAACCATGAAACCTCAAATAAACTTTTTCTCCTCTACAATTATGCTGGTCGAGTCTTCTAGTCAAAGCAGCAGGAAAAAGCTGACTAAAACACTTCTCATATTTTAGTATTTGTGGCCGATTGAGGGTTGACATACTACTGTTTTTTCTTAAGAAAATATAAATTTCAAATACTATTACTAGTGCCCATTCTTAGATTGTTTTGTTATGGCAATTCTAACACAACATATTCTAGTTTAAGTGAAACTAATGAGTCATTATTTATAATTTGTAAGATAAGAAATTAAGATATTTGCTATAATAATAATAATAAATCGCTATTTTGGAAAAATTATCCTTATTCAAAAAGTGCTCCACTTAGAAAAGTCCAGTAAGGAAACTACATAAGTGTAATTTTTTTTACATGTTTATAAGTTTGTTTTTTATAGTGGCTTCCAGACATAATTTTCAATGTAAATCCGTATCTTTCACATCAAATATTCCTTTGAACATGAAGCCAAAGAAAGGAAGCATTTTTCACTTTCTTCTCTGACTTTGCAATCAAAAACAGATTGCAAAAAGGAGAAATAAAGAGTAGTCCCATTTTCTGTGGAAGTTGTACAAGATAAAAGCAGTCAGACCTTCACAAGAGAGCTCCTGTTGAAATTAAGGTGTATTTTCTACATGAGTTTTCTACATGAACTTCACTTATATCTAATTTTTCAAAAAGACAAAAATTTTCATAAATGTTTTCAAAGAGAATGGTACATAAGATTTGACCAAACTTCCTCTAGAGAAATACTTTAGAGATACTTGTATAAATGTCAGAATTATTATACAAGTTGCCCATTGCTCCATTATTAGCATATCTTGCTCAATTATCCCGTGTAGCTCTGTAACCCCAAAATGCAGTAGAAGGCAAAAATAAATTATTTACTCACTTGGAGCTTGCATAGATAATCTATCAGGAAATAAATAAGCATATCTTGGTGAAAGCTTGCTAATATGCCATCACAATGGTATATATTAATTTACTTAATAAATTTTTCCTATTGCTTAAATTGTTTCTATTTTAAAATTTTAAATGCTTCTAGAATAAGTATCCTCATGTAAATTTTTGCATATTTGTGAAAGTGTTAAAAAGTGCTCAGTAAGAATTTGTTGAATGGCTTGGTAGGTTATATTAATCAAAGCTAAATGGGTTGTATATCTTGTTGATAAATAATTCTTCAAAAAACTGTAGAAGTTTTATATTTATAACTCCACTGGCAGCAGTGCAAGAGTTTCCATTTTCCTGTACTCTTCCCAACTACAGGTTTTATCAGTAGTTTAAAGGGTTCTGAGACAAACATCACTACCCTATGTCCCTATGTACACATATGATTACACAAATGGTGTGACTCTACTTCATGTAAAACAAGAGAAATGAAAAGTTGTACTCCATTTGTGTACAATGAATCAAAATGGATTTTGCTGTCATGTATAACTAAATAGAATAAGCAATAAAAAAGATTCTTTCTCCTCAAGAAAGATCATTCTTCTCCATCACTTGATAAGAATGTTAAACTTCATTTTACCACATGAATTTATTTTCAACAGACTTTATATAGTCATGGAATGAATGAAAATATGTATGTTCTCCATTATGAAAAAGATTCTATAATATATATTTCTTTCTATAGCATATATTCTTTCTATTACATACATTTTAAACTATTTTATCAATAGTTTACAAGATTTTTAACCTAATTTGATAGGTTAAAAAAGAAATTCCTATGCCTAAATATTACATGATTTTTAGTAGGGATAAACAGCTTTTCATGTATTAGACATTCCTGTTTCACTTGTGGTAAATTGCATTTCTCTTTTTCTGTTAAGTTGTTTATTGTTGCTTACAGTCTTTATATGTTATGTCAGTAGTCCCTTGAATATTAATCTGTAGGAAAAGTATATTTTCAGTTTTCTGTATGTTCTTAATGTCATGTTATAGTGATTTTGAAATTTGTATTTTTAATTAACAGTAATTGTGCATGCATATGAGGTACAATGTGATGTTTTCATCTACATATCTATTATAGGAAGAATCTTTTTATAATAGAGAATATGCATGTTTTCATTCATTTCATTATCATATAAAGTCTGTTGAAAAGAAATTCATGTGGTAAGATGAAGTTTAACATTCTTATCAAACGATGGCAAAGAATGATCTTTTCTTGGGGTAAAGTCAAGGTAGAAAATGAAGCAGAAATTAAGAGACTGGGTGATGTTTGTGGCCACAAGATGTAATTGATGACTCAACTTAGAAAATGTTAGGCCTTATGGAATTTTTTTAATTAAATAACTTACCAAAGTTATTTCAGATGTTTTAAAATGTCCTTAAGGGACCATCTACTAATATAATTTTGAGGTTTCAGGGCTCTTCAGAGAACTTATTTTTAGTGCAGTTCAGTGCTCCTAACCTGATTGTTTTGCTTATTCCTAGCATTCAGACTGCCTTACAGAGATTGTTAGGAAATGAATGGAATTGCTCATTCTAAATTTCCCTGTGTCCACCAGTTCATATACTTATGTTTTGCATCCTTTTGTTTTTGTGAAATTTAGACAACATTCAGTTTAATTTTTTATGTCAGGGTACATATTTTGTAAATAACAATTTGCCATGAACTGTTATTTTCTAAGTAAATGCTTGATTACATTTACTTAGATAAGTATTATACTAAAGGAAAGTCTTAGGTGCATGCTTTCCTACAAAATCTGTCTTAAAAAAGTGACTCATTCACTTACTGTATTCATTTATTTAAAAAAATAAACACCAGTATCATATTATCCACCTATCACTGGATATGATTCTGATATACTTTATAACAGTCAAAGTTGATTCTTCTCAAATGAGCAAGTAATGAAAAAAGAAGCTGTTCCTAATTCTGAGTGGAACAATGATGATATTTCTGCCCATATTTTCCAGAATATTTTCCAGTGTAACGAAAGTCTATCTAGAAGTTCAGACTTTGTTACTTTTGTGTTCTGGAGTTCCAGGAATCCTGATGATTCATCTGAATTAAAACATCAGTTTTCCATTTAAATATGCACCATGACACCGTGTCATAAATTTGCCAGATATTGCAAGATTTCTTTTGATGATTATATAAACTACTCTCCAAATTCAAACCTGGGCAGTGTACACGTTCAGTGAGGAAATATGTCCAAGAATTCCTTTACCAGCACTTCCCTACCTCCTGACCAACAAGTATGAGCAGTGGTGAATTTGTGGGAAAGGAGCCCTTCTGTAAAATTAATAAAATTGGGAGGTCTGCTGTGATATGCTCTTACCAGATCTCATGCAGCAGGACTGGCAGTTAATATACATACATTATTAATTGATGCTCTGAATAAAAATTTCCTTATGTACAACTGTAAATATGAGCATAATAGAATCAGTTTTCATGAACCCCACTTGTGGGTGAACATCACACACTACTTGCCCACACTTAGAAAATACAAAGGTTTTAGGAATATGTGGATCTTTGAATAAAGTCTCTAAAGGGCCCACACATCCCTCAGGTAAGTGCCATGGCCTCTTAACACTCCCGCAAGACACAAAACAGGGCTGGACCTTGCTGAGTTATTGCTGGTAGCCACCTAATGTCTTGCCATATCCAACCAGATTTAAACCCTTTAATTCTTGATCACGTGTGACTATTGAGCTCCTAGTTCAATATTAGAAAGTAAAGATTACTTTTGTTCACTTTGAGGGTTTCTAGGCCCTCAGAAATAGGTACACCCAGAAAAATTCAGTTGGACATAAAAGAAATTAAAGGAGAGAAGAGAGAATGGAAAACTGGAATTTGTATTTATAAAGTAGACTTCTAGAAATCAGGAATAATTGGCTTCTGTGTTTTCAGAAATATTTAGCCATATTATTTCAGATTACCCATTAGACATAGTTTTCTGAAATATGGTTCGATTTGACCAGATTAATTTCTCCCTCCCTTTTCAAGAAAAGGGAAAGTATTTATTTATCCTTTTAAGAATAAATAATCATGAAATGCAAGATGAGACAAAAATCCAAAAGTTATGAATCAAGATACAGCTTGCTTGAAGTGGTCCAGTTTTCGATGACATCTGTTTTTCTGTAGCCTCACTCTGAAAATATCACTGAGTCATAGAATTCATTAAGTTAGTGAATGAGTCATAAAATTTCATTAAGTTAGTGCTTTCCTATATTTTTAAGACTCAAAGTTTTATGTGGATAGATAGATAAAGGAAAAATTCTCTTTTCTTCTCTTGTTTTTAATTGTTTCATTAAAATCTGATCTTTAGTCATATTACCTTGTTTCCGAAACACATTTGCACATATACATACAAACATATACACATTTACACCCATACACACCCTCCCTACATGTTCACCATTGAGTATTATATGCCAATATTATATAAAATACTATAAAACTATCCAGATGGGCCATTGTTGAAGAAGGAGGCTCTAACCTTTGAAGCCCAGGATTGTCTCTATACTTTCCCAGTTTCTTGTTGGTGTCTCCAAGATAGTTATTAGTACAACAGCCTCTTTCCAGGTTCTTTCATTCAGCTTTACAACTCCAATTAAGCCTATATCCAAGCAGTCAAATACAGTGGAAATGTATCACCCTAAAATGACTGTCCTTGATTTCCTTCACATTTAACTGTTTACCCTCTAGTTCACTTTCTATGTGTAGATCAAATCTGATAGGTAAAGCCTCAAAACAGATGTTGTCAACATGAAAAGTTATTTTCTTCCTCAGTGGACATGTCCCCTTTTCAATTTGTAGATTTAGAGTGCATGGCATTGAGTTTACACTATGTTCATGTAAAACAGTAGGAGAGAGAATTCTACTTACATTATGTCTCCCCTTTCCTCCAGGAATCAGATTCCGTAGGATGATGGTAACTGTCATTTTGAAAGAACAAAGCATATAATTTGTGATAGCTCTTCAGCAGTTCTGATGCTTTTTCTGGAAGGGGTAGATCACTTAAGAAAATAGTAAGGTTCCTTTACCCTTCATTTCTGTTTACTCAAAAAGAGTGAGGTGATATAAAAGTTAGCATAACTTCCAAGAGTACATTAGCACTCAACAAATCCAGATTGTCTTGTATTTTTAAAAAGAGATTATATATGTTATTACTTTGAAAGCTTTCACAAATTGTGGCAAACATTCAGAAATGGATTCTCCACTGTAAAACACAGCATCCATCACCACTAAGCAGGGTGCATTCTTTTTTTTTTTTTTTTTTTCCTGCCCTGTAGCAACCCTTTTCACTGTTAGGAAAAGGTGTTGATTAGCTTTTATTTTTATGCTATATATTTAGGGTATCCAACTGAAGAACCAAACTCATTTATCTGGCACATTTGGCAGGTAGTTCAAGGGATATAGAATCAGAACAGCACTGAGCAATTTGAAGCTCAACAAACATTCTACCTTCTACTTGCTGAATTATAGGACATGGAAACATGTGTGTTCCTATGTGCCCTCTATCCGTCAAGGTCTTCTTACTTGTTGCCAAAGAACTGCTCATGCCCAGAAATTCCTGGCTCCCCATGTGAGAGGTAGTACATTCATGTAAGTGTTGTTGCAAAGAGATGATAGTTTCTTTTTGCTGAAGAAAGCCGTCAACCTCAGATTGAGCATTCACAACCATGTTTTACTAGCACTACAGTTGGGGTTAGATAATCATTGCCAAGTGAGATTGCTGGATTTTGGAGTGCATAAAAGAAATCTCTAGGTCGTCTGAAGGTTGGAAGGACTCAGCTGTCCTGAACAGAATTTTATTTGCTAATGGTGCTGGATATAGTCATTGCATGGCATTTGAGAAAATGCTGTTTCTTCAGAAAACCTCCTTGAATGACCCCTTACTCCAGTGTGAATGTGGTTTGTCTTTTCATCAAACCTTCTTACATGCTGGCACATATTTTGTGTGAGGCAGCATTCCAGAAGCTAGTGATAAAGTGAGGAACAAAATAGGCAAACTCCTTGGGGAGTTTATATCCTACTGAAGGCCAAAATAAGGAATGAACAGGTAAACTAGTCAGTTGCAGGCTGCAGTAATGGTTCTATAGAGGATAGGGTGATGTGAGGGGGGTAACTATAGAGGAAGAATGGCCAGTAAGTTAGTAACCTGGGGTCTCTTAAAGAAAGTGACATGTGAACTGAAATCACAAGAATGAGAAGAAACTATCCACAGGAAGGGCAGGCATAGAGATGACTTAAAGGTCCTATTACATCCAGAATTCTAGTAGCTAATAAGTTGCTTGGGCACAGAGAATAGTATTTACTGTCTTTTATGTCCAGTCCTGATTGGATCTTCAGGTAGGAATTGGCCCACAGAGCACTTGTTAAATTAGATCCATCTTGATGGTAGTTGGAGAAAGCCTGTGCTTGTCTACATAGATCATTGAGTTACAGTTCAGTTCAATGATAGTTCAAAATGCTAGGTCTTAAAACTTGGGAATAAAGGATCAACCTTTGATTTGATCTGATTTTGTACAGTTGTGTCAGTTTTCTTTGAGCATAACAACTGACTAGGAAAGTAGACATCCAACCAAACTGATGCTCATACAATAAAATCTCTGCTAACAGTTGTGTTCTAGAAAACACCCATGACTCGGTGCTGTCCTCTGAGCACAGTCACACTGATGGAAACTCTCTCATGCTTAGGGGTTCATGACATTTTCACATTGCATTTTGGTATGTAGAACATTCCCTCATTCTCATTGTCTCCTGTCTCTTCCTTGACTTAAATGAGTGGAAGAAAGTACTTGCTATTTTCTATGTTAGCATAAAACCAGGGAATGTGGAAACTGGGGAGCAACTGATACCTGCAGCAAGGCTACTTCAGTTCATAGTTCTACTTACAAGTGATATGATCTTGGGAAAATGATTTAACTTTCATTTACTCAGTTTCCTAATCCATAAAATGGGGATCATAATATGAGTGTTCACGAACTTCAAATGAATTAATGCATATAAAGCTATGGAAAGAGTTAGCCCATATAAAGATTTTAATAAAGAGTGTTCTGTTAGAATCTAGTTCATAGGTCTCAGACTTTCCATGGACTAGATTTAGTTTTCATATAAATTGACTGGTACAGTGTTTAATTTTTTTCTTTTGTATTGTCAGCATCTAGATAGACTTATTTCATAGCACATCTGCATTTGTCTTGAAAACTAAAAGGGTTGGCAGCACTGGGCTGACATACTCCAGTAGCAGTTATTAGCAGTGCTTGAGTAGTATGAGTAGTCGAACTAGTGGCCCTCCCTCTTCTACCAAGCCTGTCCTCTTCATTTGACTAACCTCTACAATTCCCTATTTCACCCTGACTCTGAAGGCCACCCTTCAATATTAACAGCCTATAAGCATTTGAGCTTGCTACCCTTCTCTTTCCTGAACAGATGAGTTCTGCACAGATTTTATATTCAAGTAGGGATGAGGAACACATTCCTCAAGACAGTTGTCCTGTCTTGAAAATGGAAATACTATAAACATGTCAATGTGACAGTTTATGTAACATTAAATTTTTAAAACCTAAAATCTTTATTTTGAATACTTCTATTGAAAATTCTTATCCTTTTTTTTTTCTTATAAACACACATTCTGTTTAGGTCATGTGCAAAGCACTTCTTTACATTAGCAGAAGGCAAATGTTACTGAGACACTGTCCTTGCCTTAGGAGCTTATTGTCTAATTGTTGAGACAATTCCACAAAGAGATGTCCATACTTTCTTAAAATAGCCTCTAGTTTTCTATTTCTCTTTAACTTAAGAGAGTTTGTCTTCAAAATTCCACCACAATATGTGGTTGTAAAATGACTTTTAGTTAATAAATGTAAGTAATTTGAATATAACAGATAGAAGGTTTTGTTTATCCATGCTTTTCTATAAAGTGATTTTTTATGTCTCAGAAAATCTCATTTGATTATTGTTGTAACAATAAACAAACCTCAAGTAAAGGCAACTTTTCCACTCTGTTTTCTGTCTTAACTGATATAGAGTTCATTTTCATCTGCAAGTGAATGTACCATGTTAGGAAATTATTTAAGTCCTGTTAAATGTTAAAATACAAGCTGGCACTTGGAGTTTCCATACTGTCATCTAAACCATTATTTCCGGCTTCCTGATCACCATGTGAGCTGCTTCCCTCTGCCACACTCTTTCTCAGTGATGTTCAGCCTCACCTTGAGCCCCGGGGAATGGATCCTGCTGTCTGTGGATTGAGACCTTTGAAACCAATTTTTCCAGTTTTCCTCCGGGGGGTTCCTGACAGTGAGTACCTCTCATTGAGATCTCCCCACCTCTGTCTGAAGATAAGGAACAGCCTTGGAGCACCTCCATCCCTTGCACCGCCAGGACCTGAATGACTGACAATAAACTGCTTACTACTTGAAGACAAATAGAAGTTCACACAACTACTGTGACTGAGGAAATTGTTTATCAACTGCCGGAAACACCCCTATTTTAACTTTCCAGCTTGCCTCTTCCAAACAGCCCTCCTCAGCTTATGGCAGCCTCTGAGACCACTTCATCTCACTGTCCATTGTCCGCTGGATATTTGTCACTCCAGAGAATCAAATGCTTTTATTCAGGATGGGTCTTCGACCTTAGGACCCAGTGATTTGCAGTTTATTTTTTTTTTTCAGAGCCTCTTCTGCAAGTAAAAGCTTACTTAAAACCCTAAGATAATAAAAAATAACATATGGAGTCAGATGAGGACAAGAGTCTTCTCAGCATAGTCTGAAGAACGAATGTCCTGTTCTCATGAGGACATTGCTGCATAAAGAAAGAATTGACATATCTGTGGTCATACAGCTCATAATGTTGCTGATAACATCACTAGTTAACTCTTACGCTTGGTGTCACACACAGGTCTGAGTGTTTTATGTATATTAATTAAACCTTGTGATAACCCAAGTCACATAGCAAGTCCAGGGCAAAGCCAAGATTTTATCTAGGCCTTCTGACTCCAGAGATCAGGCTCAGAACCACTATTCCATAAGCAGTTTAAGCCACAGAGCTTTACAGAATTCTAGTCTTCTGACTTGGAGACAAAACTTCTCTTCGTTGATTTGCTTTATGCTAGTCTCTTGGTTTTATAGATTCTGGGTGTGTTTCTTAACATTAAGTTCCTCTGTGCCTTGAATCTATTTTTTCATGCACACATTAGGCATTTGATGAGGACTTTTGATAAAATATTTGAGCTCTGTGAACAGGGACCAACTGCCCCTCACATAAGGTTTTGTTGGGATTTGAGTTGACCCAATAAGGATATTGTCTAAGGATTAAATAGAAATATCAAACCACATCCTCAGTCACCTGAATAGAAAGCCATGTCCCTACCAAATCATGCCTGGCAGAAGAAAAGCAAGCACCTTGCACGTGCTGTGCAGTCAGTCAAGTCCTAGCAGACTGGAAAGTGGATGTTCCTTTTTAGCATCCTTACTTATTTCTTCGGGGAATAGGGTGGCCACTTGTAAACCCAAAGCTGGCCATGTCTACCTTTCTATAGGGGCAGTTGAACTTCACATTTTGAAGATCACAAAGTTACTATCAGACCAGAACATAAGCCCACACCCAATAGCAAAGCCCACATCCTCTCCTATACTTCCCTTTCTCCTCCAAAGCCAAAGCTTTGCAAGAAGCTACAGGGACTGACTCACTTTACCAGAAGATGGTAGGAGCGAGGTACATGGTGGCTGGCAGTCAGCTGAGAGAAACGAGGGAAGGTGAATCTGGATTTCTTCACTCCCAGTTCTGCTCTCTCCTCTCTGCTTCCTGGACTCAAGCAGGCCTTGACTTGATAACCATATTCCCTCAATGATTAGTTTAGCAAATATGCATGGAGTTCCACCAAGTTCCAGACATGTGCTAGGTCAGTAGAGATACAGCAGGTTCAAAACAGACAGCCTTTGTCCCCATGGAGGTCACATTCAATTGAGTCAGACAAAACCATCTTTCAGGTAGAGGTGACACCTCATGTGCCCAACATGGAATAATAAACCAAGATGACAAAGATTAGTGGGGCAAGAAAATAGGTGAAAGGTGATCACAGAAGACCCCTTTGTTGACACCTGACTCTGAGCTTTCCCAACAAAATTTATTTCAACCTTGATGTACACTTTGCTCCCAGGATACAGTACAAGGTTGACAGTGAGCATATTCGACACACAGAACAGCAGACAGGGGGTTCCCCAAAGAGGAAAGGCAGATTCTGAAACAAGTCCTCCCAGCCCCATGACAGTCCTGCCATGGACAGTCTCACTAGCAGGGCAAGCAGCCACCAGCTAGCGTGGAGTGCAAAAAGAATTTTTTGAGGGTGGGTTGTCCCTGGAGAAAATGGCACAATGACTCTGGAGCTTGAAGAAGCTGTTCTTGCAATATGGTTCAGCCTTCAAAAGCCTTCTGAACACCTTCTGTTAGAAAGAAAATTTGGAGACGAAGATAATAATAGGAGAATTATATGGCAGGGGAAAAGCCCTATATGTGCTTCAAGATCTCATTAAAAATATTTCCTTCATAGGCTTGGGAGGTTATGTCATGGGAAAAGAAGCTAAAAGAGAAATAGGAAAACTCTGGGCCTTAGAAACAATATGGAAACCTATTCCTGTCCAAGACCCAGAAAAAAAACCTTTATAAACAGAAATTACCAAATATAATCTATTTTGTAACTATAGCATGATGTATCTGTACACTGTGTAGTGTAAGTTTTCTAAACGATTTAGCAATCAAATAAATCAACAACAAAGAAAAAAAAAATAAAAAATAAACCATTATTTCCTAGGAAGGTTCCAAACTTGCTGAGTCATTAATTTAACATACAGGTTAAAAGGAAATTCCATCTCTAGAAACCAGGACACATTGTCTTTCTAAGAAGGTGTTCAGTGTATAGAGTTCTAACTTTGGCAATAATTTCAAATAAAACACCATTAATGTAAGGATGTTACAGACACTTCACAAATCTGTACTTTTAAAAATGTACTTCTATAAGCTGTATTCTATTTAGTCTGTCTGTAAAATTCAACTTTCATCATTGTTCTGTTTTCTCATCTTCTCCCATCCACGATATTGCTTACACTAAGAATAGAAAAAAATACCCTTTGAATGTTTCATCATCCGTAATTTACCAAATCAAATCATTTACATGCATCTATTCGAATACCATATTTTTTTATAGCTGTGTCAATTCTCACATAAGTTAGACAGCTGTAATTTGATCCATACTCCTCCAGTGAGAAAAAGGACAATTCATAGGACCAGTGGCTTATAACTGTGTAAATTTTTCTGAAGTACATTCTCCTGTGTGTGCTTTCCATAATTACAGAGAATGGAATTTTAAATTTGTTCTTTTGAGTTTTTAGCCAGTTTTTGCTCTGAACATATTAATGAAGCAGAATAAAACAAAATACAGCTGTTCCCTTTTCAAAGCATTTCAACTTTCTTCCTAGTCCCATTTTAAAAAAAGCAATTATTCTGTATATCACCCAGGCTCACTGAATACATGAGACCAAAATGGAGCTTTAAGTAACAGTGGAAATTGATTTAAACATCATTTTACCAACCTAATAAACCTAGTAAAACCTTCACTGGTGTGATGGGTAAGAAAGATTTTTCTATTTAATAGAATTAACTTTAAGGAATGTTGTTATTTATTTATGTGTGCTGGGGATTGAACCAGGGCCTGAAACATGCTACGCAAGGGCTCTACTTCTGAGCAACATCCCTGCCCCAAAGAATGTGTTATGTAAAACTCTGAAGTACTTTACACACTACAAGGAAATAAGTAAGGGGGAAAAAAAGTAAGTTAATGCATTAAAAAGATGCTAGCTTTACTTTGTATAACAATGTATTGTATGCATAAATTTATGGTTATTTCTGTCAACATTATGCATTGAATCTCTGTCTAATTGAATGCTGATGTTATCTCAAAATTAACTTAAAGTCCAAAGATCAATGACTCTTTCAGCATCAATTTCCTTTAAAATTACTTCTGAATTTTTACCTATGGTATAACTTGATACGTCAAACAGAAGATACTGTAGTTATGTCTTATGATGTATACATCCTTCACATACTAATGGAGATTTTATATATCTGTACACATATACATTTTTTAAACCTAAAATAGTGACAGAACACTAATTATTAATGAAAACAAATGCGTCCCTGATTCTGAGAATTTGGTGTTTGGTTTATGTTCAAGTCATCAGAAATATTTTTAAAGGGATAATTTACAGGGTTATAGAAATGCTGGTTATCAAACATATAAACAATGATAAATATATATTACAACTTAATGGATTTATCCCATAGGTTCTTGGTTTTTTGCTTATTTGTTTAATAAGCTGTTATATACTGAAGGAGTCTTGTTTTACATTTTGGTTGAAGAATAGATAAATGCCACTTAAATAGGAAGTCATTGGACAGTGACCCAGTCTTCCTTTCTGTCTTGGCTTCTTAGATTTCCTTATGATAGGGAAAAGCACATTCAAATGAATATTACATGTACACATCTAGAAACATGGAATGTAGTCTTGGAAAAACAACAACAACAACAACAACAACTTCAGATGGCTCTTTACTCTCTCTTTCCCAAGGTGTCTGTTACCTGGAAAGATTAGGCAACTCAAAAACAATCTCCTGCCATGAGAAGTACCATACTTACTCACACTGTCTCAAGATTTCAAAACTTTGCTTTTTCATTTAAAAATATAGGCCACAGTGAAAACAATTAATTATATTTGGAACTAAAGAAAAGGTAATAAGGGCTGGGGAGATAGCTCAGTTGGTAGAGTGCTTGCCTTGCAAGCACAAGGCCCTGGGTTGATCCCCAGCACCGCAAAAAAGAAAAAAAAAAAAAAAAAAAAAAGGGTAATAATAAGTATTTCTGGTCAGGTTGTTAGCTTACTTTAAATTTCAAAATGTCACAAATGTCAGAGGGATATACTTTACTAATGCTATGAAAGTCAGTTCGTGACACTGTAAGTTATGTAGTTTGTGTGTTGTTACTCTGCTGTGGCTGTGTTAGTCTCCTCCTTGACTGAAAAACCGAAAAACCATACATACAGTCACAGAGTGACAACCAATCTCTTTTCACTAAACTCATATTTAGTTAAAATTCATCCTGTCTTGAAAGATAATAAATAAAACAACTTCTCAAGATTAATTCTGGTTCTTACAGTTTATAGTCAGTGTTTATGCAAATGTTACCATGTTGGATGAGAGGAAAACGTTCAGTTTGACAGATTTCTTCTTGTTCTTCTAATCAAATTTGCTTCCAAGTATAGTAAATAGTCCTGCGTAAAACTGGCCCTGTTAACACAGCTCAGAATTAGTTATCTTAAGGTGATTCAGCCAGATTTTTGTTAGGACTTTCCAAATTTGAGAACATTTTGAGTCTACTAAGAAAGTGTAACATCAAATTATCTTTTATTTTCTGTTGAAACTCCCCAATTATGGAAAAATAGCACTTTCATTTTAGTCTAGTCTTAAAACTGGTCCATTAGCTAAAGTTTACCAAAGGACTGTGGAACAGGGACCTAAACTTGTGGATTTAATTCTTCAATTCCATTGAAAATACTTATTCAGTATATTCAGAATTCTTGTTTGCAAACCTTTGATGTATCTTTACAAGCTTCTTATACTTCTCTGTGGTAATTAGGCTTTCCAGAGTAATTAGGCTTTATATTTTTCCTGTATGCCATTGTAACTGCAAATGTAATTGTAGACATTCTGTCCCTATGAAGGGACTCATCTCAAATTTATTTTTACTGCAGTTAATGAATCTACAAATCTGTTTCCCCTTTTTACCTTTTGGTCATAAAGGGATTGAAATGGATAGAAATTATATGTCAACTTGATTTATTTTTCAACTCATCAGTAATTGTTCTAAATTAGAATAAATGGTTAAAGTAATAATAACAAGGTCTGTAGAGGCAAATAAATGTATGTTCATTTTTGACATCAGTATTTACTGACCTTTGACCTAAAGGAATGTATTTAAACTTTATGGACTTAGATGCCTTAACTGTAGATAACAAGTCCTCTAATTTAAGGCACTTAACACAGTTATAGGACCTTAATAAATGAGATGTATACATAATTATGATAACTATTAAATAATTAAGTACATCCTTTTTTCTGGTGATTCTCAAGTACTTATATTTTGTTGTTCTTACTTACATCTCCATGATATCAGGTAGTACCATGAAATTGTCCAAAATATTGAAATAATAATGAAATTTTATTCATTTAATTTTAAATCATCTACGTGGACTAAATAGATTCCATAATGAGAGCAAGAGTGCACAGAGATGTAATTATTACCCAGAGTACCAAAATGTATGTGCTTTATACAGTCTTTTAGTTGCTGTTTTTCCAATTCTAAAAATGGTGGTATAATTTTAACACTTTAATTTTGATATGGTTGAGAAATAATTTAAAATCAAGGACTCCCTCCTTCCCCACTTAAGGAAATCAAAGGAACTACAGCATTTCTCAGAAGTATCACATTGGCAAGCAGGATTGTGCTGTCTAACCATGAGTATGTAGTACTCTACAAAATGCCAGTGAGATAATATGTGCAGTGGGATTTTTTTTCCCCCCTGTGGTAAAAGTAATTAATTTTTAAAGTAGACTTATTCGAAAGACCTAGAAGTCAGGAAACCATTCTGATCTCCAATTTTCTTCCTCTCAGATTATGAAATAAGAGGGAAATAATGGAAACATAGTCTTAGATTATCTCATATACAATAGAAAAACAAAATGTGATTTAAAAATACATAAATACTGAAATAGTATGCTAGTCACTTACATCTTGATGTCCTTTATTGTTTTTCAAATTTGTAGCAAAAGTCACCATCAGAGTCCTTTATTGGTCGAGAGAAGAGGTCAAATTCTCAGTCATACATTGGACGACCGATTGAGCTGGACAAGATCTTGCTGTCCAAGGTTAAAGTGCCACACACATTTGTTATCCACTCCTACACCCGGCCCACAGTGTGCCAGTACTGCAAGAAGCTTCTCAAGGGCCTCTTCAGGCAGGGCTTGCAGTGCAAAGGTAAGGACGATTTTGTCACCTAATCTGTCATTGGCCCATCTTGATCCTTAAATTAATCCTCATCCACCTAGAATTACTACTTTTGTTTCACAACTTTCTGATGAATTTCTGTTTTTTTTGTTTGTTTGTTTTGTTTTAAAATCATCATGATTAGACTGCAGATTCAACTGTCATAAACGTTGTGCACCCAAAGTACCCAACAACTGCCTGGGGGAAGTGACAATCAATGGAGGTAGGTTGAAGATCTGCGGTCACGTCTGTGCTTGTGTCCTGTTGGAGTGGTGGCAATTGTGATATAGTAGGTTTTTTCAGTTCATATATTTGTAACTCAGTCCCCAGTAAATCATGGCTGAGTTCGTTCTACTTTACTTCTGAAAACCATCAATTCCAGCTCATTGATTTACAATGAAAATCAAAGGTTTTCTTTAGATGGTGAACACTAATACTGAAAACTTGGATGTGCATAATTTCTTTCCTAGCTTTCCTATTTTATACTCCTATCCTGGTTTGTTTAGAAATATGGAAGTTTTTGGAATGCCTATAAGTTATACCTCTTATCCTTTATTCCTCTGTCCTCATTCCAAGCCTTGAGACAGAAGTTTACTGCCTTTCCTAACAGGCTATGAAGGGAAGGAGCACAGACACTGGCCCATCAAAAATAGTCACCCATTTCCATCCTTTACCCAGTTACTGTGTCCATTATATATATGTTTATTCACATGCATCTTTAACACTAAGAGGAACTTTATTGACAATTTAAAAAGCATGTGTCTTTTTCTACATTTGGAAATATTTTCTTGGAAAAGTAGTAACTATGTAAATAAACTTTGAAGAATTCCTAAGAAAATGCTATATCCTAAAGAAACAGCTCACATTTTGTTCTCATAGTATTCTGATGGATCACTGCCAACATTTGAATTAGAATCCCAGGCTCGCTTTGCCCACAGAGAGTGAACTGCTGGATACCTTCACTTTAATACCACTTTCCAATTCCTCTGGAAAGAAATGGTTGTAGAAAACCAGAGGAAAAGGTTGAGTGTCTTTGTTACTAAAAAGAGGATGAATAAATTATTATCTTTGCTTTAGATCTTTCTTCTCTAGAAAAAGTATATTCCTACAACAACAAGAAGAAAGGAACTCTCAGGAAAACAAGTCTCATTCATGCTAATTTCTGGCATGGAGAATTCATGAATTAGCTGTTGAAAATGAAGTTTTATCCTTTTTTTCACTTCCTGTAACATGTGATATTGACTTTGTTCAAGCCCAGGGAATATCAGTGTGTACTCAATAACTATATCTACGGAGAAACAGATCAATTTTTGATGTTGATAACTTTGAAATTTATTTTTCCCATATAGTCAGAAAAAAAAAAAAATAAATCTGGTGAACTGTGAGTTTTCCAGATTGGTGGGCCAGGATCTCTGACTGATTCATTTTTCTAATTTTAAAGTGAGTTCTTTGCATGATTTAAGTAATTAATTTTTTTTTGCATTACCATTAACTTCATAATGGCAGGCTTCAATAATCAAGTATCAAATATCTTCAGTATTTAAAAACTGCAACTTCTGTGACCAACTTAATATATTGGAATCCATGATTCAAAAAGTTACTGAAATAACCATCAGCAGTGACCTTGAATCGTCTTTCACATGAAAGTTTCCCTCACCTTCCCATGTATTTCTGTTTCCCAGGAAGGCTGTACTGTGAAGTAGGATCCATTTCCTGGAAACTTGTGCCTGGTATCACTTTGCCTCCCAACACTGTGCTTCTATCCCTCCCTTGGCTTGTTTTGAAAGCTTTCCATGACCCTTCATGTTTTTAGGCTTAGGGACATAGGGAAAAAAAGTATTTAACTATACAATTGTATAAATCGATCATCTCCTATATTCATACAATAACATGTAAAAGGAAAGTGAACTACTTTTTTTTAGGGCCTCCAGCTGATTTGCTTTAGGATAGCCTTTCTCTTAAACCCTGGCTCCAGGACTCCAGGTTTATCTTCATGGGTCAAAACAATTTTCTAGATTTGCTTAGCCCTGGGGCAGAATCTGATGTGGTCATGGAAGAAGGGAGTGATGACAATGACAGTGAAAGGAACAGTGGGCTCATGGATGATATGGAAGAGGCGATGGTGCAGGATGCTGAGATGGCCATGACAGAGGGCCCGAATGACAGCGCGGAGATGCAGGATCCAGACCTGGACCACGAGGACTCCAACAGAACCATCAGGTGAGCATTGCAATCCAAGTCTCAGGCAGACAGGTGGAACCCAAGTGATAGTTACTCTTTAAAGCTCTTTGATACTTTGTTACAAAAGAAATTAAAAGGTTATGTCTAATTTCATTAAGAATGAGATGTGTACCATAGATAGGTGTCATTGGAGTTAGGAGGTCTGGGTTGCCTGAGAGAATTGTGATTTGTGTCCTTTCCTAGCATTGCCTCATTTGTTGGCCTGTTTCTTTTGCATATAAGGGATACTCATATTTGCCATCCACAAGTTTACTACTAAGTTTATGTTAATTCCTTGTGTGGAAACAAAGATCAGGGATCAACCTCAGCAACCACTATTTATTTTATAGTTGATCCCTATTATAAATATGACATTATTCACATGGTTCTTTTTGATTTCACTTCAAAAGTACACATAATTTTATACCTGTTACTTACTTGTCTACACATTTTTATCACTAGATGACCTTCACATTTTATATCAGAAATCAGCTCAATTTGAACTGCTCACTATTTTCAATTAAGTTTGTTAGAAGATAGCCATCCTCATTCATTTTGTCTATGGTTGATTTTGTACTACCATAGTCAAGTTAGGTGTCCTGTGAAACCTAAAATATTTATTACTTGACTTCATACAGAAGTTTCCCACTTTCTATATTGTAAAGCATGTTGAAACTTTTGTGTCCATTTTACAAATGCCAATTTCATTGACAAACTGAATTTGTTCATGAAAGTAGAGAAAAGCAATTTTTTTTCTATTTAATGTCACAATAAACATTTTTAAAATACTGGAAAATATCAGTCTTATGGCTGAACTCTCTTTTGTAGGCTGTGCATTTCTTTAGTATCTTAGGTTTTAAGAGGATGCAGAGAAGGATGAAAGAGGGGAAGAAGGGCCAGAGACAGAAAGGAACATAGAAGGGACAGTGGGAGATGGAAGAGAAAAAAGTGAAATAGCAGCATAATTCCATAAATGATAGTTACATAAAATTTTTAAAAGCAGATTTTAATTTTTATGAAATTATTCAGAGATGAAATTTATATTAAAAATATAATCTATGAATTATTAATATTGTGCCTGTAATATGTGCTATTAAGCAAATAAGCTTTCATGTGTGATTATGGATTCTGTAGCCTCAGTACATTGACAGTAATCTAGCTACCATTTCCCTGAAAACTGAACTCTATATAGTTCAATCTGAAAACCAAGGAATTCATTACCCTGCCTTGGGATTTTGAAAGTGTACATATTAAAACATCTTTCACTCTTCTAAGTGACCACTTTCTGAACCGTGGTACTCTGACAAACACATTTTACTGAAAAAAGGGATGTGAATACTTTTTACTTTCACTTGAAAATGGTCAAAATAAGTTTGATTCATAGAAAGAATATCTGTATCTAAAAACGTGTCTCTTCTAAAATATTTTGACTTTTCAAGTCCATCAACAAGCAACAATATCCCGCTCATGAGGGTAGTGCAGTCTGTCAAACACACAAAGAGGAAAAGCAGCACGGTCATGAAGGAAGGATGGATGGTCCACTACACCAGCAAGGACACCCTGGTAAGATGCTAAGAGAGTAGTTTCATCTAGTTATGCATTAATGAGTGGAGATGCTCTCGTTACAAGTTTCTGGTGTCAGATGTAGTTGAACAAGCAACGGAGTTAGAAAAAAGTGTAGAAAGTGATTTTAGAAAATCAAAATCATTAACCCCGATTATGTGAAATGATCTCCAAACAACCTGAATATCTCCCTGTTGTTTTGTAGCAGTCATGAAAGCTGCAGTATATGTTTTCAGTATGCTTCTCTGTGATTTGCAATTTTAAAAGAAGTGCTTTATTTTAGGGAGAGAGAAAAAATAGAATGATGACTTATGTACATCTTAAATCCTTAATTACATGCTCATTTAAAAACCAACTTGTTCAAAAGTGTGTTAATCCTATACTTCGAGTTTGTTCACTTCTCCAGATTTTCCTGATACCTGATAAATGAGGTTATATGTGTGTTAAGAGGTAGAAAACCTTGGTCCATATTTCAAAGTTAAGCTAATTGATAATTGGTAATTAGGGTGATTTCTCAGTCATTGGTAGTACTTTCATTTCCTCCCACTGATAGGATCTATATCATGTCTTTGGATAAACAGACACCTACAACCTAATTGTCTATCTATAATTTCAGCAAAGAGAAGTCACAAACGACTTACTGTAGGACTCAACTGAACACCATCTAATTCTTCTTGGACATGATGTAAAATATTTAAATATATTTGACCTAACATTAGTTATAGAAGAGACCGAAAATAGTGTTAGGGCTTCAGGTCTAAAAAGATGTAAATGCGTGTGCATGTACACACACACACACACACACACACACACACACCCTAAGATCCTTAAGGATATACCTAGAGTGAACAAGAACCCAATCACCAAATCACAGTAGTTAGATTTGGAGTGATCTTAAGAGAAGGTTGGTACAATGAAGTCCAGCCTGCCAAGCAACAAAATGTTCTTTAGTTCTGTTGTAACATTCAGAATTTTTGTATTGCGAATGGAGGTCAAAATACATGACTGGATCTACAGGATATTTCTTATGTTTTAAAATAATGAGCATGTATACTTATCCTATTAATTCTTTAGCTCTTTGAGCAGCCAAATAAATTTTAAAATGATGTTTATCGTTTATTGGGTATATACTAAGTGTGCATACTTACTCATAACCCTCTGATACAGATGTAGAAACTTACCACACATTTGCTGAATAGTTAATTTCTAGAGACAAAGCATGTGTGAGTCTTCCTGGCCCCAAACCCATTTACTTTCCACCATCAAATCTATGTTTCCCTTGGAAAATGTACTTATTTTATCAATCTTGATTATCGTTAAAGTTTTTTAAAGATCATGATCAACTTCTATTTCAGCGAAAACGGCACTATTGGAGATTGGATAGCAAATGTATTACACTCTTCCAAAATGACACAGGAAGCAGGTACCACAAGGTAAGTGTGGCTCTTCCTTTAATTGTAGTCTTCTATCTATTCCTGCTTTCTCATGGGAGGCAGATTATCAGAAATATGAAATACATCCAATACACATGAATGTTTCTGTGCTTCCTGTCGGAGACATTTTTTCTTCTCTGTACTTTACAAATTTCTTAGGAATCTGGTTGTGACCTCTTGATTCTTCTGTCAATCTCACATTTTCTGGCCCCATGGGATGGTAGAGAGGGAAAGGGAGGGAAAAGCTTAATTGAATATTTTAACAGAGTTGTGTAATGTGGTTTAACTAGAAAATTAGTGGTCACAGTAGATGAGTTAAAAGTAAATTTCTGAGTCCATTCTATCTAATCTATCACTGAAAATAAAGAAACTATATGATTTCTCCAGGCTTGCCACTATGCATAAGGAGTGCTTTCCTACAGAGAAATATTTGGAAGCAATTTTCCTTTTATTCCTCTACATTAAAGATTACAGATGTGTCATAATATATTACCCAGTAAAACACAGCTTCAAAAGAAATTCACAGTGAAAACAGTAGATACAGCTCCTTTTACATGAATGCAAACTCCAGAGCATGGCCAGTTTACACAGCACTGACAGAAAAATGAAACCTCATTAATTCTTAAATTTAAAATATTATTTCAAAAATTTATTATCTTTATAGTCACTTCATACTTTCTGGTAAATAATGTGGCAATTAACTTTCTAACATTTAATTGGTCTTAGAAACAACTACTTTAAAAATCAGTTACTGTGGTTTTCCTCATTAAAACTATTCACTTGGCTATAATACTATGTGTAGTCACATGTATTGAATTAAATCATATTTAATTTCAGTGCTTTAAAGAATAGTTAAAATTTAGTATCAACCATGAATATTCAACTGCATTTCAAAAATGTTGTCAGTTTTGCTCACCATTTTAAAAATTATCATTCATATTCCAAGTCTTGAATTCTGGTAGAGATTCAAAATTATTAGTCTTAACCATTTTTATTCTTGCCCCAAAACACTATAAAAATCATTTATATTTTCTAGAAAGTAGTGGTAATAAGGTTTCCCATTCTACATTTGAAAAAAATGTTATATAAAAGATGGCTACTTGCAGTATTGTTTCTCACATGTTCCTGGAATGAATTGATTTAAATCTGTATGTGCTTTTAATAAACTACATTTAACTCACTCTTTCTTCCACAGGAAATTCCTTTATCAGAAATTTTATCTCTGGAACCAGCAAAAACTTCAGCATTAATTCCTAGTGGGGCTAATCCTCATTGTTTTGAAATTACTACAGCAAATGTAGTATATTATGTGGGAGAAAATGTAGTCAATCCTTCCAGCCCCCCACCGAATAACAGTGTCCTTACCAGTGGTGTTGGTGCTGATGTGGCCAGAATGTGGGAGATGGCCATCCAGCATGCCCTCATGCCTGTCATTCCCAAGGGCTCATCTGTGGGTTCAGGAACCAACTCACACAGTAAGTGCGCAGGTTTTCTAATTAGCTTGTGACTCAGTTTGCCTACCTCTGGCACAGTAAACGTGTTGTGCCTTGCCCAAGAACAGAATGAAGAAGGACTCCTTGTGGTGGACTTAGTTTCTTGGAGAACTAGTTTTTTGGTTTTTTAAATACAAGGTGTTCCACATACCACAATATTTCACTCATTAAATTATCGTATCTCATTGTCTTTATTTTGTAGATATTTTTTAAAATTCATGTATACCCTGCATACAGAGCACTTACAGACCTCTAGAACTGTTGGTCATAAAAGAAAGCATTTAGTCAGTTCGAGCTTGACCTGGAATGCCACAAATGTAAATTAATTTGTTTCCTCAAAATCACCTAAGAAGGTACTCTGCGCAGAGCCCTCAATGTGCAAAGTATTTGGTAAACTTACCACAGGAAGAAACCTATGTTTATTAGTAAAATAAAGTCAATTTTGCCAAAATGCAACCATGATAAAGTATTGGGGATGAATTTCAAAATGAAATTTTGGAGGAATAACTGTATAAAATGTGACCTTAAATATCATAATGGTTATAATTAAGACAACCTGTGGGATTGGGGTTGTGGCTCAGTAGCCGATCACTTACCTAGCATATGTGAGGCACTGGGCTTGATCCTCAGTACCACATAATAAGTAAGTAAGTAAGTAAGTAAATAAATGTATTGTGTTCAACTTCTTAGAAAAAGAAGAAGAAAGAAAACCTGGAAATTGACTTGTTTTGACATTATAGTATGTTATTTGCTGATCTATTATCATTTATATCTATCTCTACAACCAGCATATTAGGAGAATATATATGCTTATTTTGATGTTAAGCACTTTTTATAAAGTCTCTGTTTAATGCATAAAACAAGCATTAATAAAGTTATTACCTATTTTGCAGTTAAGGAAATTTAAAAAGATTAAGTTGTCTAAGCTCATACCAAAGATATTAAGTAATAAAGCCAGAGTTTGAATCCAAGTGCTTCTAATTCCCAGTTCTAAACTGACAAAATATTATTTTTTGAAAACCAAGTACAGAGAGTTTATAATTTTAAAAGGAAAAAAAAAATGAAAATTTTCTAGAAACATCTAATTGTTTTGACTTATTTAAAACCAATCCTGTAGGATGATTGATAGCATGCATTCACTTGTTTTGCTTTAACTCTCTGACTTGTGTATTTTTTAAACATGCATTTCTAGAAGACATTTCTGTGAGCATTTCAGTATCAAATTGCCAGATTCAAGAAAATGTGGTGAGTATATGTCTACCATATAAAACCTGATAATGTGAGTATTGGGAAATAAGAGCATCATGAAATCATGAAATAGATTTTTATTTATCATTTTACTTTCTCAGTATTTTCTAGAAAATAGAATAGCATCTATTTGAATATTTTTCCTCCATAAGATTTTAGAAACACTATATATTTAGAGATTTTGCTATAATCTATACTCTAATGTAGTGCCAAGGACCTATTTTTCATCTTGGGTGATCAATGGGATGCCTGATTTTTCATGTTTACCCTTCTTTAGACTGGAATTTTAATAACTGACGTTACACATTAAAATAAATGCAGGCAAAATACATTCCTTGATTTGCATGAGTATCTTAAACATTCCACTGTTTTCCTTCCTTAATTCCTAGGAGTGCTCTCAGATGGTGAGGTCTGCAAATGCTCTTATGGTTGTGTAGTAACAAAGAAGACCTCAGGGAAGTTGTTTAAATCAGATTTTATTGGTCCA
This sequence comes from Sciurus vulgaris, assembly GCF_902686455.1. NCBI lineage: Eukaryota > Metazoa > Chordata > Mammalia > Rodentia > Sciuridae > Sciurus > Sciurus vulgaris. The sequence goes on from NC_136462.1 coordinate 72,027,178, forward strand.
CTTCTAGATCCTTAGTTACCTGTACTACATTCATTATCCTTTCAGCTCAGTTTCTAAAAAGTATAGCCCAGACACACAAAATATAATGTGTGTATTATGTATGCTTTGTTATATTTTGTAATTATTGCCAGTAGCCTGAAAGTAATATGGGCTTACCTACCTAGTTCTTGTGACCCAGAGCTTTCACTCTATAGTTTGTCTACCCAGGACCAAAAGAAAGCACTTTACAGCCTTACTTACCGTAAATTGAGATAATTTTTTAAAAGAAGACCTCCATAAAACTCTTTTCATCACTACTATATCATTGCAAACCTTACTAGATTGGGCATAAGTGGAACAGACGCCAAAGATGAATTAAAGCAAATTAAACAACTGCATGGTGAAGGTCGAATGTTCTTAGTCCATCAGTTGCAAGAGAGATCTCCAAAGACTTCAGTTTCCTGCTGCTTTTGCTTAGCCAGAAAAGACTTGGGGAAATATATAGGTAACTATAGAGTCCCTGGAAATTCCAGATAGCAGTGGAGTCACTGACTTTGAGTCACTGTTGTCCATGGAACATTTTGAGTTGGCCTTTCAAATTTTAAAGAAAATACTTCTGTTAATAGCTAGAGTAGGTTGGACTCAGAATTCTGGAGTCTGTTTTATCCAGATAGCCTTGAACTCACTTTCTGCCTGCTCTGAAGGAGTCACAGGATGGAGGCCACTTTAATTATTTTCTAGTAAAAGAATAGGAGGGGATACAATTAACAGAGGGTAGGATGTGATACAAAAGCACTTTTTTTTTCATTGAAAGAATAAAGAATATAAAAGTGGAGGATATGCAGAAATATGGTGGAATATACTGTAAGGAACCCATACAGAAAAATATATTGCTTTAATAAATATGGCTGTCAAATCACAGACTGTAAAACTTAGATTAAAATTTTGCTTTATTCAGCAATCATTATTTCAAAGAGAAAAGAGTAGACTTTTGGAGCTTGTTACCGCCAGAAGTTATAAAAATGGAAGAGCTTAGCTACTTCACAGATGGGAATTCCATAATGGGCTGTCATTCTTTTGTACTGCCTCTGGGTCACTCAGAGTGATTCAGCCCCTTCTTTGACTTTAGGTTCATCTGACTCTGGATGAATAGCATAGGAGCAGCATCTCCAATCTAGACAAAGAGTGAATCAGGATTACACAGAAATGTGACTGAGATACATGGATATTTAACCAAGTTTCTAAATAACCACCTAAATAAGCATATTCCTTTTCAGATAAACAATAAATGACATTGTATAGTGTTAGATCTTTTTTCTCTCTATTGAAATAAATTTTGTCTCATATTGAAAAACCTTAAACACCTAAGTTCAGATAAGTTTTCAAAATATTACAATATGACATTAATTAATGTGCTTTGAATATTGTCAATGAAATCTTATTTAGCATGTATAATTAACTTAGTTTTGAAATATTTAATATTTATAATATATTCAATAAAATTATACAATTTATTAGGATTAATGCTTTGTTACCTCTCGTCTGTTTTTCTTTGGATGTCTATTTTTCTTAGGACATCAGCACAGTATATCAGATTTTTCCTGATGAAGTACTGGGTTCTGGACAGTTTGGAATTGTTTATGGAGGTAGGTTAGTTCACTAAGTATTTTTATTAACTTGAAATCTTAGCTACCTGTGTTGAAAAAAGTATATTTCCAAGAAAGACATAAAGAACAAGACCTATGTGTATGTGTGTCTCTCTGTTTGACTTTTAAAGACTTTCTCTTCAGATAGGTTTTTTTTTTTTTTTGTAACCAGTATATTTCTGTTTTGAAAGAGAAAGTTTCTACTCCTAAAAAGCTGCTTTTGCTTAAATTTTGAGAAATCATATATATAATACTGAAGCAGTTTGACTTATTCAGACAAAATATTGAGAAAAGGAAGTTGTAATTCATAAATGAATTACTTCCATTTTCTTTCAGCATCTTCAGTCAGGACTCTTATAGAAGGTCTGTTTATTTCACTAGTCAAAAAAATCCTTTAACTTTCTAGTATCTTTAACAATGTATCTATTTCATTAACAATTGAAATTTTTAAATATTTGAAGTGAAATACTGTTTTTACCTTTAACTTATTCCCAAACTATTTGTTGAGTTTATTATTTTAACTGCTGCTAATTGGATCATATTTTTTAAAAATTTAGGTAATATTTAATAATAATGTTTTACCTTCTTTATAAAATGATATCATAACTTTCAGTTTCTTTATGTAATGAATGATCTTTTCTGTGAGGCTGAGTGCTCTAAAATAATCACAATAGCCCAACTCATCATTATAAATATCATATTTTAATTTAAAAACAAAGTTCTATTACCAAAGTTTTCTATAATTATAAAATACTCCTATGACTTTTTTAAAAAAAAATGTAAAACCTGTCAATGAGTCAGCAACTATTGTGTTTTATATTATTGCATAATGATATAATAGGGGAGATCAAGTATTAGATTGATTATTGTTCCAAGGTAATAATTAATTGCAAACATATCTCAGTAGATATAGCCTGGTATACATACCTAACTGCACATTACGTGAGGGTAAGGCCGGGTGAGAAATGAGATTAGAGAGCAGCAGGTAATTTGGAATATCCAACACTGAGATTCCTTGGGTGGGGTGGCTCGTACAAGGAAGACCAAAACATTATGTCTAGACACACAGAGGATGACGTTGAGAGCCATGTCCTCTTGTGACTGAGATGTGGCTTCATAGAAAGTGGCTACAGTGAAAAGACAGACTTGAAATAGAGATTACAGTGAGCCAGGGAGATAGGGGTGAGGGACAGAAGTAGAGCTCTTACAAATAAGGCAACGTGGGAGTGAAGGGCAGCATCTGGAAGGAGTCAGAAAGAATGGCGAGAGTTTGAAAAATGGTGGAATGAGACAGACACGTATGATTACAGGAATGGTATGAATCTACGTCCTGCACAATCATAGAAACGAAAAGATGTACCCTGTGTACTATGAATCAAAATGCAATCAGTAAAAATAATTAAAAAAAAAAGAAAGGTAAGAGCAGGATGAATGAAGGAACACTACATTTATCACAAATGACAAAACAATAGAACTCCAAGTTGTCTGTGTGGGACCAAAACTTGTGAGTAATTAGATCTGTTTTCCATGTTCATCTTACATTTCCAGCTACTATTTTCTGTATTTACTGTATTATAGTAGTATAGAAGTTCAGAGCTTGGGGTGCCCCAGAGACCCGCCTCAAAGGTTTGTTGTGAGAATTAAATGGATTGATGTGTGTGAAGGGCCTATTGTGGGGTGGTGATCACTGACAATTTTGGGGGTGCATGGTTATCTGAGCTCATTGTTTACATGTCTTCTTCCTTTTGAACCTCACAACTATACCATTGAAGATGAGGAACCTAAAATTCAGAAAGATAAAGCAATTTCCTAAATATCACACAGTTAGTAAATGACAGAGCCAAGACTCTCAAGTTTTCCCTATGACATACATCAGGACTTTAAAATTATACTTTCTTAGGAGAGCATTTTTGCTGGTGGTTTGACTATTTTCTGTGTTAATTAGATCAACATCCTAGTTCTTACATCATATATTTTTATGAGAAAACACCAGAGACAGTTGGTATAGTTTTTCATGCCCCAATTCTTTTGTGCTCTAAATTGTGACTAACTCTAATACACATACTTGTTTTAGAATAATGGAACTAAGAAATGAAATCTTGATGGATGTAAGGCAGCGTCCTTCCGAAATCTTAATTTATTCAGTGAAACATTTTTATCACTACTATAAATGTCCTTGTAACTTTTGATGTTCTTCAGTATAGGTGATATTTAATAACGTGCTAATGTTTCTCATTTTTATTTTAAAGGAAAACATCGTAAAACTGGAAGAGATGTGGCTATTAAAATCATTGACAAATTAAGATTTCCCACAAAACAAGAAAGTCAGCTTCGAAATGAGGTTGCAATTCTACAGGTACTTCTTTGATTCTCATTTGAGGGCTATAAAGTCTCCTTCACTTTTGTAAAGCAAAGTTATCTGTGGCACAAATATTTAAGAGCACTTTAAAATAACTGAAAAGGGAGATTAAGTATCAGACTCTGGCTGAGTAGTATCTTTCATGAGTTTAGGCAGCAGTTGTCCCTTTTTTTAAATATTTAATTCTAGGTTTTAATATGTTATTAGTATTCTTTAAACAGGTAATGTTTCAGCATTTGTTCATAGTGGACATGCTGAGAACTTTTTGTTTTACATTACAAATGACCTTGTCTTCATAAACATTCCTCCTTTATGCTGTGATAATTACATGAATTGGGGCATATAACTGTCAGCATTTGGGGTATGAAAGATATGTCCGAGAATCAGATCTTCTTAATTTTATTAATGTCTGCTTTATCCCTCCATGTGGGCTGCTCATTTGCTATTGGGCATGTCACCTAACTCTTCACTAATAGCAGTTTTTTCCTTTTGAAACCAGAATTTGTTAATAAAACTTTTAATGTGGTATATGGTTTTTATTATTATTGAAATGTGAGTAGTTTGCTAGATGTTGTCAATGTAGCTATCTACTATATACAATTTAGACCATTGATGAATGCCAATTTTTATATAAATGTCATAATTTTCTACTTACACAAGATGATCTTAATTTCTAAATCACAGTTTTATTAGACTATTTTTATTTCAAATATTGCTAACAAAGTAAAATAAATTGTATTTCTTCATTTATTGTTTTGTCTAATAGCCATTTATTGAGTTACATACAATAAGTTTAAAAGAAATGGTTTCTGCCCTAAAAGAGCTTATGTGTACAAAAAAAAAAAAAAAAAAAAAAAAAAAAAAAAAAAAAAGCAGATAATGACTTATGTACATTAAAAAAAAAAAGTAGTTTTTTTCTGGGGCTCAGAATTTCTAAAAATGTGTTTTTAAGCCTCCAAGTAGCCAATGTAACATAGTTTTCATTTTACGTTTTCAGGTTCAGGTAATGTACTATTTTCTCTGTTCTCTTCTATTCACAATGTTGTCTGTTCTCATGAGGAAGAAGATAACCACAGATCTTCAGATGCCAATTCATGGATTCATGGATTAGCACTTGCCTAATCAGTTACCAAAAAGAAATTTTTTGAAAAATTATTCTCCATTTGGCAATATTAGCTTCAAATAACATATGAAAATTTGGTAAATGACATCATTCCAAACCTGGCCCCTTCTCTTTCAGTCTGCACCTTCATGTGGTCTCTTGAGGCAGATTCCTTTGCGGAGGAAAAACCTCTAGATTTAGCTTACACGTCTTCCAGAGACAGGACACAAGGAATTTCATAGTTAACATAGCTATGTCTTCCCACGTCTTATTGCAGTTGCAGAAGACTGACCCTAGGCCTTTTAATTGTCTTCTGAGTCAACACGGTATCAACTGCTAACTGTAGTGAGGTAGAAAAATATAATACACCTGAGCATAAATTGCCTCCTATCCTCTTTTCCTAAATATGAGATACAAACAACTCAGATGCTGTAAATAGACATGTAGAAAAATTTTCATTATCATGTGATTTTCTAAAAGAATTTAGTTAGATTGAAAGCCAAATTCTTACCCTTGTCCTTATGAAGAGTTTGAAAATTTTTCATAGTACAGCCTGAAAACTAAAAAAAATCCTCATCACTCACTACTTAACCCCACTATCCCCAATCATTTTTAACTTCATTCTGAAACTAGTATTTATTAAGTTCTCATCTTGAGCTAGGTTCATACATACGTGTGGACAAAGAAACAAAGGTCTTTGCTGTTATGGGTCTTTAAGTTTTATCACTCAGTTATGCCTTTAATTAGATGTTGGCAACATATTTTTATATTGAATTTTTAATCTCATAGCCTGTAAAATCAGTCATTTTAGTGTGTTGGCTTAATTACATAAGAGATCCATTTTGATAGTTCATACTTTGTCATAAAAACTGCCAATTATTTCAAGGTGTGTTCATCAAAAATAGGAAACTCATCTTGTCTTTCATATGAAATCAAACCAAAAAACATTTGAACCTTTTTTTTCCATTGTCAAATATGTCAGCCTCTCTGGAAAGATTTTAGATTCATCATCAAGATGCTAAGGTTCAAACTAACCTCACTTGAAGTTTTGCTCACATATCACTACTACTACCTATATGAGCACTATTCTGTAACCCTGTATGAAGTTGTTGCCCACATGGACCTGCTATCCCACACACTCCCTGGAACTGCTCTTATTCTGTTCCACTTTAGGGTTTTTTTCACAGCAATTCACTTATCATTTTCTAACCTATTATAGTGTTTTAGTCAGCTTTTTGCCATTGTGACTAAAAGATTTGACCAGAACAATTTTAGGGGAGGAAAAGTTTATATGAGGGCTCACAGTTTCAGAGGTCTTAGTCATAGATGGCTAGCTCCATTACTCAGGGATCAAGGTGAGGCAGAACATCATGGTGGAAAAGTGTGGCAGAGGGTAGCAACTCACATGGTGATCAGGAAGCAGGGAGGGATTCCACTTGACAGATATAAAATATACATCCCAAAGCCACACTCCCAGAGTCCCACCTCCTCCAGTCACACCTTATCAGTCTTCAGTTACCACTCAGTTAATCTCTACCAGGGGATTTATTCACTGATTGGGTTAAGGCTTTCACAACCCAATCATTTCTTTTCTGAGCCTTCTTGCACTGTCTCACACATGAGCTTTTGGGGGACACCTCACATCTAAACGATACCATAGAGAAATTTGTTTTTTTAATTTTTTTAGATGTATATGACATAATCTATTGTGACATAATTATACAAGCATGAAATATATCTTGTTCTAATTCAGATCCCAGTACCTCTCATTCCCCTCTTTCTCCCCACCCCCTGCTTCCTTCCTTCTAGTAATCTTTCTGACATTTACCCATAATTATTGTTTTTTAAAATAATTTATTGTGGAGGTACATGATGGTGAGATTCACTATAGTATATTCATATATGTACATAAAAAATTTCCATCAGATTCATTCCACTGTCTTTTCTTTGCTTATTCTCCTCTGGTCACATCTTTTAGTCACAGTAGCAAAAAGCTGACTAACATACTATAATAGGTTAAAAATGATAAGTACTGTGGAAAAAAAAAAAAAAAGACCCAAAGTGGAATGGAGGCATTAGCCCTCATCTAACCTACTGTGCTTCTGTTTTTCCCTTCACCACCCCTCCCTTACTATGGGTTAGCTTCCACATATCAGAGAAAACACTTGACCTTTGATTTGGGGGGGTGGCTTATTTCACTTAGCATGATAGTCTCCAGATCCATCATTTGCTGGCAAATGCCATAAAGTCATTCTTCTTTATGGCAAAGTAATACTCCATTGTGTATACGGACCACACTTTCTTTATCCATTCATTTGTCAAAGGGCACCTTAGATTGGCTCCATAGCTTAGCTGTTGTAAATTGAGCTGCTATAAACATTGATGTGCCTGTGTCACTTTAATATGCTGATTTTAAATTCTTTGGAGATTTACTGAAGAGTGGGATAACTGGGTCAAATGGTAGTTTCATTTCAAGTTTTTTGAGAAATCTCTATTCTGCATTCCAGAGTGATTGTACCAATTTGCAGTCTCTCCAACAGTGTATGAGTATATCCTTTTCCCCGCATCCCAGCAACATTTATTGTTACTTGTATTCTCAATAATTGCCATTCTGACTGGAGTGAGATGGAATTTCATTGTAGTTTTAATTTGGATTTCTTTAATTGCTAGAGATGTTGAACATTTTTTCATATATTTGTTGACTGTATTTCTTCTTCAGTGAGGTGTCTCTTTACTTCCTTTCCTCATTATTGACTGGAGTTTTTTTGTTTGGTTGTTTTCTGTTTGTTTTTTTGTTTTGTGTGTGTACGCATTAAGATTTTTTAGTTCTTTCTATATCCTGGAAATTAAGGCCCTATCAGAGGTGCAGGTGGCAAAGATTTTCTTCTACTCTGTAGGCTCTCTCTTCACATTCTTGATTCTTTCCTTTGCTGTACAAGAAACTTTTTAATTTGTTACTCTCCCATTTATTAATTTTTGATTTTACTTTTTGAACTTGAGGAATCCTACTAAGGAAGTCAGTTCCTGAGCCAATATCTTGGAGTGTTGGGCTTACATTTTCTTCTAGTAGGTGCAGGGTTTCCAATCTAATTCCTAGGTCTTTGATCCACTTTGATTTGTCTTGTGAAGGGTGAGAGATAAGGATTAAATTTCATTTTACTGCATACAGATTTCCAGTTTTCCAAGCCCCATTTGTTGACGAGGCTCTCTTTTCTGCAATATATGTTTTTGGCACCTTTGCCTAGTATGAGATAACTGTATTTATGTGAGTTTTGTTTCTGTGACTTCTATTCTGTTACACTGGTCTTTATGCCTGTTTTGGTGTCAAAACCAGAGGTGAAAGACCTCTACAATGAAAACTATAGAACACTAAAGAAAGAAACTGAAGAAGACCTTAGAAGATGGAAAGACTTCCCCTGTTTTTGGATAAGCAGAATTAATATTGTCAAAATGGCCAGACTGGTTCTGGGATTGTGGCTTAGTGGTAGAGCACTTGCCTAGCACATGTGAGGCACTGGATTCTAAACTCAGCACCACATAAAATAATAAAATTAAGGTATTATGTCCATCTATAACTAAAAATTTTAAACAATGGCCATACTATCAAAAGTGCTGTGTAGATTCAATGAAGTTCCCTCAAATTTCCAATGATGTTCTTCACAGAAATAGAAAAGGTTGTCATGAAATTCATTTGGAAAAATAAGAAACCCAGAATAGCCAAAGCAATCCTTAGTGATAAAATCAAAGCAAAAGGTGTCACAATACCAGACCTTAAATTATGGAATTTTATTTATCATGTTTTCTAGGGGTTCCTTGCTGATATCATTGTTTTGTTCACAAGTGAATCTCTAATATCAGAAATTATTTCTGACATATATTAGCTACTTAATAAGTATTTGTTGAATAATTAATTAAAATCATACAAAATACTATCCTATTGCATAAGATACCCTTCATTGTATCTTACCAAGAAGCAAAAGACTAGATTGCATTTGAGACTAATGGTTAATTGCTTGGTTAATTGAAAAAGATCATGTATGGTTTGTTTTACAAAAGTCCTCTTTGTTGCATTTTATATTTCTTATTAAAAGATTAACTTTTAGGATCTGAAAAGATAGAGTGGTAATGCAGAAAGGAGTGGGAGTTGGAATTTCAACTCACTCACTCTGATATATTCAGGAAAAGTACCATAATCAAGATCAGTTGAATGGAGAGGAAGATATTATTTTACTGTCAACATGGATGACCTCACTCTGGGAATGTGTTTCAAATCTGCCTAAATCAGCTAGATGAAAGGAGGGACAAGCCAGGCAGACAGTTGGAGGAGTTGGCAGGGAAGGTAAGCACAAGGCACAGTGAGGTGGGAGATTTAAAAAGGAACAACTGATCCATGCTGTTGAAGGAATGAGATTAGTCCAGTGGGAGAATTTTTATAAAATAGAGCAGTCATCTTGTCATCTCTTTAGGTCATTCCTTAATATAGCTCAGCTCTTGAGATCTAATATTTCATAGGCACTCCATCCTCATATGCTATCCTTAGGACATCTCCACTATGTTGTGCCACTCATTGCAACCAACCTACTTAAAACCAAACACTGAATCCTAGTGTCTTTCTCTGCAAAATGCTGTCTCCCTGACTTTCTGTTTTGCTGTTATTCTTTCAGTTTCTTAGGCAAGAACGCTTTCTCTTCAATTAGTGAAAATATTAGAACATTCATTAATACATGTGAAGCACTTCTTACTTTAAGTGAAGGAATTGCCAGACTTCTGGACCTCATAAAATGATTGAAACTCATTAAGGTATTTATAATCTATTTGGCTAATCAGATATAATGAGCTTCAAGCCAGACTAGCTATAAAAGCGTAGTGAAACAGACCAGGGATCACCACTACAGCCAAGCATTGGCATAAGGGAGACCTTCAAAGGGAATGTGGCATTGGAGAAATTGAAAGATTCATAGGCTTTACACTCAGAGAAATGGCAGAAAGGGTCAGTACTTCAGTAAAATAAATATTCTTTAGGATTAAGTAGAAAAGTTTTAATCATTTTATAACTGTGATCTATGATTTTCCTCTTGTGCTCAAAAAGAATTCTGAAAACTTTGTATTTGCTTATGTATTTTGAAGTTGATATCTAGAACTGTTTTCTCAAAAGTTTAGAGTTTTGACTTACTAGTGTATTAAAATATTGGCATTTGAAATTAACGCTGTTTTATCACTCCTTTAAATGTGTATGTTCCTGGAGTGGAACTAAAATGCCTTAGCACAATACCTGGCCCCTCTAGACACTCAGTGAATATTTGTTGAATGAATTATGTAGCCAAAAATAAGGATTCAGGGTGATACAGCTTTGTAGAGCATGGCAATAAAATAATAAATTATTTCATATCTTTGTTCCCTATTGTCCAGAAAAAAAAATGGTGATTTGTCTTTACAAATCAAGCTTAAATGTGTATCTTTTGGATGATCATGCATAGGTGGGGAGGAGATAATCACAAGAGAGAAGCAGAGAATAGCATCATGAAATGTGGGTGGGAAAATGAAAAAATTTCAAAACTGGTGGTTTTATTTAATCATGAAGAAATAAATTATTTTTCTAGAAAAAAATGTGCAAATGTGGATACTTTTTATAGTATGTATTGAGAGGCTGGTTTATGCTTCCCTTTTATCAAATATGTTTTAATTATGTTTATTCAAGTATGTCTTTAATTATATTTGGTTGCATGAAGAATTTTCATGAAATTATCTTTTTTTTTTTTTTTTGATACTAGGTATTAAATCTAGGAGTACTTTACCAACGAGCCTCAACCCCAGCCCTTTTAATTTTTAGTTTGAGGGCAGACTCTCTTTAAGTTGCTGATGGTCTCACTAAATTGCTGAGTCTGGCCTTGAACTGCCTCAGCCTCTGAAGTGCTAGGATTGCAGGTGTGTACCACCACACCCAGTTTCATGAAATTCTTCTTTAGGAAAGCAATGTTTTGCATCTCTAAGTTAATCTTGTTGTCTTCTCCATGTTTCAAAAAATAAAACCTGTAAATTGGTATTACATATGTCAAACAGAGAGAAAAAAAGAAAAAAAAAATCCCATGAGAAAAAAGAATAATTTAAGAAGTTTCAAACCAAACATTAGGTCACATGTTTGTCACAGTGAAAACCTAGGTTCCAAAGTTCCAGGTTCCAAGTAAAAACTTTTCCATTTTTCAGTAAATCTTTTTCAAAATTGATTTTTTAAAATTATGGATTAGAAACAATGCTTGATATGCATGCTTCATAGGAGTATTTGGGGCATTAAATGAATAATATACAAAATCTTTTTTTAATCAGTATTTTCCACCATATTTTTGAAAGACCACAGTCTTGTGAGCTCCTTCATGGAAGGAGGGGGAAAATGTTTCTTTATTGAGAGTGTTTGGAATATTATGTTCTATATCTAGATCATCTACATCTTGAAAGTGAACGTACCCTTTCACTTATGAAAGATTTAGAGAAGTTCCATAATTATGAACTTATTGCATTTTGAGAATATGCCATTTAAACTATACAAATGTAAGATATTATAATTTGACCTTTTGGCATATCATGTTCTGTCTTCTGATCCTGTTCAGGAGACCTAGCTACTTACTCAAGTTCCCATTATGCATTCCATGTCTATACAGATAGTTTAACATCCTAATAGAATGTTTTGCTTTCTGCAGTGCTGCTGACATCTAAATATAGAAGCAGTCTGCAGTGATACAATTTGTTAAAAATTACACTTACAGTCTAACAGCAAAACTAAACTAGGCTTATGTGTTCAGGTCTCCAGCCAGGTAGATGAACAGAAAATAAAACTTTTCCATATGTATCCATTTCTATGCATCCAATATCAAATATAAAAATGGTATTTGATCCACTTTCCATTTTATATATGATAAGATAGCTTGGTGCTGTACAAAGTCTTATTTCTTTATTATAACAAGTCATAATTTCAATTCTGTCTTTCCCCTAAACACAAAAGCAGTATTGGCATGAATGAAAGAGGGGCACAGTTGATGGATGGAATGTTTACTAAAACTGATTTTTTAAAAGATGCTGGAAAGTCTTTAATTTCTGTCTTTGTAGACTTGCTGCTGGTTCTCAAATACTACATCTGTTTGCCTAAATTCCACTTGAAATTCTAGCGCAGTTTGGGAGTTAGGAGGTGTGTACTATCATGTGTACAAGATCCTTGCTGTGTGAGGGTCTTTCTTGAGTTTTGTGATTAAAAACTCACTCCCAAATTAGTTTCAGGCAGATTCAATCATATACAAATGTTAATGCCAACTATACCCCTGTGTATGATCTCAGATGATAGACTGAAGACTTCTAGTTTTTGTTGTTTGACTCAGTTTTCATTGTAAAGAATGTTTTTTTTTTTTTAAGATTACTTTTCTAAAAACAGTTGTAGGTTAACAGCAATAGAAAATTTCCAAATACATACTGCCTTAGCCTCCTCAGTCAGTATCTCCCAACAGAGTGGTCCATTTGTTACAGTTCATGAACCTACATTGACATATCATCATCACTAGAAATCCATAATTTGCATTAAGTTCACTTTGGTATATTGAGTGGATTTAAACACATGTATCCATCATCATAATATCTATCATACAGAGTATTTTTACTGCCCTAGAAATCCTCTGTGCTTCACCTATTAATCCCTCCCTCTTTCCCAACTGCAGGCAACTACTGAAATTTTTACTGTCTCCATAGGTTTGCCTTTTCCAGAAAATTATATTTTGAAATTACACAGTATATAACTCTTTCAGATTGTATTTTTCCACTTAGTAATAGATGTTTATGTGTTTTTTTGATCTTTTTTTATTGTAAACAAATGGGATACATGTTGTTTCTCTGTTTGTACATGGAGTCAAGGCATAACATTTGTGTAATCATAAATTTACATAGTGTAATGTTGTTTGATTCATTCTGTTATTTTTTTTTCCTTCCCCCCACCCTTCCCACCCCTCTTTTCCCTCTATACAGTCCTTCCTTCCTTCATTTTTGCCACCCTCCTTAACCCTAACCCTAACCCTAATGCTAACCCCTCCCACCCCCCATTATATGTCATCATCTGCTTATCAGCAAGATCATTCGTCCTTTAGTTTTTTGAGATTGGCTTATCTCACTTAGCATGATATTCTCCAATTTCATCCATTTGCCTGCAAATGCCATAATTTTATCATTCTTTATAGTGGAGTAATATTCCATTGTATATATATATGCCACAGTTTCTTTATCCATTCATCAATTGAAGGACATCTAGGTTGGTTCCACAATCTGGCTATGGTGAATTGAGCAGCAATGAACACTGATGTGGCTGTATCTCTGTTGTGTGCTTATTTTAAGTCCTTTGGGTATAGGCCAAGGAGTGGGATAGCTGGGTCAAATGGTGGTTCCATTCCAAGCTTTCTGAGGAATCTCCATACCGCTTTCCAGAGTGGCTGCACTAATTTGCAACCCCACCAGCAATGTATGAGTGTACCTTTTTCTCCACATCCTCGCCAACACCTATTGTTGCTTGTGTTCTTGATAATCGCCATTCTAATTGGGGTGAGATGGAATCTTAGGGTAGTTTTGATTTGCATTTCTCTTATTACTAGAGATGTTGAACATTTTTTCATATATCTGTTGATTGCTTGTACATCTTCTTCTGTGAAGTGTCTGTTCATTTCCTTAGCCCATTTGTTGATTGGATTATTTGTATTCTTGGTGTAGAGTTTTTTGAGTTCTTTATAGATTCTGGAAATTAGCACCCTATCTGAAGTATGAGTGGCAAAGATATTCTCCCACTCTGTAGGCTCTCTCTTCACATTACTGATAGTTTCCTTTGCTGAGAGAAAGCTTTTTAGTTTGAATCTATCCCAGTGGTTGATTCTTGCTTTTATTTCTTGTGCTATGGGAGTCCTGTTAAGGAAGTCTGATCCTAAGCCAACAAGGTGAAGATGTGGACCTACTTTTTCTTCTATAAGATGCAGGGTCTCTGGTCTGATTTTGAGGTCCTTGATCCATTTTGAGTTGAGTTTTGTGCAGGGTGAGAGATAGGGGTTTAATTTCATTCTGCTGCATATGGAATTCCAGTTTTCCCAGCACCATTTGTTAAAGAGGCTATCTTTTCTCCATTGCATATTTTTGACACCTTTGTCTAGTATGAGAAAATTGTATTTATTTGGGTTTGTGTCCATGTCCTCTGTTCTGTACCATTGATCTATCTGTCTAGATGTTTATGTTTCTTCCATGTCTTTTCATGGCTTCATAGTTTATTTCTTTTCAGGGCTAAATAATATTCCATTATGTGGATATACCAGAATTTATACATTCATCTTCAGTAGGACATCTTGGTTGCTTCCACGTTCTGGCAATTATGAATAAACCAGCTTTAAGCATTCACATGCAGGCTTTTTTGTGAACATAACTTTTCAGTACCTTTGAGTAGATACCAAAGAGTATGATTGCTGAATCATGCAGTATAATATCATTAGTTTTGTACAATCTAGCCTGTCTTTCAAAGTGGCTGCTTCACTTTGCATTTTCAGTCACATCGAATGAGACCTCCTGTTGTTCCATGTCCGTACCAGCATGATAGCACATGTTAGTGTTCAGGATTTAGGCAATTCTGATTGGTATGTAGTAGCATATTGTTGTTTTATTTCCAATCCTCTGATGACATACAATGTGGAGCATCTTTTCAAATGGTTGCTTATTATTTGTATTTCTTCTCTTTTGGATGGTGCAGATTTACCTTTACAAGTCATACTTGATACCATGAGTCTAACAGAGATGATGCTTGGTCTTACTACCTGCATAGAGGTGGAAAGGCTAAAAAAGATCCCTTGGTGTTTCCCTCTTCAATTTCACCTTTACTACAAGAATCTTGACCTCCCCTGTATGTCTTTCCTAGTGGAATATCCATCCCTAACATGTTTTCAGGGATGAGAGAAATTAGCACCAAATATGGATCAATGACCTTCCCTTTGTTTATAGAGAACTAGTAAATAGTTCCAGGTGAGTTTCTGATGGTCCTCTATTGTCCTTATTGAGGTGCAACTGTAGCTCTGCCCTTATTAAAGGGGACTGAGGCAAATCCACCCAATAACCAGGAAATCAAGAGGAACACAGAAATTCCTCACCCTCCCCTGTAGGGGGAGCAGAAGAGAGAGGATGGAACTGTTGTTTAGATTAAACTCTACTTAAGGCTACTGAGATCTTTATGTTGTTTATCTTTTCACTGGGGATGTTGGTACGGAGCAAATCATGCCACATCTGCTTTTGTGTTATTTTAATTGGCCCCTCATTTTTTTTCTCCCATTTTTATTTGCCCTTCTTTTCCATCAAGCTTTGTGACATGTTGTCCTGTCCCTGTCCCTAACACCTTCAGTCTCTCCCCAGGTCAGCAGTAGCCTTATTCACATCATAAACCTCCTGACAGTTGAGTTGAAGAGGGAGAAGGGCTATATTGGTTCTCCAGGTGGAGGTTATAAGTTTTTATTTCATTCCGGCTGTTAAAATGGTTTTGTCAGGTCCTTACAACACCTGAGTGTAAATGGCTTATTGCATGTTCAGTTCATGCAGAAAACCCTGGGCTGCCTCAGTGCTTTTCCATGGGGATCCTGCTTCTGACAGATGCTGTTCATTTGGCCATGCTGCTCTCATTCCTGAGATGATATTATCTAGAAGGGAATGATTTCCTTGGATATGGCAGTCATTACTTAGGTGCCGCCTAAGGACTGGGTAAGTGATAATAGTACTCATTTTCTCAGCTTCACTTCCCCCCAGAGAAATGCCATTTCCTCCTGTGTCCCAGAGTCATACCCATCCAGGCAGTCAGACTCTCATAGGGCAGTTGTTTAAAAGTTTTTGTAGTATCTAGCAATTCTACAGCACTATAATCCTAAATAGTTGTACTTTCCTGAACAAAAGTGCCCCACTCCTGCTCTGAATATTCTGTGCCTTTGCTTTGCATTGCAATAATGGTGGAGAGAAAAAGCAAAGCTCATAGGCAGGTGATCTCCTGTCCTCTATCATTTCAATCTTGGCTTCTTCCCCACACCCTTCCTCCCAAGGATTCCATTTCTTTGCATCCCATTCTGATCTCAAGATAAAAGATAATAGCTTGCACCTGTTTTCTCTTCCAGTTCTTTTCCCCCAGCCACACAGAGCAGAAGCTAGTGTTTCAAACTTGGCATCTCAGTTTCCTACTTTTTTAACCAGGTTAAAGGCTAAGTGAGAGGTAGAGAGATACAGATCTCTTTCAGGTTATAACCCTGCTTCTAATTGTATTATCCTTTCACTCACATCTAGTTGGGCATTGAGAGCCAATAGAACTGCCCACAGCAATACCACCCCAATGCAGTGGCAAGATGCCACCCTTTCTTACCACAGTAAGATAAGCAACATTCAGCAAACAGTTGCTCTCAACCCACTGATCTTGAGATCTCCCTGTGCTTACCTGAAAGACTGCAAGAATTTAACACACAGGCCACCCCACCCCATACAAAGTTAGATGGCTGTCCCCAAGATTTCCCCCTTGTATACTTTCTTCCATTTACCCATTCCCTGACCAGCTCATCAGTTTTTCCAGAATAATCCAGTGTGTAGGAACTAGACCCAATGCCTTGAAGCCAAAGAGAAAAGAAAAACAGATCCACGATTGTGCAGAGTACATATTGGTTTTTGCAGGGGGGAGGTTAATGATGGAAACATAATCCTCGGTGGCAGCAAGACAAAGTAAGTTCCTGAATTTTGAGTCAGAAGGAGGGATATGGTGTGTGGTTTGAATCTGGAAAAGGCTCCCATGTGGTCAGAGGTGGGGCTTTGGGGAAGTGATGAGGCTCTGACTTCAAGAGTGAATTAATCCATTGGTGGCTGAATGGACTACAGGGAGATGGGACCTTGTTGGAAGAAGTAGGTCACTGGTGGCATGACCTGGAAGGATTTATCATCCATTTGATCTCTCTCTCTCTCAAGTGCTTGTGTTCTCTTTCTCTCTTTCTCTCCACCCTGCACTTTCTCCACATCCTGGCTGCCGTGAGCTGAGCAGCCTTTCTCTGCCATGCCCTTCCACCATGATGTTCCTACAAAGGACTTAATCTTATCATAGACTGAAACCTCTAAAACTCTAAGACAGAATAAATCTTTTCTCCTCTTAGTTGTTTTTGTTAGGTATTTTAGTCATGTGACACAAAGATAACTAACACAATTGGTTACGACAAAAGTAACTTCATCTAAGCCAGAATACACCTGGTTTATCTTAAGCTAGTATGAAAGAATCAGGTACATTTCTGGCATAAGGGTCCAATTATAAGGCTCATACCTATCTAATGGTTTGGGCTACTCATAGTATACTGCAGGAGAGCAGGAAATGTGGAGTGTTAATCTAGAGTAATCATGGCAGTTACAACTCAATATGGCTGCAGTTGTGTCAAGCTGAATCTGCACACTTTTTAATATTCCCAAATAGCTATTTACTTCCAATCGAAGATACATCAGAACAAAAAATTGGAGCATAAAAAACTGGATGTGTCAAGATTGGTAAATACTGATATTGTTGAAGTGGGGTAATATGTACATGGACTTCTCTATACTGTTTTTTTTTTTCAATCTACTTTGAGTCTATTGGAATATGTTCACTTTTAAATAAATAATATAGATAATAATTTTATTACAAGTGTTTTTTGACTCTTTCCTTCAGTTCCAAAATCCAAAGATCTCTTATTCTTGTTCTAGAATTGAGGAATGTGGTAGGAAGACCACAGCTTTGTGTGCTGTGGTAGGTATGGTGCACCACACATATACATGCCTAATCCACAGAACTAATAAACACATTACCTTAGGTGACAAAAGGGACTTTACAGAGGTAATTAAGGTTATAGATCTTAAAATAGGAAAATGAGCTAGCCTTTTCCAAATGAGTCTAATCTAATCCTATGACTCCTTACAAGCAGAATGCTTTTTCCTGCTGGAAGCAGAAGAGATGTAGCAGAAGGAGAAGTCATGAGAGTTTTGAAGTACGAGGACTCAACCCACAGGTAGCTGGGCAGAAGATGGATGGGCAACTTGATGAGGAATTCACGCAGTGTCAGGGAGCTGAAAGTCTGGTCACTCACAGCCAGCAAGGAAACAGGGACCTCACCTCTGCAGCCCAAATAACTGGATTATGTCAGCAACCTAAACAAGCTTGGAAGTAAATTTTCCCTCAGAGCCTACAAATAAGAGAACAGCTTGCCAACAGCTTGATTTCTGCCTAAGAAAACCATATCAGAGAAAACAGCTGAGCTCACTAGACTTCTGACCTACAGAGCTGTGATATAATAAATGTGTATTGTTTTAATAAATGCACACAAACAGCAAGGAGAAAGATGGGGGATGACAAATAGAATGTTCAGGTTTGTGGCAGTTTGTACTTAATCTGATGTAGTCTCTGTCAGGTAAAAAGACAAAAGAATGTTTTCTTCCCTGCAATCACTGTAAAGCCAGAAGTTCAGCCTCGATCTTTTTAAAATGCCAGGAGATTTGCCCAATAATAATATTAATACCTTTAGACCCACTAATTTTTTTATCAGACAAAAATACCACCTATTTATTAAGCAAATAAATGTTTAAAATGAAATAAGCCTATAGATCTGGGGGGTTTATATATTTCCTCCAGGAAACAAAAAAATATATTGTATTCCTAGTCCAGAATTCTATATACTTGGAATGGTTTATGATCTTCCCTTCATTTATCATCCTCATGGTTTAACAGATAAGACTTAAATAGTAAGTCTCCTCAACAAGCTGAAATAAAATGACAAATGAAGTATTCTACTCTACTTCAGGTCATTTATAAGTGTGAGAAGACTCAATCCTGCCCATCAGAATGAATGGTCCATCACTATTGCTGACTGTGACCGGGGAGGTGGTGAAACTGTCATCTAATGGGATCTTTTTAATTGGGAGGAGCACTTGTAGGGGCAATGAGGGGTAACTAAGGTCATCAATTTCTTTTATCTGTTGTGGTTTATTGTGCAATCAAGGAAAGTTGAACTCAGAACAGCAAAATCATTCATCCATGGTTGTATCCCCCTGACTAGAACTTGAAGCTTGGTCATAGCCAAACTAGAACCTTGATCTCTTCACTATATACATTTTTACTTACGGTATATAACTGTCAGCAGACTCCAGCAAGCCAAAGACTTTCTTTTCTTACAATGCAAACTAGAACCTTCTAAAAAAGAAAAGACCAATAATAATAATACCTAATCCTCACTATGACTATGTACAGGCAAAATTCCAAGTATTTTGTATATGTTAAATAATAATTCTTGACTGTTAGACATATTATTATCCCATTTTGCATGTGATATAATGGAAGCACCTCAGAGTCTGAATAACTCCCAGAAAATCAGGAGCTAGAATAAGAAATCCTGTCTCCAGAGGACTTGCTCCTGAAATCATGCTGCAAGACTTGGGGCCATCCCTGTAGATATGCCTGTTGTGGTCTAAACTGAAAACCCAAAGAAAGCAAGGGAGTTGAATGGCCTTTTCTAAGGGGCAGAGGATACCATGATCATTATTGTCTGAACAGCTCACTTTCAATTCTTTATTTCTCATCCTCAGGAAAATAATGAAATTGTGGGAAGATTTTCACAAATCATGTAAGGAAGGATGAGCATGATGGGGAGGGTGTAATTTAGAGGAAGGTACTGACTACATCACTTAGCTACTGCCGCCACCTTCCTGATCTCTCATTGATAGCTGTCTCCTGGTGTCTTTTTTTTTATTATTGTGCATATATTTTTTTATTAATTATACAATAATAAATACCATCATTAAAATACATTTTACATAATTCATATATGAACCATCTGGAAGTTAGCAACAAGAATCATGTCAATTTAGTTGTAAATAATTCACTATGGATATTCTATGAATAAAGACTTTTTCTTATATAGCACAATTATCACACTTAGGAAATTTTTTTACTGATACAATGTAATTATCTAACATATAGCCTATTTTCAATTTTCCCCAAATGAGCCAATCCACGCCCTTCATAACTGTTTCCGCCATCTAAGGTGCAATCTAGGATCACAGGCGACTTTTAGATGTCACATCTCTCCAGTCTCCTTTAAACCACAAACATTGCCCAAGCCTTTCTGGTCTATAAGGACCTGCACTTCTTACGAGGGTTCATTTGAGGGTTTGTTGGATTGTTTCCTCCTATTCAATTCAGGTTAAGAACTGTGAGCAGGGATGCTGCTTCAGTGATGTGGAGGGAATGAAGCAGAGGGTACACCGACATCAGTTTGCTCCTGGTCTCATGATGTTTGGTTGTTTAAATCTGATTGTTTATTTAAGGTATTCTCCATTGTCAGGGTACCGCTTCCCTTTGCAATGAAGCATGCCAGTGGTCACCCTTTGAGGGACAGTCTGTTCCCCCAACAATCTTTCACTTACTGATTTTAGTATCAACAGAGCACTCTTGCCTGCATCACTTATTGATTACTATGGTTGCTGTAAAATAGTATTTTTTTTTTCCTTCCATCATCCTTCTCCATCCATTGACTCTTCAAAAGTACTTCATGAAAGAAAAAAACACCCAGGACCACCTTTGTTACGGGGTTCCGCAATGAAACGCCATTCACTGCTTCTGCAGGGAATTGGGGATCTGCACAAGCTGCATGTCTCTGTAGCAGAGAAGTGTTGCAGGTCCTAATGAAGGTCCATGCCTTCAAGTGTGGCAGCAGACACCAGCAGCTCACCATCCATTTCTTCTTAATTAGAGGAATTGCTGCCGCCACCGCATCAAGACACACTGTGGGTCTGCTCTTCTGCACTTCATTGTCTTACTTGGTGCACCGCCACCTCGAGAGAGATCGTGCACCTGCAGGCTGGGCAGTGTGGCAACCATATTGATGTCAACTGGGAGGTGATCAGCAACCAAGGTGGCATTGATTCTACCACGGGGACAGCCATCTGCAGTTGGAGCGCATCAAAGTACATTACAAGTCACCAGTGGCATGTAGGTGCCCCACGCTGTTCTTGTGGACCTAGAGCCTGCCACCAGGGACTCGGTGTGCTCAGGCCCCTTTGGGCAGATCTTCAGGCTGGGCAATTTTGTTTTGGGTCAGAGTGGTGCTGGGAGCAGCTGGGCCAAGGGGCACTACACAGGACATGTGGATCGGTGGACTTTGTGCTAGATGCTTAGCTGGTCCAGAGACAGCAGTATGTGCTGGTGCTTGACAAGTGCGCAATGTATCTCAGCTGGCCTCTGAGAACTGAAGCAGGAGCCATTTCTGGGTGAGATCACTGCCACGGTGGCTAGGTTTGGGAGATCCATTTTCCAAGGCTCTTGTAGTCATTAAGATAGAGTAAATCTTTTCAATTAATTGGTTTTGCGCTGAGTGGGTATCATGGCGGAGTGAAGCCACGCGACCCTGCATTCATCCCGGAAGTCCCTAGTGTCTTTAAGAATGATCTGAAATGGCATCTCCTTATTAAGAATTAAGTGTAAAATAAATACAGATCATGTAGATAGGGGGGAAAAAATCACAGTTTTCTTCCAGCCAAAGCTGTTGAAAACTTTTACAAACAATAGGCAAACTTTAAGGGGTTATACCTGGAAAGTAAAGAGAGCTATCTTATCCTTGGTACTAAGGAAAATCATTTTGCATATCATATCAATGGTGGCATCTAATTTTCACAGCTATATTGTATTAGTCAGTTTTTTGTCACTTGACCAGAATATCTAACATAAACAACTTAGAGGAGAAAATACAACCTGAATCAGTTTCAGAGGTTTTCATCTGTAATCTGCTGGTTCCATGGCTCTCATCCTGAGGTGAGGCAGAACATCATGGTGAAAGGGCATGGTGGAGGAAAGCTTCTCAGCTCAAGGCAGCCAAGAAAACAGAAAGCGGGTAAGCAAGGCGTCAGCGACAACATATACTCCCCAAGCGCATGCCCTCAAGGATCCACCATACAGCTAGGTCTTAATTCCTACAGCTTTCACCACCTCTCAATAATGTCATCAAATTATTAACTCATGGGTGAGGTCAGAGGCTTCATGATCCAATCACCCCCAAAGGCCCCACTTCTGAATATTGCTGCTTTAAGGACCAAGTCTTTAATAACTGAGTTTTTAAGACACAATTCATGCCCAAATTATAATGTGTATCATTGGTACTTGTCATAAAAATTGTTACTATGATCAATTATTCATTATCAGAATCCTGAGATTAAAGTCACTTCACAATGAAAAAGTCATACATTATATTTTTTTTTCTGAAGAGAGGCTGTCACTATCATATTTGTTGCAAACTGTGGCTAAATATGTCAGATAAATATTAGCATATCTAAAATAAGGGCATTTAAATCTTAATCTTATTCACTTGGTGAAAAGTAAGGAGATAGAGGGTTTCTTCATCCATCAATAAAATTTAACAAACTTGTGATGAGCCTTTAATGTGTACTAGGTACTAGACTAGGAATGCAGTTGATTAAAGTGTAGGCACTAAGGTGTTTGTAGTTTTATAGGTAAGAGAAATAGATTTACCAGTTAAAAAAAAAAAAAAGTTACAAAATAAGATTGCACTGAACACTCTGGAAATTAAAAGATCCAAATCCCACTTTTAAGAGTCAGCGAAGTTGCCTCCAACCAGAGATTCATATCAACCAATGGCTGATTCAGACTATGGAAATGGTATGCCTGAAAAAATAGAGAGGCTGTATGTGCCTTGTTATGAAAATGTTTCAGTAAGCCAACAGAGAAGACTGAATATGTGGAAGAGGAGGGAAAGAAGTTGGAGAAATATTGGAGTGGGAGGAAGAGAACAGCTGATCATGAAGGGTTTTGTGTGCCTTGCTGAAGGGAAATGCCTTATCCTGAAGGTGGTAGTGATTCATATGTGGCCTTGAAGCTTGACGGTATGATCAGACTCACTTTGGGAAGATCGGAGTGACAACCTTTGGAAGAATGGGTTGGAGAACAAAACCTAAGACAAGGAGGTCAGTTGGAAGGTGGTGGCAGGACCTTGGGAAAGACAAGGACTCAGACCAAAGCATAACCATAAGGAGGATGAGGTAGACCTCAGTCACTTTAGAGACTGGCTGGTTGTTGAAGTGAAGAAGTACATGTTTAGGATGACTCTCAGCTCTCTGACTTGGGAGGGTCATCTGTCACCAAAAGAGGAAACATTGGAAGAACAAGTTCCAATGGAGAGACATTGATTCATTGTTGGACATTTTTCATTTAAATGAACATAACAAAACACAGGTGTATATAAGACTCTGCATATCAAATGGGCATTATTTTTAACAAGTGTTTTATAATCATATGTGCTCTCTATAAGATAACTTTTAAGCATCTACCAGGGAATTATAGGCTATTTCTCTTTCATAAGGCATTAGGTTATTGTGAATCCTAGGACCATTAAATGAAGTAGAAATTGTGAAAGACTATAATTAGAAAATATATATGATGGTATGCTCCTCAACCCTGGAAAATTAACTGGAATGAGAATCACAAAGTTTTTGCTTTGGTACTATACTGTTGAAGAAGACATCTCATACCGCACCTACATTGCTGTGCAATGGAATAGTTTGCCATTTAGAATTTAAATACTAAACTCATCACTGTTAAGTTTTGTTTGCCCTGTCTCAATGTGAGCTACATCATTTAGTCCTTCAATGGAAGAGTAGTCAGGAGTTCTAGTATTAAAACTGTTTTATGCCTAAAAATCATGTCGAAAAGAAAGATTGACTCTAATTCTTTTTCTCATCTTCCTTATGTTTGAGTAGAATAATCCTAAAAATAGAAGGTGAGACAAAGAATGGAAAAAAAAAGCAAATTTAATGTATCACATCTAACTTTATAAAAGAATAAATTCTCAACTCCACATTTAAAATAAAGCAACACTATTAGTATTAAGGAAATCACCACTTGTAAATGGATGATAGAGAATATTATTTAACATGAATTCAAAATATAAACTAAAATGTACACATAAACTAAAAATAGTATCAGTTTATTATTTTTTAAACAAAATAATATTTGTTTTATAAAAGTCTTTGCTCCTAGTGACTAGTTTCCATTTATTACATAAGAATTTTCTAGGCGACTTGGGTCACAAAAATTTTTGTTTTGATCTCTGAGTGATATTTTGTCCCAGACTTGAAGCAACTTATATTCACCCCATGGATATGTCATCAATCTGTTATGTGTGAATGTGCACTATTCTTTCCTGTCCTTGACCAAATGTTTCATTTCCTGAAAATGAAATTACTTAAATGCAACAAACAGATGGTCAAAGAGTCCTGTAGAAGCTTGCACTGCTACAAAATTTATTATCTGAATTCCTGAGGTAAGCCTGAGAATTTAGTAAAAATTCTCTTTTGCACATAACTATGCCATAGATGATTTTGCAGTCTTCCTGCCATTTTAAAATTCACTTTGGACATTAGGAAGAAAAGGCTAAACAGCTATTTTATATGGAAAATTAAAACTGTGATCAACACTGGTTGAACCTTATCTTGAAATTTTTCTTAAGGTAATAGAAATAACATCATAAATTACATATGAAAATAGAAAAATAATAGCTTGATTCTCTTCCTATTTCCAGGCTTCAAAAATTATATTAGCTAGGTTAAAAAAAATACTCCTTTGTATAGTATGGGGAATTTTGATAAGTAAGACAAGATTCTTCGTATCCTTTTCTTTTTTTTTCTTTTCTTTCTTTTTTTGCTGTCCGATATAAAAAGTCAGGCCATTTGGTTCAATGCAAATAAAAAAACCATCAGCTCAAAAGAAATCACCTGTGATTCCTCTGTCTCAAGTATGTATTAAATACCAATTTATTATATATCAACCATTCAGAAATAGCAAAGTTAGTTTGCTGTTGAAAGATTTTTCCGCTGGCACTCAATGTGTTCTTCAGGAAACCTTTTATAAAAGTCTTTATAGCACAAAGACTTTTATAAAAGAACAATGGCTGAGTGCAATGAGCATGTGAATTTAACGCTTATAAAACTTTTCTAGTTGTTTATACATGGCCTTAGTCAGATGCTTTCACTGAATATGTTGTTGCTTCTTAATCTATATACTTAGGCATATTCAAAGTCCATTATTGGAAAATAGCAAAATTGTCCCTTATTCTTTCATAAAGAGGCATTAGAAAACATTTGTGAAGTCCTTCAGAGATTACAATGACCATATCACAAAATAGTTGCCAGTGAACACCTTCATAAATCTGTCCTGTAGTTTTGGCCTAAAATATTCTGGTAATGCTCCAATTAGAAAACATATGTTAAAGTTTTACCATCTGTATAGGGCTTGCTCAAGTTATATTGTGGTGTGGGGAAAAGGAAAGAAAGAATACATTGAGTAAAAGACTTAAATACCTCTAAGAACTCATGTACTAAGAAGAGTACAAGGGGCAAATGAGAGATGTTACAGATGTATTCAGATAATTTATGCAAGGGAACTTCCAAGTCATCTGCAGACTCCTTTCTCATCCAACCTTTAGAGTCTAAGATGAGGTCAGTAGAAGCAGCAGGCTACCCAGTTACAGGACAGCTCCCTTCCTCTCCTGCCTTCTTTGGGCCTTCAAGGTCACTGTGCCTTACCCTTTAGCCCCTCCTTCCCTCTGCCCACACATGGGAGATCGCCCACCTTGCTGTCTATTTCTTTTGGTCTGCCCCTTTCTTAGTCATTGTACTTGCAGCCCACTCAGACACAAGGCTTTGGTCATTCAAGGAAAGTCAGTCTCCCCAGAACACTGCCTTAATGCTTAAAATTGAATTAAACTGAAATAAGAATCAACTGGGAAAATAACTCAAAGGGGAAGGTACACTTAAAACATCTCCATCTCCTAGAGGTTTGTCCCAGGAGAATCAAAACCTCAGCAGAACTTTCTCATACAATCTTAAAGCTTCTGCTTTAAAAGAGGACAGCTGAGACCTTAGACATCTGGAGGCCAGTGATTTTTGTCAAGTCAGTGTGGTTCCTTTGTCAGGGAAGGGGATACAAGAAACAGGGACTCTGACAGCATTGGGACAGTTTCCTGTACAAACAATGTTATCATCTATAATCCATGTCTCAAATATATTTGTATAATAGGTGGTCATATTAGTCTCCATAATATTCAAAACCATCTGCCTATCCAGGGTTATTTGTAGGAAGTCAGGAAAAAGAAAGTAGTGACAGTGTGAGCTTTGTTAACCCCAACCTCTCTCCATATGCTTTTCTCTGACCATGATAGGACAATTCTGGATGTCTTATCTATGTGAAGTATGCAGATTTGACTAGTTTACAGTGCAGCAGTTTCAAGAATGACTCTAGCCCTTGAGAGGTGAAAAGCTTTTAGATAGTCGTGTAAGCATCTGCTCAGACCACATTAATAAGTTCTTTAACCACATTATGCTACATGTGCAGGCCCCATGACAGAAGAATCAAAAAGACTCATTGAATGTATAAGGCAAAGATCAAAATGGCCCCATAGAGAGTTGCTATTAACATAGTTGCTTCCACCAGTCCTATGGATCTGTATCCAGCAGGTGCCTGAAGTTTCTTGCAAGGGGGAAGCAGTGAGGGCAATATAACAATGTAGATTCACCCAAATCCTTCTGCTCTCCAGCATCCACCTGTAAGCTTGCTCTGTAGTGAGCCATTTCAGGTTTTGAGTGGTAAAAATTTCATTGTCGAATTTTTATCACATGATGAAATTTTTACTAAAATGAAAAAAAACTTTTTTTTCTCTGTTCATCTCTGTTGTTTAAGTTAGATCTTGATTTTGGTTGATGGGGGTAGATCATTTTTGTTTATGATGAAATTTGTTTCCTCATTGAAATGTAAATAGAACATACAGTGGTTTTGTAATATTAGGGTTTTTGTTGTTGTGATGCACTTTATAGAAATCAGTAAATAAATAAATATAAAATGGCCAAGGGTTTTGTTAGAGCATAGAATAACTCTGATTTAAGTATTGTAAAAAGTGTAATTTTAATTGATATACATGACGATTAACAAGTAAGCAAAATGAAGCCTAACATTACTTGTGATATCTTTATTGTGGAGCTGTTTATCAGATGCCCAAGAACCAGGCAGTAGCATGGTGTCCTAGACAAAGCAAGCCTCAAGTATAACTTTTTTGCTACATTCATAAGGATCGTCACTCTGTGTAAGAGCTTCTGTGAGCCTCCAGGAGCAGAGCAACTCTGACAGGTTTTGGCCAAGACTTCAGCACAGTCAGATGCACTACATGTGTGAATTTCATCTTTTCTACATTCAATTTTTACCAGTTGTGTAGAGGTGGCCTAGTATGCCTTTTTAGGACAGTACGCTTAATATTGGAGATGATCCTAAGAAATTGCAGATTTCTCAATATGGTATTCTAATTAAAACCTAATTAGCAATTCACTGTGCTGGAAGTTGGATTTTAGCATAGAAATAATTTCACTAGGCATAGAAAGTAAAGATGTATATTTTGGAGACATTAGAATTTCAAAAATATAAGGCAGCACATGTGGAATTTAGAGGTGTTAAAAAATCTTAAGTGTGGTTTCTCCATCGCTTTAAGCTTGAACAGTTTTGTATAATCAGTGAGCTTGCCAAACAGTATCAAAAAACTCATTTT
Organism: Sciurus vulgaris; assembly: GCF_902686455.1. Taxonomy (NCBI): domain Eukaryota; kingdom Metazoa; phylum Chordata; class Mammalia; order Rodentia; family Sciuridae; genus Sciurus; species Sciurus vulgaris. The sequence continues at coordinate 72,054,895 of NC_136462.1, forward strand.
CTTCAAGTGCTTTATTTATCTTTAATAGAACCTTCATCACCCTGGTGTTGTAAATTTGGAGTGTATGTTTGAGACGCCTGAAAGAGTGTTTGTTGTTATGGAAAAACTCCATGGAGACATGTTGGAGATGATCTTGTCAAGTGAAAAGGGCAGGTTGCCAGAGCACATAACGAAGTTTTTAATTACTCAGGTAAGAAATCAATTAGAGACAGAAAAAATAATTTAATATCAAATGTTACAACTGTTTTACTACAGCTTTCTAGCCTTGTTGTTTAGTCTGTACTTCCAATCTACACTACACTAGAAAAGGTTGCAGGGCTTATTATTATATGCTCTGATTAGTATCTGTTATTCAGGGTCCAGTATACCAAATTAGTAACATGTAAGTCAGCCCAGGTATTGGAATTATTCATGGGACTTAAAAAAGTACGTTGGCTTAGTCCTGGTTCAATGAAAATATTTAAGAATGTACATTCCTGTTGCATATTGAATTCCTCTATCTACACTTGTGTTGGTTGCTGGATGAATACCCTAATAGGATATCTCTTCCATCGAAGTTTCCCTAGCATCTCACTATGTGAATCTATCCCATTCCAGTGTCTTGAACAAACTAGACTGGCTATTGTGGGTTTTATCTTGGTCATTTAAATGTATGGACTGGTGGGAAACATCTTGCAATTAATAGACTGAGATGAAATTATTGTGGTGATTATCTTCTTTATAGATACTTGTGGCTCTGCGGCATCTTCATTTTAAAAATATCGTTCACTGTGACCTTAAGCCAGAAAACGTGTTGCTGGCATCAGCTGATCCTTTCCCTCAGGCAAGTATAAAAGCTTCTCTCAGCAAAAAGCCAGCTGACAGCATCCCTGGCTCCCAGGCAGCATCCCGTCAACTTCTTTTTCCCTACTCAAGATCTTTATTTGTTTCAAGTTTCGCTGTGTGTTCTCACCCATTTGTTACCTTCTTATGTTTCAGGACTGTGACTTTGTCACTGGCTTCTCAGTTCAGTCAGCCTTAATAGCACACACCTGTGCCTTCTTAGTGCTTTTTTTTTTTTTTTTTTTTTTTTCTTGGGTGAGGGCGGATCCTTCAAACCTGGCAGCCCTAACCCAGGGTTGAAACCACTGACCCTGACAGGGAGGACACTTGAGAGTCCCAGAGAGCTACCCCATCTCTCAAGACCTTCAATTTCAGTGTTGTTCTCAAGACCCAGGGTAAAATTCTTCCTTTTCTCAATTCAAAGGGTAGAAAACAACTGGACCTCTCCCTAGGGAGTCAGAGATTTGGTGTGACCTGACCACAGTGGCTGTCTTGCTTTGCCTTCCTGACACCGTCAGGTCCTGCCTAGGTGCCACAGCAGGGCCAATCACAGTGGATGGCGTGACTCATCTTTCTACAGTGTCCTTCATCCTCATAAGAAGCCCTTGAGTTAGCCCCTCTCTCCCCAGATTTGCGTGCTTTCCTGCCCATTTCTAAGTATACTTGTTTTCACATTTATCTCTTGGTTTTTTGGGGAGAAAAAGAAGGAAAAATGTTTATATGATATTTGAAAACATACCTTTATATCAGTACAGAAACCATTTTCTTCCATTGTCAATTAGCAGGAAAATAGCTACTTCTTCCACCATAAGAAAGCCATATTGTTCTGTGTAAAGTGTTATGGTAATTTCTGGCAGACTTCAGCTAACCTATGTACAAACACATGACTGTGCTCTCATTATTTCTGCAAACACTTTTGTCAACAGGTGAAACTTTGTGATTTTGGCTTTGCCCGGATCATTGGAGAGAAGTCTTTCCGGAGGTCTGTGGTGGGTACCCCAGCTTACCTGGCGCCTGAGGTTCTAAGAAACAAGGGCTATAATCGCTCCCTAGACATGTGGTCTGTTGGGGTCATCATCTACGTAAGCCTGAGTGGCACGTTCCCATTTAACGAAGATGAAGACATACACGACCAAATCCAGAATGCAGCTTTCATGTATCCACCCAATCCCTGGAAGGAAATCTCTCATGAAGGTAATACCTTCCATGCAAAAATGATGATTTAATTCTTAAGAGTTATGAGTTTAATTGTCGAATATTACATTGATAAATGTTCACTGTGCCCACCAGAGCAAAAGCACAAAATGATTAGTGCTAGTTGAAAGTAAATAGAAACCAAAAATGTCTTTTGATGCAATGTGGTGTGTGTATTTACAAATACAGAAACAGGAACATTTGTATTAAGAGGGAAATGAAACAACCAGAATGAACTTGTTCATATTTCTATGTAGTTTTTTAAAATGTATAATTATTTATGTACTGATATAATTGTAATGAATCTTTAGTAAAGGTTTACTTACCATGTACCTGGGTTTGTATAAAGCATTTTTAAAGTATTATCAATACAAGAACTTTATGACATTGATATTTTAGTGTGCAAATTTTAGTATGCATCATATTTTATTTGGCCATTTTCTTGGAAGTTTGGGGTTGTTTCTGTTTGTTCAGTATTAGAACATCCTTATATGTATGATTTCTATATGTATCTATCATGACTTCTTTAGGATAGATTAACTGGGCAGTGTTGCATTAAGGTTTCTACTTAATAAATACTTCTATCCTCTTAAAGGAAAATAGTTTTTTAAAAAATAGCAGGGGCTGATGAGGGCAAAGAAAATGACTTATTCAATGTTTTTGAAAGGTGTTCCTCAGTAAAGATGCTTTGGAGTTTATATAATTCTCATAAAAATTCCAAAAGATAAGTTTTATTTTACTATACATGTAATTCAAATAAGACACTGAAATTTTAAAAAATGATGCTGTAAATTAAAATTACAAAACCAGTCAGGGGCAGGACCAGAGCTCATGCCAGCGATCTGAATATGCGTCATTTCACTATTCCTGCTTTCTTATTGTTTCTGTGCAATATCTAGTCCAGAGGCTAATACCTGCATAGATTGACCTCTCTTATTTGAAGCCTGTTACTCCATGTGTTGGTATAGAAATGGGAAGAGGGTATATCAACTGCCTAATGTAGACTAAGTTGTTAGATATTTAGTATTAATGGCAAGAACTATCCATTGTCAGAGCTTTAAGTTACCATTAGCAACAACCTTTAACATCCTCTAATTATGCTTGTAAATCATAGCAAGGTGGATGTATCTTAAAGGAATTTGTGGCCTACAAAAGAGCTATCATTTGTGCCAAAGGAACAATTAAATATTTAGGATGATTCAACAAAGATGAAAGTGAAGTCTAATTATATTTCTTTTCTAGAAGACAGAAAAGAATGTGTTATCAGATAACCTGTGACCAGTACTCTTGTTAGCAAACATCTCCTTTAAATAGAGCTAACCCTCCTGCTTATTGCCTTTAATCCAGCATCCAGTAAAACAAGTTGATCCCTTTTTACAGACTGCATATCAGAATAATCTTGAAGTCAATTTAACATTTTTCTGTCATTGTTACTGGTAATAGAAACCAAAGGCCTAGGTTTCTGTGGCTCAAAACATTAGTTGGGAAATCACAACCTACATACATCATAGGTAACATGAAAGTAGAGAAGAGAACATAAAATATGCTTCAAAGAACTTGAAAGCTAGTTGAGGAGATGAGTTACACAAATTTGGAAAAATAAAAATTTATTTTCTTGAACTGTCAGATAGGTATGAAAACAGGGTCTCCAAGTTCAGAGGAGGGACAATCACTGTGGTCAAAACTGCATTTTCATATAAGATGGATCTTATGCCAAGTCACCAAAGAATGAGAAGGAAGAGGCATAGCATTTTAGTAAGAGGGAATGATACGGGATAATTCAGGATAATTTAGAATTATATTTGATCAGGAAGTACACATTTTTCTTGGCTATAGAAGTGTCAGAATTTTTCTTCCCACTCAGAATGATGTGGAGATGAGCTCAGGTGGAAAATAAAGCCCTTCTCTTTCTAAAGAATTCAGTTTGGGTTTGGTTGTTAATTGACCTCTCTCCTCAGGGCCTCCTCTGCCTCATCCTTTCCTTTGAGGCATGAGAGCTGTACGAATTGCTGGTTGAAGCGTTGGAAAAATATCTACCTGCTACTCTGTGAACAGAACTCATAAAAAAAGAATTTAGTGAAAATTTAAATTGTGCAATAATGTCAACCAAGGGATTACAAAAGTAGTTATTAGCCCAAGTTCTATTGCACTATCTTATCAACAAGTGATTCCTTGATTATATGTTATAATGGGATTGGTACTAAATAATTTTAAGCATGCAGGAACTGGAAAATACACAAGCACAACTAGTATCTGGCAAGGGTGGTCATAATTGTATTAGATCAATTTTTAGTCTCAGTGTACTTTAAACCACACCAGAAACACAAAGAATCCAGATACAGGGAAATCAAAATCTAGGCCCCACTATAACTCTGAAGTCTAAGATCAAGGTCAGTAGTCCAGCAATGTGATATCTAGCCCTATCTGCCATTCTAATTAGTCACCACCTATCTTTTTGGACTTCACCTCCTCTAATATATGATGGAATAATGATTCCTGTCTAGATAGTGAGGTTGTAATCAAAATTGAATGAGACAAAGAATGTGAGAGGCATTTATAAAGGCAGGTGTGGGGTCAGCCAAGGATTTGAATTGGGAGGAGGAGGACAGCAGAACATTAAGCTAAGCAGTTGCCCTGGCTGGTAGCCAAGAATTGATTGTGTAATTTTAGAAACTAAGTGCAAACTAATATGCATGTTTCCCTGGTGTTCTTCATACATAATGCTAGGTGTACTTTTTTTTTAAATTTATTTTTTATTGTAAACAAATGTGGTACGACTTATTTCTCTGTACACAAAGTAGAGGCATACCATTTGTGTAATCATACATTTACATAGGGTAATGGTTTTGATTCATTCTCTTATTTTTTTCCTTCCCCCCACCCCTCCCACCCCTCTTTTCCCTCTATACAGTCCCTCTTTCCTCCATTCTTGCCTCCCTCCCACCCCCCATTATGCATCATCATCCACTTATCAGCAAAATCATTTGTCCTTTGGTGTTTTTGAGATTGGCTTATCTCACTTAGCATATTCTCCAATTATGAAAAAGCAAAAGAAAATGTAGAAGTCTTTGTAGCATAAATAGATGTGTCAGTATGAAAAATATGCCTTTGGCATGCAATTTTTTTCTGTTAGTGTAGACATGGATTTGATATAATATAATAACTTTGTATTGTGGTGCTTTATCTTCACACAAGAATTCTTTGATAAGTAATTTGTTTTAATCTTTGTATTAGAGAGAAACCAGAAAGGTTTATCTAAGGTCACACAGTGACCTTGAAATTAAGGGCTTGACCCTGAAATCATTCATTTGTTCCCTTCTTTACACTATGCATTATTATACCAATGAGACCTTATTTCTTATGGATTGATATTTAGGAAACTATGGGTTTTTATACTCATTGCTTATTCTTGCCATGATAATATAATAAATACCAGCATCATGAAGACATACTTACTAATAATCTATCAGTGAATTAATCAGGACTATTGTGTTTAAACAACAGAAACCTAGCTCAACAAATAAGATAATTTATTGACTCAACACAATTGAGAAATCCAAGAGATAATCCTTATGATTCATTGGGATCCTGAAGTTCAAGTGTTACGTTTCTCCACCTCTCTTTGCTTTAAGATCACTTCCTTCTCAGGCAGACTCTTCATGTGGTACAAATTCATACCCAGCAGCTCAGGCTTACCTGCTACTTATTGTTGTCCATGATCTCAGAATGGAAGAGTGATCATCGCCCTGTAGTCACAGATTCTCTGAAAGGAGCACCTTGGCTATGCTTCAATCTCATAGTATCTTGAGAACAATCACACTGTCACCCCAGAAGACTGGCTCTGATTGACCCTATGGATGATGATGAGTCCCCTTTAGTTAGAAGAGAGGAATTTCCTACAGGGAAAAGATGCTAGGCTAACAGCAAATGCAAAATCATTAATTGGTGTCCATTATCAAAACAGGTTATTTTTGCACACATAAAACAAGATATGACTTGAAAAATGAGAGAAAATTTGAAGGAACCTAGAAGTTTAGCAAATATTATAAGTAAAATGGAGATAGTAAAATTAAAATTTTAAGGAAAAATTAAAATATTAGTAACTAAAACTTTTATAGTATTTGCCCTATCATGAAGCACTAAACACTTTATGTGCATCAATTCATTTAACCATCCCTAAATTTTAAATAAATAATATTATTGTTTCATTTTAACGATAAGGAAATGCAGGCATAGAGGTTTGCCTGAGTGGGACCAGGTTCCTGTCAGCTGGTTCCAGAGTAAATGCTTTTATCTAAATGCTTACAGACTCTTGACTATCCTTCTAATGCATTTAGCTATCCTGTCACATTAATTTTTAAAATGATTTCACTAAGTGTACAGCTAGAGAAGCAATGCAATTTGTAACAATCTCTAAAAATCCTGGGAAACAGGATCATGTTCTGATAAAGAACTGAGTGCAGAGTGCTACCACTTAGTATCTTGGTGACCTCACCCAAGTTACTTACTCTCTTAGAACACAGTTTTCTAACCTGAATATGGTGATATTAATTACTACCTCACCGGATTATTATTAAATGAGATTCCACTTCAAAATGCTTACCACAGTGATTAGCAGAACTGCATTAGCTTAAATACCTTGATTGCTTTTTATTTCCCAGCCACTTTACATATTCTGTTCTTCTTTTATCTATCATTCTAGCATGCTTATATTTATTTTTGTATATGTATGAACACATATATAACTATTTATAAAGATATAACTATATTTACATGTACTCACCTATAGCTGATATTATAATAACAGTATGAAATTACATGTAACTGAGTCCATATACCCATCTTATTCAGTTATGCATATATGGCTATATAAAAATATATAGGTATTTACATGCACACACACATATACAAACAAAACAATTCAGCATGAATCATGAATATAGTTACACAAGAGGAGACTCTAGCTCCTCAGGGGGACAGTGTTTGTGATGGTGTCAGTTTATTCTAAGGCAGTGCTGGGGGTTCTGCTGTGTTTCATTTCATCATTGTAACATCTGGATGACCATTTTTTATTAACTGATATGTCCATCAATGCTTGTCAGTAATTAGACATGACCTCGTTGTCACCTCCAGCATTATCTCATTCCATCCATTGGCTAACTTTCTGAGTTCCTTGATAGGACTTGTGCACTCATTTAAAAATATTCACTTGGTTTGGCAAATTTACTTATCTTACAGAAAGAGCAACCCCTGTCACTTAAATAGTTTTTTACATAACCAGGTGAAACTACAACTTACTGTAGAAGAAATTACAGCTTACTTGATCATTTACCAGTATGCCCCTTCTTCCATTGCATTATTTAAAGTTCTGAAAGAACAAGAGAGAAATCAGGGTATCCTCCATGTACATCACAGCTGGTACATTTTTTTAATTATTATTTGTTCTACCTATTTTATTATGACAGCAGAATGCATTTCGACTCATTGTACACAAATGGAGCACCATTTTCATTTCTCTGGTAGTACACAATGCAGAGCCCCACCGTTCATGCAATCATATGTGTACATGGGGTAATAATGTCTGTCTCATTTCACCATCTTTTCACCCTCATACTCCCACTGCTCCCCTCACTCCTGTCTGCCCAAAGTTCCTCCATTCTTCCCTTGCCCCCCATTATCAGTACCCACATATCAGAGAAAACATTTGACCTTTGGTGTTTCGGAATTGGCTTATTTCACTTAGCATGATATTCTCCAGTTCCATTCATTTACCTGCAAATGCCATAATTTCATTCTTATTTAAGGCTGAGTAATATTCCATTGTGTATATATACCGTCGCTGGCTCTTTGCGGTTCCATAATCCATGGATATTTGTCACCGCCTGCAGCAACAACTTGCACGGGCCTTATGGGTGGTGGAGTGGAAACTGAGGCACTTCTATCTTTCTTTTTAGTGCACTGCTTTCTTGCTTGTTTATAGAGGATAGAGGAAATGAGGTTTACTTGCTTTGAGAGGAGAGAGAGAGAGAGAGACCCCGCTTATCAGAGAAAAAGAAACTTTGCTTAAGAGAGACTTTGAAAGAAAGTCTTTTCTCCATTTCGTGATCTGCCTTCCGCTGCTGCCCCTACTCGCTGCTGTGTTCTTTCTTCTGGCTTTTTTGCTAATGGCTGCTGTGGCGTGTCTTCTTCTCTGTCTACTGCTGCGCTGCGTGTCTTTCCCTCTGGCTGCTTCTAATGGCTGCTGTGTCCCTGTCTCGCTCTGCCTATGCTTATATCACCTCTAGGATTCGGAGAGCAGGGCCACGCCTCTTACGCAAAGATTAGGCGAGAAGCTCCGAGCAGGCAATTAGTGCTCGAGAACACATGCGCATACATTGTGTGCGTGGACGAGAAAATCACCTGAGTGTGCTTATGTCAATTAACCTCCTCGCTGCCGATGTGATCAGGCGCCATCCTGGCGCCACCAACATGGCATAGCCCCCAACAATATACCACGGTTTCTTTATCCATTTATCCATTGAAGGGCATCTAGGTTGGTTCCATAGTTTAGCCATTGTAAATGAGCTGCTGTAAACACTGACTTGGCTATATCACTGTCATACCCTGATTTTAATCACATTGGGCACAGACTGATGAGTGGGATACCTGCATCAAATGGTGGTTGCATTCCAAGTTTTCTAAAGAATCTCCATAGTACTTTCCAGAGTGGTTGCACCAATTTGCAGTCCCACCAGCAATGTATGAGTGTATCTTTTCCCCCACATCCTTGCCAACACTTACTATTGCTTGTATTCATGGTAATTGCCATTCTGACTGGAGTGAGTTGAAATCTTAGAGTAGTTTTGATTTGCATTGCTAGAAATTGAACATTTTTTCATATATTTGTTGACCAATTGTATATCTTCTGTAAAGTGTCTACTCAGTTCCTTTGCCTGTTTATTGATTGGGTTATTTGTTTTTTGGTGTTAAGTTTTTTGAGTTCTTGGAATATCCTGAAGATTAGGGCTCTATCTGATGTGTGTGTGATAAAGATTTTCTCCCATTCTGTAGACTCTCTTTATTATGTTATTAATTGTTTCCTTTGCTGAGAAGAAGCTTTTTAGTTTGAATCCATTCCATGTATTGATTCTTTTGATTTTATTTCTTGCATTTTAGGAGTCTTGTTAAGGAAATTGGGTCCTAAGCTGACATGATGAAGATTTGGGCCTACTTTTTCTTCTATTAGGTAAAGGGTCTCTTCTGGTTTAATTCCTAGGTCCTTGATCCACTTTGAGTTGAGTTTTGTGCAGGGTGAAAGATAGGGGTTTCATTTCATTTTGCTGCATATGGGTTTCCAGTTTTCCCAGTACCATTTGTTGAAGAGGCTATTTTTTCTCCAATGTATATTTTAGGCACCTTTGTCTAATATGAGATAACTATATTTATGTGGGTTTGTCTCTGTGTCTTCTATTCTGTACCATTGGTCTACATATCTATTTTGGTGGCAATATCATGCTGGTTTTGTTGCTCTGTCTCTGTATAGTTTAAAGTCTGGTATTGTGATGCTTCCTGCTTCACTCTTCTTGCTAAGGATTGCTTTGGTTATTCTGGATCTGTTATTTTTCCAAGTGAATTTCATGATTGCCTTTTCTAGTTCTATGAATAATGTCATTGGAATTTTAATGGAAATTGCATTAAATCTGTATAATACTTTTGGTAGTATGGACATTTTGACAATATTAATCTGCTATCCAAGAACATACAAGATCTTTCCATCTTCTAAGGTTTTCTTTAATTTCTTTCTTTAGTGTTCTATAGTTTTCATTGTAGAAGTCTTTCACCTATTTTGTTAGATTGATTCCCAATTATTTTATTTCATTTTTTTTTGAGGCTATTGTGAATGGGGTAGTTTTCCTAATTTCTCTTTCAGAGGCTTCATTATTGATATATAGAAGTACATTTGATTTATGGTGTTAATTTTATACCCTGATACTTTGATGATTTCATTTATTAGTTCTAGCAGTTTACTTGTGGAATTTTTTGGATCCTCTAAATATAGAATCATGTTGTCAGCAAATAGTGATAGTTTGAGTTCTCTCTCTCTCTCTCTCTCTCTCTCTCTCTCTCTCTTTTTTTCCTATTCATATCCCTTTAATTTCTTTCTTCTGTCTGATTTCTCTGGCTAGAGTTTCAAGGACCAGGTTGAATAGAAGTGGTGAAAGAGGGTATGCCTGTCTTTTTCCATTTTTTAGAGGATATACTTTCAATTTTTCTACATTTAGAATGATGTTGGCCTTGGGCTTAGCATAGGTAGCTTTTGCAATGTTTAGTTGTGGTCCTACTATCCCTAGCTTTTCTAGTGTTTTGAACATAAAGGGGTGATGTATTTTGTCAAATGCTTTTTCTACATCTCTTGAGATGATCATGTGATTCTTGTTAAAGTCTATTGATGTGATGAATTGATTTTATTGATTTCCATATGTTGAATCAAACAACTAGTATATTTTTAGAGTGAATATCAGATATTACCTTTAAAAACCGAAGAAAATTGCAAGCAAAACTATCGCTTAAGTAGATGCCAGTGGTGAAGAGCGTAAAATGGGAAGTGGAAAAAACAAACCAAAACTAACAAATAGTTGAAACATAAATATTTGTAAGGCAAGGCATTCCTAATAATTTTGCTAAAGAATCTCTTTGATTATGACTCATTTTAAACCTGTCATGGCCTGCTCTAGATCGATAGTGCGCAATTTTAACCTTGGCATGCCAACAGGTAATTAGAGGAGCTATTTTAAAATGAAGCCTCCCTGGTTTCACACCTGTAAACTGCTATCCTGCACTGAGAATACAAGTTCATGAATCAGCCTTTCAAAAATGCTGCTCTAGAGTTCAGATTCCCTGAAAGACCTGCCAGTTCACAGTCCTCTAAAAAAATCTTTGAATTAAGTTCCTGATATTGAAATGGAGAAAAAGTATAAAATTCCTCTCATTCCAAACATCTTTTTACATCCAAATTATCTTTTTGATCAGATAAATAAGACCAGAACATGTTCTTTTTTTCAAAATGTTAGATGTATTTCAATACAGATGGCCATGAAAATAGTAAGATTAGAAAAGAAAGTGCGGCATCTTTTGTCAAAAAGAACGAAAAAAATGTATAAAATTCAGGGCATTACTAAAAGTTGTATAATACAGAATTGAGTAAGGCATGTGTTATGATTTTGAGCTATTAAAGCAATGTAGGTAAAGAGAATCCCTATAAGATTTAAACTCTCATTGAGTTGACATATTTGTAGGTTCAGGGTTCTAGGTAATAGCTACAGGGAAGGGTTATTACCTAGAGTTCATCCATTCATAATAATTATGTATAAATTATTTCACACAATGCTTATTAAGTTTAGATAACATTTAAACTGAACATGCCTGACTTAATTATAATTATGCAAAAGATAGTAAATAATGGAACCTCTATAACACTAGGAATAAGGAGTACAAGAAGAGATGAAGAGAATTTTAAGAGCCCTAACTTCCAGAGTTCATGTGAGATACTGCCTGTGTGGATGGATAGAGTTATATCAATTCACAGGTGTCATTTAATATTCAATTTACTTTAAAGTTAAGAATTTAAAATAAATGTTACATATATTATCAACATTTACTGTATCTGTTTAGCTAGGTATATACCTGCCTCATATTGTGTGTCTGGCATTGATCTAAGTTAAAAGGTTGCCAGTACAATAATTTAATGTACCTAAATTACTTGGACCGGTGAAGAGGATGGAAAATAAGGTAGAGAAAACTAAAATGAAAAATTCATTATCTTTAATGGAAGGAATCACCTATGATAAAGGACCAGTTAGTTTTACTTTAATTTCTAAACATAGGGACTAGTATTTTGTAAAATATGTTTTTAATGTGATAGCAGTGTAAAATGAGAACACAGTTTCCAGAGACATAGTCTCACTTTCTGTACTTACCTTATCATAGATCAATAACAAATAATTCACAGAATGGCACTGATCCATGGACCACACTTAAGTAGCACTAGTTAGTTAATCAAGCCTAAGAGATAGAGCATTTATTATTCAGCAGTATACAGGTAATCAGAAGAAATATTTAAAATAGTGGGTCAAATAAATAGTGGGTCAAAGATGAGATGAGAGGTTTTTATTTTTTTGCTTTGAACTCTCTTACTGATTTAGATCTTTTCCCAGGTGCTTATGATAACTTTTATAAAAACCAATGCAAATAAATAAAAGACATGAAGTTAAAGAAGGATCCAGGAATAATGGAGTACCTTTTGCATAATTGTAATTCTTCCATGCATGGTCTAAAAGTTTAAAAAAATTTAAATAAAATATTAAATTAATATTAAATTTTAAATAAATATTATGTATAAATGTAGTTCACTGAAGAGCTTTAAGATTTCATTTCCTTTTGAATAACACCATCATAACAGTGTGACTGAGAAGATGAAGATGTTATCTTAAGTCTCTAAACCTATCATGTCCACACAAAGAAGAATTTTCCATATGAAAGCCAAATAAATTCTTTCTCTACATTCCTTCTTTGCTCAGAATCACAACACATTTCTTAAGTGATTATTGTCCATGTATGACGATTGTACAGCTTTTGTTTTCCTCAGAGTTTACTCTTTGAGGAAGAGAAGTGACACTGAACTAAATGATGTAGACTGGTGTAGTCAGTGAAAGTAACATATTTTGTTTCGTTGCGAGTCATTTCATTAAGAGATTGTTGACAGACTTGCAGTAATGGAGGGGAGAGCACTTGCTAGAATAACAATACGTTTCCATCATGATGTGTTCATTTAGAGGTGTATAGTAGATTCGAGGAAGGTTAGTAATGGGCCACGGAGATCAACAGAGAAATTACTACTTTTTCACCTTCTGAATTTTGATATTCCTTTATATGCCATTAAGGAATCAAGCAGGCAGTAATCAACACAGAGGCAGCCTCGGAAATTGTCTCAAGATGAGCCCCGACCCCTGCAGGCAGAAGGTCATTTTCTGTGTTCACAGGTGAAGTCTGAAGAAGCACCTATTCCCCAGTCACCTGCTGTGTTGTTACTGCTCAGTTTCAGAGTCACATGGTTAGTTGGTATTCTCAAGAATTAAGACCAGACAGGAAGCCTCAGCATACCATATATAAAAAGGGAAAAAAAAAAAAAAAAAAAAAAGAAGAAGAAAGGAAATGTACTTGTATTACTCCAAAAGCTTGTTTATACTGCAAAATTAATTATCCTTGTGATGGTGTACCTGTGATTAGGTTCCCTCCACGTGTTTGCTCTGACAGCTTCAATGGTAGTATTTATACCTTTTCTTTTCCCTGATAAGCTGATAAGCACAGGTATAATTTATTCTTCCAGTTTATCTCAGTTATCAGCTGTACAGTATAGAATATAGGGTATCTCAAGACACAGAACACAGAATGACTATAATAACCACTAAATTTATCAAAACATCCAAATTTTATTTTAAAAGCAATTTTTTTTGCATTCAACTTGATAAATTCAAATAAAATTGGTCACAAGTGTGTTTTTCCCCCAGAAATTGGAGATTGAAAAATACAGCCAGTACAAACACAAAGAAAAGCTAAATAAAAGCCTAGCATCATTACCACATGGTATGTTTTCAAAATCCAACAGTGTTCCAGAATGCTAAATACTTAAGTTGGAAGTAGCACTTTGCCATGAAAAGGAACCAGCTGTAGGTCCCTCTTTCACTACATATTGTTCAAAACAAAAAATAACCCCATTGAAAATAAGCCTCGGGTAGATGAGACCCAGAAATCCAATGCATTGAGAAACAAAAGAAAGACAATTGTCATTTTAATAATTAAACTGTGTTTGTAACAGTTTATGAGGCTTGCAGATCCAGCAAGCCTGCTGAATATTAATGAATAGATTGATTTGTCAACATATTAACACCACTGTCAGACATAACAGCACGCAGGAGAGGCGTGGGGACTAGCCAGTGAAGTACTTAAAAATGCTGACTGGGTGCCAGGAAATTTAATCACAATTGATAAGTAAAGTGAATGATGTGGGTCAGAGCCTCCATGGGGATTTAACATTTTAAACAATCTCAACTTAAAATTCTGGAATTAATTGAATTGTATTCAATGTTTTTTTGTTGTTGTTGTTGTTGTTAAAAAAAAAATCATCATATTCTTTCATCAGGGCTTTAAAGTTATGAGTCAAAGGCATTTGACTACTTGAAAAATATCTACCTGTAGGTTGAATTGTGTGTGTGTGTGTGTGTGTGTGTGTGTGTGAATGTTTTATAATCCAGTGAGGTAATATCTGAAACCATTGCCCATTAGGAAAGTAATCATCTATTTTGATAACAAGTAAAACACAATTAATGGGGACATTTCTAATATGTGACAATTCGTAGAGAGAAACTGCTCACTTTTAACAAGAACACTGCCATTGTAAATACTCAAAAGTTGACTTTTTATTTGCACCCCAAATTGAAATATGTTATTATATATTCCAACCATAAGGTTAAAATTGCACTTCTGAATATAAATTACATCTGAATATATGGGGAAATATTTGACTAGAAAATTGGGAATGATTAAGTATTTGATGAGTTTGCTTCTTTCCACAAAAAACAAAACAGAATAATATTTCAAAATACAGGATATTAAACATCTTATCGAACCCTTATCTCACTCCTCAGTACCAATCTACTGAGCAATTATCCAGAATATTCTTAAATTGCTCCAGTGATGGAAAATACACAATTTTATGAGTATCCCAATTTCTTCTTAATCCAACCCTATTCCAGTAAACAAAGGTGTCTCTAGTACTTATTTCCCACTGGTAGAACAAACCCAACCCCTTTTTCAAATGAAGGCTCATCTGAAAGCAGCCATCACGTTTCCCCAGGCCCCTGTTCTCCTGGACAGTCAGTTTTCCCTCAGACTCCTGTTTACTCTGATACAAACCGGATTCTCTGTGCCTCTGTTCTTTTTAAATCGAACCTCGAAAAGGGTCTGATTCAGGGTTCAACAAATCTAATTGAGAGTAATGCGAAGACACCACTTCCCTCATTATAATGCATATTTCTTTTAACATGGCATAAAGTAAAGTTTGGGGGGCAAGAGGTGGACATATCAAATTCACTGTAGATTTAAAAACCTGAATTTTTTCTTATACATGTTGTTGATAAGGCAGATTTTCCAATTCTGTATTTACATCTTCTGGGGGGTAGCGGGAGTACTTAGTTTCATTTGTCTCTGTTAAAATGTTATCATGAAGGGCCCATTGCTCCAGACTGTATTTATTTGGGGAATTACTTGTGTAATCCAACTTACTTGATCTTCCCATCAGCATCTTCCGAGTCAAAGTTATCCTGAAGACTTCCTGTGTCTTCATTCCAGAATACTGAACAAGATGGGATTGAAAACAGATACCTTTCTTTGTGCTTAAGTACCTTTCTCTGTATTTAGATCTGTCCAAGTATTGGACAGCATTACACTAGTTATGTTCCTCTTCCAGTGTTCACATATTCCCTGGTCACTCAAAATCTGGTCTATAGACCAGTAATATTGGCAATGCCTGGGCACCATTAAAGATAGATTCTCAGAACCAGGTGTGGTGATGGATGCCTATTATCGCTTTGCCTTGAGAGGCTAAGGCAGGAGAATGGCAAGTTTGAGAGCAACCTCAGCAACTTAGCAAGGCCCTCAGCAAGACCCTATCTCAAAATAAAATAAATATATAAATAAAAAAGGGCTGGGGATGTAGTTCAGTGGTTAAGTGACCCTAAATTCAATTCCCAGTACCATAAAAAAAGATGAACTCCGAGGCTCCTCTCCAGATCTACTCAATCAGAATCTTCAGTTTAAGATTCCCAAAGTGTTATTCACATGTTTGATAAAATTTGGGACATAGCATAGTTGTACTGGACTCTAGCTGCACATATTAGAAACCCTGTGACTTTCTAGAATGACCAATACCTGGAGGCTTCTCCCCTACAGATTTTCACGTGACCTGTGTTTTATCAGTATTTAAAAATGAAACTCTCCAAAAAATATTTCAAGTATAGTGACAATCAAAAAGAAAAACTCTACCTAATCTTCATCAGAATAACATAAATACATTTTTATTTCTACTTTAAATGCTGAATCAGTTGGACATCAGTTTGACTTGTGTGTGCTTGTGTTGAAACAATTCATAATGTCCAAGATCGTGTTGCCAGTCCTCAGAAAGAAATGAAATTGAATATGAAGCAAAAGAGTAACCATTGATAGAATGACTTTATACAGAGGAAAGAACTGAAAAAGGAAAGACACCAGCTCAAGTCTCTAAAGGTCTTGCACTTCATTGGATTCCGGTAATTGACTCAGGAACGAGTGAGATGATGGTTTCCAGTGGCCTTGCTTGCTGCTGGCAGCCTCTGGTTTCAGCCCCTGAGAGGAGCGTCCCAGTTAGTGTTGCTGGGCAACGGCATGCTGGGTTGAGAGCAGGAATGTGAAGGGTTGCAAAACGATTTTTAAAATAAACACACAACTTACCATCAGCATGAAACAAACCAAAGGGAAAGAAGTACTGAGCACTGCCCTGCAGCAGTGAACCTGAAGCCAATGGGAAAAAAGAAAACACTGGCTCAAAGGCAAAGAGCCTGGCAGTTAATTGGTGATGGCTTCATCCAAAGAATGATAGTTCTGATATGGTATCTAATTTGAAGATGTGGACCTGAATAATTTAGGGGTGGAGAGAAGACAGAATGGAAGAGAATAAAACAAGGAAAGTAGAACTGGACAAAAGAGATCAGTCCCACAGTGTCACAAGCAATCTCCCTTCTGCAAAATAACATTATCTGTATTGCAATATTCTCAGCATCATTCTGATTTTCTGATAATCCTATCTATGGTATCTTACATTTTGTAGAGTTGTGATTTCCTGTCATCCAGGAATATTTATAACCAAAATATATAATCCATATGCACACAATATGGGTATTAAGATTTAGAGCTTAGAAAAATGCCATTTAAATTTCTAATTACTGTATTAAAGCTACCAAATTCTATTCAGTAAGCATTTCTCTAATGCATTAAAATTTAGATGCATTTTATTTTAAAGATTTATGAAATTTATATGTAAAAGTGAATACCCAATCTACGTGACCTCATAGGAACTAAAAATCAAGTGGGGAGACACAGGCAAGGAATAATAAAAGTAGAAGTAGAATGTGACTGACAGGTATGACTTAAGGAACCCACTAAAGTATTCAGTGTCTATTCACTTTCTTTTTGTAGGATTTTCTACAAGGTTTGGATACCCTCTAGTTAAGTCACAGCAAGGATACACGTAAAGGTACATACACTCTCTCTCACACACACACACACAACCTGTTGTGTCCACACACTTGGTATTTGCTTTGAAATGGAGAATAACTGCAGTATAGTTTATATAATTTCAAAGATTATTGTTTGATATGAGAAGAAAATGGAATTTATACAATTATACTCTAATGGAACATTTCTTTTCATATGAAAACATAAAGCCCACAGCACCTGCATATACTATTTAATTGTATCTTGTTATGGTATCCATATGCATCTAGAAAATAAGTTGCACAGAATTTCAGGTCCCCTAACATTTGCTGAAAATCCCATTCTGCTCAGAGAGAATTTTGACAAGATTTTATCTTTATTTTCCTGACGTGCTAGTCTCTTAATGGATGGGGTAAAGAAGAAAAATGCTGTGTACGCAGAGGGGAGGGAAATAACTGTTAGCCAAGTGTTCATTGCAGCAAAAAAGAAAAAAAGCAATTTCCGTATTTTCTTAATTTATAAGAGATAGCATGAATCCATGGCTAGAGATATTTTAGAAGCACAAAGTTTATGCTCATGAGGAGAAAATTTAAAAATTAAAATTTGCATCATACAATAGTTTAAAACATTCCAATAAGAAAGGAAAATGAGAGTTCTTATGTTGTCCTGATAAAACTGTTTAGGGTAAGTCAAGACACATATCAGTTCTTAATACTAATTATTCCACCAATCTGACAATCCTGTTTAAGGATTAGATTTAGAACAATTTCTAAATAAGATGGAAGAAAGAGATTGAGCCTAAGGATGAAAATTTAAAAAAATAGTGGCCAGAGTAATATTAGGAAGACTGACTTCCAGAATAAATAGGCAGATACCATCAGAAAATAATCATCCCACTCTTTGAAAAAAGGTGAGGTATTTGCTACAAAGAGAAGGAAGCTCCAGCCATTGCCTATTTCAACTCCTATTTTCTTTGGGGGTAGGCCCTTCACCTGAGACAATAAGGATAGGTAACCCCAGAGGGTGGAGCAGTGCCAGTTTCTGCACTACTTTGACTCTATTCCAAACCCAGCTGTTCAAAATGGTATCTGCTTTATGCCCAAAAGGACTGACCCTGGCACTTGTTGCAGTATTCCTCACCCCATGAAACCCAGGTTTGGAGATGATCTTTTTGCTATTTTTGTAGAAAGAGGTACAGGATACCCAGAATGTCTGAGGCATTCTCTGCTTCCCAAGTATCCCTTTCTCATAGGCTCCAGATTCCTCATGAGCTCTGGGTCTTGAGGAGTTCCAAGTGACCTGGGGTGTCTGTATTCTACCTCTCCCCTTTTGGCACCAGCATCCTGTTCTGCTGGTCTGCCAGCATGCCACCTTTCCATCTGACATTCCATTTTGCATCCCTTTCCTTTCTTTCATGTTTCCCATAGCCAGACTGTGTTGCCCTTCTCCTTTGCTCTGTGTTTGAGAGGATTTCACAGAATAGCCTGATTTTCTGCCTCTTCCATTTTCTTTCTCTGCTCTCTCTCACAGTTCCTAACACTTCTAGATCAGAATTGTGAATTTTGATTTTTATTTTGGAACTGCAGTTAAGGTACCATTTGGACTTCTTTTTTTTTTTTTTTTTCTTTTTTTAATTAATTTATTTTTTTAAATTTATTTTTATTGTAAACAAATGGGATACATGTTGTTTCAGTTTCAGTTTGTACATGGAGTAACAGCATACCACTGGCATATTCATATATTTACATAGAGTAATGATCTTTGATTCATTCCATTATTTTTTTCCTTCCCCCCCACCTCTCTTTTCCCTCTATACAGTCCCTCCTTCCTCCATTTTTGTCCCCCTCCCGCCCCCCGTTAAGTGTCATCATCCGCTTATCAGTGAGATCATTCCTCTTTTGGATTTTTGAGATTGGCTTATCTCACTTAACATGATACTCTCCAATTTCATCCATTTGCCTGCAAGTGCGATAATTTTATTATTCTTTATAGCTGAGTAATATTCCATTGTATATATATACCACAGTTTCTTTATACATTCATCAATTGAAGGGCATCTAGGTTGGTTCCATAGTCTGGCTATTGTGAATAGAGCCGCTATGAACATTGATGTGGCTGTATCTCTGTAGTATGCTGATTTTAAGTCCTTTGGGTATAGGCCGAGGAGTGGGATAGCTGGGTCGAATGGTAGGTCCATTCCAAGTTTTCTAAGGAATCTCCACACTGCTTTCCAGTAATTTGTAGTCCCACCAGCAATATATGAGTGTACCTTTTTCCCCACATCCTCTCCAACACCTATTGTTGCTTGTATTCTTGATAATCGCCATTCTAATTGGGGTGAGATGGAATCTTAGTGTAATTTTGATTTGCATTTCTCTTATTACTAAAGATGTTGAACAGTTTTTCATATATCTGTTGATTGCTTGTACATCGTCTTCTGTGAAGTGTCTGTTCATTTCCTTAGCCCATTTGTTGATTGGGTTATTTGTATTCTTGGTGTAGAGTTTTTTGAGTTCTTTATATATCCTGGAAATTAGTGCTCTATCTGAAGTATGAGTGGCAAAGATATTCTCCCACTCTGTAGGCTCTCTCTTCGCATTGCTGATAGTTTCCTTTGCCGAGAGAAAGCTATTTAGTTTGAATCTATCCCATTTATTGATTCTTGCTTTTATTTCTTGTGCTATGGGAATCCTGTTAAGGAAGTCTGATCCTAAGCCAACAAGTTGAAGATTTGGACCTACTTTTCTTCTATAAGATGCAGGGTCTTTGGTCTGATTTCAAGGTCCTTGATCCATTGTTTTGTACAGGGTGAGAGATAGGGGTTTAGTTTCATTCTGTTGCATATGGATTTCCAGTTTTCCCAGCACCATTTGTTGAAGAGGCTATCTTTTCTCCATTGCATATTTTTGGCATCTTTGTCTAGTATGAGAAAATTGTATTTATTTGGGTTTGTGTCCAAGTCCTCTATTCTGTACCATTGATCTACCTGTCTATTTTGGTGCCAATACCATGCCGTTTTTGTTACTATTGCTTTGTAATAGAGTTGAAGATCTGGTATTGCGATACCCCCTGTTTCATTCTTCCTGCTAAGGATTGCTTTAGCTATTCTGGGTTTCTTATTCTTCCAGATAAATTTCATGATTGCTTGCTCTATTTCTGTGAGGTACGTCATTGGGATTTTAATTGGAATTGCATTGAATCTGTATAGCATTTTTGGTAGTATGGCCATTTTGACAATATTAATTCTGCCTATCCAAGAACATGGGAGATCTTTCCATCTTCTAAGGTCTTCCTCAATTTCTTTCTTCAGTGTTTTGTAGTTTTCATTGTAGAGATCTTTTACCTCTTTGGTTAGATTGATGCCCAAGTATTTTATTTTATTTTTTGAGGCTATTGCAAATGGAGTTGTTTTCCTCATTTCCCTTTCAGCTGTTTCATCGCTTGTGTATAAAAATGCTGTAGATTTATGTGTGTTGATTTTATAGCCTGCTATTTTGCTGAATTCATTGATGAGGTCTAGAAGTTTTCTGGAGGAGGTTTTTGGATCCTCTAAATATAGAATCATGTCATCCACAAATAGTGACAGCTTAAGTTCTTCTTTTCCTATTCTAGAGTTCTTTTTTGTGTTATTTACTTATTTATTTTTTTCTTTTGTCAGCTTTCTCCTGGGACTGCTATGGCTGGTCCATTTTTACTAGTCTTACTGTTTCTTTACTACTGACTTGCCTTGGATATGTTATTCTACATAGGACAGTCTCTTCTGGGAGTTAACACCTAAGGGAACATGAAAGTATCACAGGAGGTCACTTTGTAAGAGCCATAAGGTGGATGAAAACTGAGTTATTAGAGAAGCTAACACGTATGCTTTTAAAGCCACTGTAATTTTTAATAAACCATGGATAAAGTGAGAAAGATACAAGGATAATTAAGACAGACCAAATTTGTCTGAAATTCTTAATGGGAGAAAGAATGGATCCTGGAATCATTCAACAAGAAGCTTAGTATTTTCTCCTGAAAAAATCCTTGAATGAAGAATTGAATAGATGGCTTGAATGCATTAAATGTCAGTATTAATTAAAATTAGTTTACTGAGAATATATTATTCTAGAATAACTGAACCTTCTTTTTAAGTAGGATTGTCAGATTGGTGGAATAACTAATAATAAGGATTGATATGTCTTGACTATAATAAAACATTTGAATAAAAAATACTCCTACAATAGGCTTTGGAGGAGATGATAAAATATGGACTGGGTAGGAATACTCCTAGGAGGAAACATCGCTTGTTTGTAAGTCTTGCTCAAAGAGTAATTATTGGGCCTGGCATTTGGGAGTGTGATCTCTAATAGAGTCAACAAGCCTTATGTTTATGCCTTATCCTGATAAAAAAGGCACTACTGCATTGATTATTACATAGCAGAGGGGCTTATTCAGTGTGGACATGGCAGAAGCTAGGAGGATGAGCACCTCTGATATGAGGGGATCACGTCACATTCAGAATAGTCT
The DNA here is from genome assembly GCF_902686455.1 of Sciurus vulgaris. Lineage (NCBI taxonomy): Eukaryota > Metazoa > Chordata > Mammalia > Rodentia > Sciuridae > Sciurus > Sciurus vulgaris. The sequence continues at coordinate 72,076,702 of NC_136462.1, forward strand.
TTGGGTGCTAAAATGCAGACTACAGTCACAAAGATACACAGACACATACACACAAACAGATCCCTGCATTCACATACATAAAAGTGTGAAAACATAATTACTAAGAATTTAATGTTCATAGAAAACAGTTTTTAAATAGTTAATATTTGACATTATTTTCAGTCAATAATAAAGACAGTGGTATAACATGGCTGCTGTCTGCCATAGGATGTAAAATCACAGGCTTTGAAGATAGGTGCCCTGAGTTTCAACCTCAGCTCGATTGCCTAGTAGTTGTCTGATATTGACTGAGTTACTTGAACTTTTGAAGCTTCAGTTTCTCTTTCCTATAAAATGGAGATTAAAATAATAATTATTTTCATATGAGGACTACATAAGAATATGGATATATATACATTATATATATATAAATATATGTAAATATATAGAAGAATATATATTTTCATTATGAGGACTATATAAGAATATGAATGTAAAATTTTTGAAGAATAAAAAACCCTCAATCCTAAAACATGAATACTATATGTGTGTATAAATCAAATTGGCAGTTAACAGTGAAGACAATTCTGGTCAAGATCTATGAATTTTAGCAGGGACATTGAAAAATAAAGCTAGTGAATATTAAAATAAGGCTCTACAGGAAGATTGAGGGGTCTAAACGGCAACTAAAGGAACTGTTGAAGGTAAGGGAAGGGGATCACTGTGTCAGATTTGAAGAGCTGTCACGTAGAATAGAGTCAAGCCTTCCAATTCATCTAGAACATAAATATGACCAATAAGGATAAGTTATAAAATAAAAACATTTTTTCTTTGAGTAGAATATTTAAGGTCAGAGATTTAAGATGGTACATTTTGTCCTATAATTCATGGTGTGAGGAGCATGGATGTGCTTCTTTTGCTTTTGTAAGTAAATCGGGAGCTTTTCAGGGCCAGGGTTTTATCATTTATCAATAACTTTGTGTGTGCATCTGTGTATGGTACCTGGGGATCAAATCCAGGGCTTCACACATGCTAGGCAGGTGCTCTAACACTGAGCTACCTTATGCCCAGCCCTATCATTAACTTTATATTTCCCAGTTACCAACAGCAATTATTAGGTATAATTTGGTGAATGAACAAATTAGAAATGAGTGATTAATACAAATAAGTGAGGAAGTCTTATAACATGGATATTGTAGCAGCCTAGACATGGCCAATAATGAGAACATTGTAAGAAAGAAAACCGTAGCATCTCTTTTTCAAAATGGGTTTAGCCAAAGGCATTTTGGATGGTGCAGTTAATGCTGGGTTGAAGGAAACTCAATTTATTAGAAGGATTTTTTGAGAGTTCCAGGAACAGGAATGAGTAGAATGGAATGCTCAAATACCAGTGATGGACCTGCTTTCCAAGTAGCACCAGGGTCCCAACATTTAACCACAGGTTTCCACATGTAATCAATTATTGCTATTTTCTGCTGTCACGGAATCTATTTATATGCACACATTCATGCACACACACACACACACTATGTCCCCTCTAATTCTCTCCTTATGTCCTAACCTGTCTTCTCTTAGAGGTACAAGCCTTTGCCTTGCTGTTCTTATTCAGTCCTCAGGGTGTCTGTGGCTTAGTTAGACCGATGATTGTGTGTCTCATTTGGAAGAACGAGTTTTTCGTCTTCCCTTATTCCATTCCTTTCAGACACTCTTCGTTTCTCCTCTAGTAGTAGTTCCCTCCCCATTAGGAACTGTGGCTCACCGTTGGGACCCATTTGGGCACCAACCAGACCTTTTGTTGAGTTACTGTACTCCTACCTTCCTAATTATAGAATTCAAAGCAGAATGCGTGAATTAATAACGTGTATTTATTCCCTGCAGTGTCTGGGGAAGCGTAATGCTGTAGCATGCTTACAGAGGCACATAAGCTTTCCCTTTGCCCCTCATCCTCCATTTTTGCTGTATGATTCCACAGCAGCAAGAAAGGAAGGTGCACTTTACTCACCAGTGAGTAAATCATGTGAATGGATGTTTTAAAGTACATGCCCAATACACAGTTCACTGAGAGAACTCTACTTTCAAAAGCACCCTGAGAACACATGCTTGGAATTTGAAATTGTACTAAGTACTATGTTTCTCCAGGTATCCAAGCTGAAGCAGGACTATATAGGCATAGATGACATTTAAATGTGTGCTGTTGCATTTAATTTCTCCAATTAAGGACTCTTTAGAGTTTGATTCTAACAGCCTTTCAGTGCTGGCAAATAGCACCAGTGAAATCCGATGAGAGATTATCGAAAGACTATAGGGATCACTTCTCTTTACTTGATAACAGGGAGGATTCTGATTGAATGAAGCAGTCTTTGTTCTTCTGGACTCATGCAGCAGGCTGTATTTTCATGTCCATACAGGTTGTTGTAGGCCAAACAGTGGTGTCAAAGCTGTCTGGTTCAGGACATGGGTCTGGGAAAGTTTGGGGGTTGATTCTCAGTGTTTTTTAAAAAATCAGCTACCTACTTAAGATTTTTTTTTTTTTTTTTAAGAAACATCTATCTTTCAGACCTAATGCTCAAAATAGATTAAAGGTGAGAATTAACTCTCTGAAATATAAATGCTTTCATTATTTTGGCATATTTTTCTTAATTCTTTTGGGGAAGAAAATGATAAAAAGAAAGAAAGACATGTTGAAGTTATTATAAGAGTGAGTGGGAAGTGTAAGGTAATGACTTAATAATGAACTGCTAATGATGTAGGCTGAAAATATAATTTCCAGAAGGGATGAGTGAGAACTCTGTCACATGGTACTATAGGCAAATAGGATGCTTTGTAGACAAGGTAACTAACAAGAGGAGTCACTTTTTCTTCCTAAATTTCATGCATAAGCACTCCAACCAGAGGCAGAGTATTAGACTAGATGAATTATGATTTTGATCCCTCAGTGAATAATTCTTTTTAGGCTTCTTTTCTATCTTCCCTCAGAAAATCAATAAAGACTTATGTAATTCCAATCTATTGGTTGTTTTTTAAAGCAAAAGCAAAGTGACAGAAATAAAAGTGTTTTTCTCTTGGACCATTAATTTAGGCTTTAAGTTTATCCTCAGTTGTGACCCAAGTTATGCTAGATTTTCCCATTTACATACAATGTCCAGATGTCTGTAACTTACCTCAAGACCATAAAGTTCAGTATGTGCATCCAATTATAACAAAATTAGTAAAAGCTTTCTCTTTAATATTAGTTTTATCCTTACATTGCTGCAAGGCATACTTAATTTATGTCTATTTAAACAAAATTCCTATGACAGGAAAAAATAAGAGTAGACCCATTGAAATTCATATCATATTCACAATATACTCTGATACTTCTTCCTCCACAAGTATTTCCAGCTTCATATTTTTAATATCCAAATCAAAATGAAGGGCAAAGTTTTAGAATTCTCAAGTGGAATTTTTATTTTTTCAGGTGCTAGTGCCTTTTGTGACTATGCTGCATGTAACTTTGTAAAAATAACAGATGTGAAACATACTATAAATTAATTATACATTTGTTCCATAGCTTTCATCTGTTTTTACCAATTATTAAAATTTTTTTCAGCCATCGATCTTATCAATAATTTGCTGCAAGTAAAAATGAGAAAGCGCTATAGTGTGGATAAGACCTTGAGTCACCCATGGCTACAGGTAAAAATCAATCAATGATTTTTCTCAGTTGGATGAGCTTCCAATATTTATAAGATTTTGATATTAAATGTAGAAATATTTTGTCATATCAATTTCTTTGCCAAAATGCATGCAGTTTCTTAGGATTTAATAACAATTTAATATTTCTAAAACTTTCAACCAGGAAAATTTGATGAGAGAGACACATACACACACACACATGCACACACACAATAAAAAGTGCCAAGGATCATAACAGAACTCAGAGGACCAGATTTCAAAAGCATCTGTATGTGAAATCCTGATAAATGTCCAAATAGATAGCCATCTGGTCATGCACTGTGTCATTTGGAAGCTGTATTTTTAATCCTAGGATTTATGCACAAATACAAATACATGACACATATGAAGTGTATGGACATGCTTGTGTTCTCTTAAATATTTACTCACATTGAACTTAAAGTTTAGAAAAATGATACTCTGAAATACTAAAGGATTATTTGTAGGCATTAAATTTCAAAAGAATGCCAAAGTTCATAATTTCTTGACTCTAAGTATTAATTGCCCACACTTTGATCCATGGTATCATATAAACACTGTGTATTTTTGAGGGTTAAGCAAATAGGATGGCCTTGGTGGTGAGGTTACTTGAGGATTCATGATGAATGGTAACAGCACTGTTATCGTGGGAAAGGAGGAGTAGCTCATAGATTGTGAAAACTGACAACATATGAAACAGCATGTTGAGTTGTAACGATCTCTAGGGTAATATTTTGGAATTTTTTCTTCAGGACTATCAGACCTGGTTAGATTTACGAGAGTTGGAATGCAAAATTGGGGAACGCTATATCACCCACGAAAGCGATGACTCCAGGTGGGAGCAGTATGCAGGCGAGCAGGGGCTGCAGTATCCCGCACACCTGATCAGCTCAAGTGCTAGCCACAGTGACAGTCCTGAGACGGAAGAAAGAGAGATGAAAGCCCTCAGTGAGCGTGTCAGCATCCTCTGAGTTTCATCCCCTATAATCTGTCAAAACACTGTGGAATTAATAAATACATACGGTCAGGTTTAACATTTGCCTTGCAGAACTGCCATTATTTTCTGTCAGATGAGAACAAAGCTGTTAAACTGTTAGCACTGTTGATGTATCTGAGTTGCCAAGACAAATCAACAGAAGCATTTGTATTTTGTGTGACCAACTGTGTTGTATTAACAAAAGTTCCCTGAAACACTAAACTTGTTATTGTGAATGATTCATGTTATATTTAATGCATTAAACCTGTCTCCACTGTGCCTTTGCAAATCAGTGTTTTTCTTACTGGAGCCTCTTTTTGGTAAGAGAAAGAATCTGTCCATGATATAGTTCTGTTTGATGTGTCCCATTGTTGTTATCCTAGTAAGCAAACTCTTGAAGAGTAGATTATAACCAGTGTTCTATGAACAATTCAAACTCACATGGAAAAACAAACGATGGGGGAAAGGGGATATAATACCCTAAGATACAAATGCATGGAAGTTTTACTGTATGATTTCAAATCAAATCCTGGTGTGCCTCGGTATATTTAAACTCAAATAAGTGCACCCAGGCATGCAGAGCCGACTGCTCTTAAGCCTAAATGCCTTAGAAATGTAAACCGCTCTATATACCAGATATGTTTCTCCCTTTCTTATAATACCCTGCTGTACTGTGGAAAATCAGCAGCTAAGCAACCTTTTTGTCTTTTATGTATTTTTCAATAACAACAAATAAATATTCTTGTCAAAATATGTGTCCATCTGATTGAATTAATTGTATTTATGGTCTGTAGCAGTGTTTTCAGGTCAAATGGGTACAAGATATCTGCTCAAAAAGCAGAAAAAATGTTTTATAGTCTAGAAATTAGCGTGATCTACTCTGAAGTGGTGAAGGTATTTTGCAAAGTATAGTGATACCTTTCTGTCTTGTATTATCTAACTTCCACTTGAGTGGAAGGATATCCAAAGGAAAAATGACCAAAACCAAACAGGAACTTGGAAGCATAAATAGGAGTACCGCAATGTTAATTTCACTGTGGCTTCCTGATTCTGTCAGTTTGACCCAGAAGTTTGTAAGAATATAAGTTTCTTTCCATATGACCTAAACAAGATGGTTCTATGGTGGACTACAAAAACACACAAAGATTGAAAAATAATCCTTAGGAGAAAGCCAACTCAGATGAGGTTCTACAACCTGGAGGAGAGAAAGCTGACATGGGACCTAATAGAATTTTAAGTGTATGGAGTATGTGAGTTGTTTTATTTCCTAGGAGGAGAGTGGTATGCTATGAAACAGAAAAAGAAGTTATTAACATCTGGAAGAACAAGTGTTGGGAAATACTTGAATATGTAAGATAAGTGTGTTAAGACTACAGACTGTACATCCTAGTGAAGCAGGTCAAAAGCAAAGCCATAGGCTGGGGTTGTAGCTCAATTATAGAGCGCTTGCCTAGCATGTGTGAGGCACTGGGTTCAATGATCAGCACCACATAAAAAATAAATAATGGTATTGTGTTCATCTACAACTTAAAAAATAATAATAAGACAAGCAAAGCCATCCTACATGAAAAAAAAAAAAAAAAGACTACAGACTGTGCTTTAACTTAGAGGGATGGGGAGATACTGGTTGATTTTTCCAATGGTTAGTCTCTATTTTGTTTTATTACTGAATTTTAAACAAATGGGTCTGAAATTTTGGAAGTTCCTCAATCTACAGCTTTTCTTTAGGGGTAAGCCATGATTGTGTGTGTGCACATGCACTCAAGTCCAAGAGACAGCATAAAGAAGCAGACAGATGTGTCATCAAACTGACAAGAAGAGAATATGTTAACCACTAGAACAATGACTGTTGCCAGTCTGGGAATATAAACAGTACCTTTTCTATAACAAGAGACTAAGTAAGCAAATTCAGGAAGGGGGAAAAGGTGTGAAATCATATAAAGTCCTTCCCTCTTAGTATGCACATAGTATACATTAAGAGCACCACAATTTAAATTATAATGATGCATATTAAATTTATATGCCTCCATTTATCAGCTGTAATATATAATGTAATCAGTAAATTCTTGTTTGTTATAGAATCCTAAAAGCATTATAGACTACGAAACTCTGGTAATGTGACCAGAGTTATATGTTATATGTTATAGAACATCCCAGAGTCCTTGATGATTAGGAATAAGAACTTAATACAAGTTACTCTAAATTATAAAAACATATAGAAGTCAATTATTCACACAGCAAAAATTTCTTGTACTTCTGTTTGACATAGTTCTTTGATAGACTTAAGAGTTTTAAGTGTGAATTAGACATGTTCCCCATTCAAAGGATCTTCTTTAAATAGAAAGAAATAAAATTAATTACTGACATTTTTAGAAAATTATATGTAAAGGTATCAAACATCTTACAGAACAGTTAAGAATGGAGGAAGACACTCAACAGGGTGATTTTGAACGAGGTTTGGAAAACTCGTAGTATACACCAGGTTAAAAGTAGGATATAAAAAAAAAAAAAAACAGGAACAAAAAACCTGAAAAATCAAAGAATATTGTTATAGAAACAAAACTATTTCTTTATAGCAAGAGAATAAAGAAAAGAAAGAGAACTGGCGATGTACATCCAATAGATATCTGTAGAGGTCTAGATTCAGAGGCTTTTGTATGTTATTCTAGGGACTTTCAGTTTATTCTTGGTGGACCTCCGGAAATTATTCAGACATTTTGAGCTGAAGAATGAGCCCCATCAACTGGAGTTTAGGGAAGAATTCTGAGATTGGAAGTACAGACTTGTAGGTTAATCATTAAATAACATTTTGAGAACATCTTCAATCTCTGAGGATAACTGAGCATAACAAGAAGAGAAGTAATCTTAGGGCACAAACCTGAGAAATAACAATGTAAAATGATCAGTCATATGAGGGAAATTGAACAGGTATTTCAGAGATAGTGTCAAATAGATTAATATCATGAAAATTAAATAACATCAAGGATGAAGTGGAAAACAACAGAAAGTGCTATACAGAATGTTTTTCTACAATTTTCAGAGTAGCACATCAAAAGGATTTCTGTGTGGCAATAATATGGACACAGCCTGTTCTGAAATGTCATCAAGCACAGGAAGGAAAGCAAGTGGTTTCTAATGTTCAGCAAAGCAGCAGTCCACTGAAAGTCATGCTCCATTCTAGCTGGAATCCCAGTGATGCTCCAAAGACTCCAATTTCAGAGAATCATTATTCACTCTGAATGCTAAATATCCTAAATAAAATTGGCCAAACTTCATATCAATGGTGTATTGAATTCTTAGATGACATGGGCAGGTCAGTAGTCTAAGTTTAATAAAAGAAAGTTCTATCAATCTAAAAAAAAAAAAAAAAGATAAATGACAGGAGCTCATTTTAGGAAGGATGTGTTATCTATCATCACCACAGAGGCAACATTCCTCAAGCCAAAACTTCTTCAGCTCACTCAAGATGTCATGAAAATTGCTGGTCTCTGTGTGTCCTGAAACATCAAAGCAAACTACTACTATTCTTGCTCCTGGCCTCAGAGGGCAGAGAAAAAAAAAAAAAAAAATTTTTTTTTTTTTGATCAGTGCTGCTTTTGTTATGTCTATTATCCCTAAGGAATAAATGATCTCCAAGTTTTAGTGCCAACCATGATGATGGAGTTATTTTGAAATACATGGTCAGCCATCTTTCTTTAAAAATATTTTTTAGATGTTGATAGACCTTTATTTAATCCATTTATATATATGTGGTGCTGAGGATCGAACCCAGTGTCTCACACATGCCAGGCAAGCACTCTACCACTAAGCCACAACCCCAGCCTGTTCAGCCCTCTAATTAAATGTGTATGATAAGTACATCAATGAAAATAAGAAAGCAGTTGTCCCCTTCTTTCCCATGCTTTTGCAGTCAATATTAAGTCACATTCTGCATACTTTGCGTAGACCTGTCTTAAGGAACCAAATCTGGGTGTATCAAGTCACACTGTAACTTTCAGTGTGTCAGTGTATAAAGACACACTGAAAGCCACAGAGAAAGACCTGCTGCCTCTGTGGCCAAAAGGGAATGAGATCTTTCACCTGTGATCCTTTCACATATCCTGAAACATAGGTCTCTCCACCCCACCTGATCTAGTGTTAAGTCTTATTCATTCCTTTACCTTTTGTTGGCCCCATGTCACCTATTTTTGTTCCTCCTTTCCTCATTTAACTGGCTTTTTGCGCTGGATAAATATTTTTAGTGTAACATTTTCATTCTTCTATTTTTCTACTTGTTTTGGTTATTAACATTGCTATAGGAATTATAGTATAAATCTTGACTTTTTACTATCCATTTCAAGTTATACCAACTTAATTCCAGTGAGATATACAAACTTTTCTCCATTGTACCTCCATTCCTTCCACCCTCCTTTGCCATATTACTGACATATATAGTACAGCTTTATATATAAGCCCACTAATACTGTTTTGTGATATTATTTTATGCAATTATCTCTTAAATTAGTTAAGGAAAGAAAGGGAAAAATATGTTGTCCTTTATATTCACCTGTCTCTTCCATTGCTCTTTATTTCCTTAGGTGAGTTCATCTATTTAGTTGTTATGCTTTGGATGTGAGGTGTCCCCCAAAAGCTCACATGTGAGAATGCAGGAAGGTTCAGAGGAGAAATGATTGAGTTGTAAGAGTCTTAACCCAATCAGTGAATTAATCCCTAATGGATTGAATTGAAGTGGAAGGGTGTGGCTGGAGGAGGTGGGAATTGGGGTATATATTTTGTATCTGGAGAGTGGAGTCTATCTCTGTTTTCTGATCACCATGATCAGAGCTGATTCCTTCTGCCACCCTGCCATGACGTTCAGCCTCATCTTGAGCACTGAGGAATGGAGCAGGCCTTCTATGGACTAAGACCTCTGAAACCCTGAGCCCTCAAATAAATGTTTTCTACAATTGTGCTGGCCACATCCTTTTAGTCACAGCTGCGAAAAAGCTGATGAAAACCATAGTGTCATATGTTTTCTGTCTGAATGACTTCTTTTAGTGTTTCTTTAAGGTGAAATCTACCAGCAACAAATTCTGTCAATCTTGGTACATCTGGGAATACTTATATTTCACTTTCATGTTTGAAAAAAAGTTTGGCTGGATATAAAATTACTGATTGACAGGGCTTTTTTTTTTTTTCTTTCAGTATTTTGAATATAAAATCCTACTCCCGGTTAACCTCTATTCTCTCTGATGAAAAAAAATTAGATAACAATATTAATTTAATATTTAAATTAATAATATTGTGGTTCTCTTGTACATGATAATTTTTTTTTCTCTTTCTGCTTTTCTCTTTGCCTTGGAATAGTTTGACTATGATATGTCTAGTCATGAAGTTAGCTCCTTAGATGTATCAACAAATATTTTCCATCCAATTTGGGAATTTTTAGTACATTGATTCTTTGAATATCTTTTTCTGCCCTTTTATTTCTATCTTCTGTATCTGAGGCTTCCATTACATATAAGTTGGTATGGGTTGGATTTACCAGAGGTTTCAGGATCTGCTCAATTTTTTTTCATTCTTTTTTGTTGTTGTTGTTGTTCTTAAGATTAGATAATTCAAATTAATCTGTCTTTGGGTTCACTGTTTTTTTTTTTTTTTTTCTTTTGACAGATAAAATTTTCCATGGTGTTCCTGTAGTGAATTTTTAATGTCAAATCTTTTGGGAGGTGGTGATACTTAACTTTAAAAAATAATTTTATTGGCCTTTATACTGCTGTAGTACTTTAATTCTTTATCTGTAAGTGCCCTGTGTTCTTCGAACATATTTATAATAGACTCTTTGAAGCATTTTTTTCTGATAAGATTAACATTTAGTTTATCTGACAAATAGCCCATCCTATCCAAGATGATTTCCACTGTCTTATTCTTCCTTTGATGAAGCACATTTTGCTGTTTCTTTTCATGTGTTATAAGTGTTTGATCAAGACTGAATATTTTAACTAATATATTATAGCAGTTCTGTATTGTGACTACCTCAATCAAGTGATTGTTGTCTTTGTTTAGTAACTTTTCAGGATCAATCTCTGGAACCTGTCTTACCTTAGTATGCAGCTGCTGATGTTTCTGCTTAGATTTGTGTGGAATTTTTGTCTGTTATTTTTAAAACTGGCTTCCCAAGGGACGCACACTGGAACAGCATAGCTTACTGGTCAAACAATGATAGTTCAGGCATTGTGTTTAAGCTTCCTATGCCAATAGAGTTGCCTGTCAAAAGGTTTCTGGCTTTTGCTGATGGGTTTGTTGAGTTCGAGTAGTTAAAAAAATTTCCCCAGCTGTTTTATTTTCTGTGTGTTCAAGGCTTTACATTCAACCAGGGAAGAGTTGATGATTAAGACTTTCTCCAGTCTCTTCTGAGTGTGTTTGCTGCATGCAGACTTACATGTAGCCTTTCAGTCACCAGGGGTGTATCTCCATATTAAGTTTCTGATTATTCTATCAGTGTGTTCATTGCTTTAATCAACACTGCAACTTCATGAGAGCTGTGTCATTGACTTTTCATGTTGGTTTGCTACTGTCATTGCTACTGTCAAATCCATCCATCAGTAGGGCTTTCCCAGCATGCCCATCCCTAATGGAAGTATCTTGCCATGGAGCAAAGGATAAAGGAGGATGAAAGCAAGCAAAAAGACAACAGATTTCCATTGTTCTTACTTAGGTCTAGTAGTTTGCCTTGAATAAATGCTTATGAATCTGTCATATTCCATGGACCAATTTCCAGGATCCTAAAATGGTTGTTTTGGATGACTTTTCTAGTTGCATCATTGCTCTTTAGGAAAAGAGTTGGTGAACTTCTCACACCACAATACTGGAAGCCCCCCCAGAGATAATAATACCAATCTCACTTTAAGAATATCCATAGAACATTAACGAAAACTTACATCATATGTTGTAAATAAAAAGCGACTAATGAAGAGAAACTACTACAAGAATTGCACATTTTCTCATTTCTTGAGTTTTCTTATTTTGAGCTACTAAACCATCAGGTACTTAAGCTTTAATTGTCTTTGTGAGCATAAAACATCCAATTTAAAAATCATATTTAATCAATTTCCTGCTTTTTTGGACTCTGAGTATCTGAATAATGTGATTCCTTGAACTCAAGTAAACAAAAGCATTTCCTATTTCCATAATGAGGTATGAGTGGAGGTATGTGTGTGGCCCAGAAACCTTCAAACCCTTAGGAGCTAATCTCAGCTAACAGCAATATGCTGCTTGAGGAGAATTTGCCAAATTATTTTTCCATATACAAAAAATTTGGCAGCAGGGATAACTAGCCTGCATAATTTCCTCGTCATTTGGAGCTTGTTTTTTTCCTTTGTCCTTCTGGTTTGAGATGTTTCCTTCTTCTCAGTCTAAACTTTTCTTACAGGTTTGAGAAAGAACTAGAGTTTTTGTTTTTATTTTATTTTATTTATTTTTTTTTTAGTTTGAGAAACTCTTCTACCTAACTTTTCTCATGACTCTTCTGTACATCATGACAGACTCTACCATTGGAGACCCCAATTATTCTTGATCTGCTTGGTATTACTGACAAATTACTCTTAGACTTATAGTAAGTTCATCTTCTCATCTTTGACAAAACAATAAATTAATAAATTAATACATAAAAAATCAATTCAGACCTTGCTCATCCTTCTAGAAAACATCTTTTTCCTAACTTTTCACTTTCTACCAAATTTCTCACATTCTTTTCCTTTGATTTCTGTGTTGGTGTGCCACAGAACAAAATACTCTTTTTTATCATCAGTGAATCTTTTCTCATAAGGTAATAAGTGGTCTCTAATTCAAAAAATGATGATTTTCTCAATGTAGAGTAGAAGTTAAAAACCCAAGTGAGGAGACAAAGTTTGAATTCTGGGTGATCATGAAAATATTGTAATCTCTCATGTCTTCTTTGGCATGTTTAAGAGATTAAAATGGGATAATGCATATAAAACTCTTAGAGCATACTTGGCCCAGGGCATCAATAATGCCTTCAATAAGCGGCATTCACTATTATTTAGTCATTGAACAAATATTTTTAAACACTTGCAATTTGCTAAGTTAGGATAGATGAAAAACCACGTGTGGTTACCGCCCACATTCCATGTGACTGTTTTTCCCTGATGCCCTCCTTCCATTTATTTGGATGGGGTACCAGAAAGGGCATGAACTTTGAGCTTGACAGGTATGAGTTCACCCCAAATCCAAGCTTTGTTAGGTCAACTGAAAAAACAAAACAAAACAAAACAAAAAAAACCTCTTCTAAAGTCTGTGAGCCTTAGTGTACTCAGAAGTAGAATAGCAATGATACATAACTTAGAGTAGAGATGGGATAACTATACAGACAAATAGTAAAATTTCTTAGCCAAATTATTGGCACATATTCCACTTCAAGGAATATTAAATTACCCCTCACCCCTACACTTATATGAATTTCTCAAGTTTTCTTATTTTCTATTTCAATGCCATCTCATTCTGATATATCTCTGAAATTAACCATTGCCTTCACTAGCACTCTAAATCCATATTGTCCTTCCCATCATTTTTACAATCCATTTGCACTTCTCCATGAATCTATGCAGTATTGTTATCTACAGGCCCACCATGGCTTTAAATCCAATATGTCTAAAATCAGTCCTGTTATTATAGTTCTCACATCAGATATACTGTGGACTTCAAAGTGGTATCTTTTCCTTCAGGCTCTCCTGCCTCCAAGGTACTCTACACTCTACTACCAGATTCACATTCTCCAAATTGGGTTCCTCATGGTACTCACATGTCCTGAAATTTTCAAAGACTAGGCTCACAGTTATCTGCAATATAGAGTTAAATCTTTAATGTTACTAAAGCTATGTGGTCCAAAGATGAATACAGTACTGTGTCAGTCAGCTTTCTGCTACAATAAAAATACCTTATATAATCAATGTATAAATAGAAAAGGGTTATTTTTACTTCTATTCTTATAAGTGTCAGTCCCTAGTTAGTTGGACCCACTGCTTTTAGTTCTGTGGTGAAGTAGCACGTTATGGTGGGAGCACATGACAGAGCAAAACTGCTCACCTCATGACTAGGAGCAAAAAGAGAGGAAGAGACTAGGGGCCCTCAAACCCCTTGAAGGGCATATCTTCTATGACCTAAAGGCCTCCCATTAGGTCTCTCCATTTAAGGTTACACCACCTCCCTTTAGTGCCATTGGTTGGGGACATAATCTTTTACATTTGGGCCTTTGGGGTACACTTATCCAAACCATAGCAAGTACTATCAATACAAATTCCAAGTATCCTATGGTTTTCTAAATCATGGATATAAATGTCAGATAACTTCTTTTGTATCTTCTAATACATGGATTCTATGAAAGTCAACAAAATGTCAATGATACATACTTTGATCAACCTTCATTATTTAATAACTTTTAATCAATAAATAATAATCATGCATATTTGGGGGACACAATGTGATGCTCTTATATATGTATATATTGTAGAAAGATAAATCAAGCAAATTAACATATCACCTCAAAAACTTAAGAGAACACCAAAACGTATGCTCTTAACAATTTTGAAATATAATAAACATTAAGTTGGATCATCATGCTATCCAATAAGTCACCACAAGTTATTTTTCCAATCTAACTTAAGTTTTGTACTCTTTATCATCTCCACTTTTCCTATCTCTTTACTTCTCACCCCAGCTGCTGATAACGACCTTTCTACTTTATTCTACTAAGTCGACAGCTTTTGATTCTACATACAAGTGAAATCATCCAGTATTTATCTTTCTGTGCCTGGCTTAATTCAACCATCCATTTTATCATGAATTACAGAACTTTTGCTTTTTAGGAAAATTAGTATTACACAATAGTATTAGCATTGCAATAGTAATAGTGGTATCATGTATGAGTAATATACAATAGTACTCCTTTGTGTGCGTATCACTTTTTTTTATTCACTTGTCAATGAACTCTTATTTTCCTTCTCTACCATGGTTGTTGTAAATAATCTGCAAATGAACATGGCAGTGCAATAGCTTTTGAATGTACCAATTTCATTTTGGTGGGATATATACCCAGAAGTGAGATTGCTGGATTATATTATCAACTGTACATTTTTTAACACTCTAGGCCAAATGATGTTTTGAAATAAGAGAAGCCACATCCTTCTGTAGACTGCATTTGTGTCATTGTTTGTGTATAGGAATTTTTTGAGAATAGATGGTTTCTTTAAGTAAATATAGGCTGCCTACTATTCTCTGCTGAAATGTGTGGCATATTTTTGTTATATTTTCTGTATCTTGAGTAAAATGGTAACAGACTGAAGTAAGATACTTTTCTGGAAGTGGAAGAATTTTTATACCTTATACTGTTCTTTGAATATACTTCTAACTCTCAAATTTCTTTCAGAGATATTGAGATTGGCTTGTTTTGAGACCTGAGGTTGAACTACACTCAAATTTTGAGCACTAAGTGATATCAGTTTCTAAATTCATTCAAATAAATTATTTTATTTTCTCCTCCTAATTTTGCAACCACATTAGATTAACTCTCTAGTATTAGTTGGCTACCGGATTCCACTGATTTCACAAAGACAGGGATTGTTAAAGGCAAATCCCTGTGTGTGGCCTGTTCATGTGGGTCTCCTGTGGAATCTCTACAAACTGGATTATTTATATCTCTAGAATGAAGAGAGGATCAGGAGAAATCACTTGAATGAGGATACTGGAAGAAGAATGAACTTGACATAAATAGAGGAAAGGTCTTGATGAAGTAGAATGTTAATAGGGAGGTAGACATGGGAAATTATATTGTCTAGGTTAAATAAAGCTTGATTATCAGAGGTTTCAAAAGTCAGGAAGATTTCACACTTTGTACCAAAATAATTCTTGACAATTTTTGACAAGGGGAATGTGGAATTCTTTATTTTGCATTTAATAAAGAAAAGAAACCAAAAATTATAAAGTTTTGTTTGGAATCCAAGAATTTAAATATCATCTTTAAGTTATGCTTATGTTCAAAAAGAGATTAAAGGGCTTTTTAAAAAGTGATACAAAGTCCAAATTAAACTGACTATACTTTCATTACCTTTTTTTGAAAACAGTATTTTTTTTAGCATCAGACATGAATTTCTTCCTCACATTTGATTCCTTCCCTTCAGATACCCAGATAAGCTAAGAACATCTCAGAGGAGGTTCATCCTTGAAGTGCGCTCAGCAGGAAAAACTGCAGAATAAGCCACACTTGGACTTCATGAAACTGTAGCTTGTGTACACAGAGATATAATCATTAGAGCCAATTATCTTTGGACAGACTGATGTTTCAAATTCTAATTACAAATTTTTAGCCTCATTAACACATGGTTTCATTTTGTATCTTGGCTACCACATTTTATTGTTACAATTCATTAAAAATAATGTGAAAAATGAAGATGATCATAAACTTCATCATATAAGTGAAAGAAAAAAATAGTGCCTGGGTAATGATAACAACTCTTTATATTTGCATAGCAACTTCCTTTTAAGGAGCTCAAAACATTTCACAAACATTATCTCATTAATCCTATGAGTAGTGCCATAAAAAGTAATTTCTTAGACTCCTGGGCTGGGGAAATTGATGTGTTAAATGGCTAAGCTTGTTTCTAGTGTTGCACCTTAAAATATGAACAAATGAAGTAAAGTCTTCACATTTATCTATAATTATTTTTAAATTTATATACAGAAAATCGACCTTTTGTTGTACTATTTTTTTTTCAGTGCTAGGCCTCTAACCCAGGGCCTCATGCATTCCAGGTAAAATTCCCTGATGTCTTAACCCACATAGAGTAGTGTAAGTACCACCATATTCTGGATACAGAACCGTGCTAGTACTTGAAAAAACTTTGTTACTCTTGTCCAACTTTCTCCCATTTTTCCCTTAGCAAACATGAATCTGCTCTCCAACTGCCTTTTTAAGAATGCCATCTAATATCAGCTTTTGAGATTTCCTTCTTTTTCTCAGCACAATGCCTTTGAGGGTCATCAGTGTTGTTGCTTGAATTAAAAGTTCATTCCTTTTTATTGTTGAGTAATACTCCATTGTGTGGTTGTATCTCATTTATTATTCATTAACATAATACTGGACATTTAGGTTATTTTGAGTTTGGGTTGATTCTCAATAAAGATGCTTTGTGTATTTGTATACAATTTTTTTTTTGCTTGAGAATGAGTTTCATTTCTCTAGATTAAGTACGCATGAATAGAAGTGCTGACTTCTAAGGCAAGTGCACATTAACTTTGTAAAAAATTGAAAACTGTTTTGCAGAATGTCAGGACCATTTTGAATTCCTACTAGTAAGTGGAAGTTGCGACTAATGTGTGGGAGTTTGACCCCAGTAGTTGGTTTTACCACTTTTAAAAAGTTTATTCTAACCATTCTAATCAGCATGTAGTGGTTTGTCATTGTGGTTTTCACCTGCTTTTCCATAATGGCTAATTATGCTGAGCATTTTTCATGTATTTTCAATCAGTATATCTCCTTTGGTGAAGTGTCTGTTCAACTATTTTGCACTTGTAGGTGCTTGAAACTTTTTGTAAATTCCTTGGTATTTTCTACAGAGGCAATCATGTGCATGTGGACAGTTTTATTTATTCCTTTCCAATCTTATTCATTTATTTCTAGACCATTATTTCCAAGTTATTAAAATAAGAAAAGAAATTATATGTATTAGTCCCTTTATGTCCTTTTAATATGAGGAGACTGTAGGGATGTTCTTCTGTCATTCATTCCTGATTTTGACAATTTGTCTCCTTCTTTATTGTTGTTAGCCTAATGAGGGATTTATCAGTTTCACTGATCATTTTAAAGAGCCAGCTTTTAGTTTCATTGATTTTTTTCCTACAACTGTTTTGGTTTAAGTTTTATTGATCAATCATATTATTCCCTTTCTTCTGTTTGCTTTGGGGTTATTTTTATTCTTTTCTTAGTTTCTTGAGGTAGGTCTTTTTTCCAAGGTCTTTAGTTTTTTTATTAAAATAAAATTTTTATAAAATAAAAGCATTAAATTATACATATTAACATGATAGCATGTTTCCATACATTTGTATATTGTGTAATGTGTAAATCAAGTAAACATATCTATCTCCTCAAATATTAACCATTTCTTTGTAGTGAAAACATTCAAAATTCTTTCTTTTAACATTTTAAAGTATACAATACATTATGGTTAACTATAGTTACCTTACTGTGCAATAGCACAACAGAACATTTTACTCCTAACTAAAACTTAGTAACCACTGTTCAAGCTTTCTCCATTTCACTTTCCTTACCGCAATCTCTGGAAATCATAATTCTAATCTCTACTTCTATGAGATCAATATTTTTGATTCCACATGTGAGTGAGATGACATGGTACTTTCTTTTGTTCCTGGCTTCTTGTACTTAACATTATGACCTCTAGTTCCACCCCTGTTGACAGAAATCACAGGAATTCTTTTTTATGACTGACTAGTATTCTATTGTATGTACCACATTTTCTTTATCCTTTCATCAGTTGATGTACATTTTTGTTTTCATTTAATGGTTGTTGTGAATAGTGCTGTAATAAACATGGGAGTATAGATGTCTCTGACATACTGATTTCATTTCCTCTGGATGTGTACCCAGTAGGAAAATTTCAATATCATATGGTAGTTCTATTTTTAATATTTTGAGAAAATTACATATATTGTTTTCCATCATGGCTGTATTAATGTATATTCACAGGGATTCCTTTTTTTCCCCCACATCATTACAAGCATTTTTCACTTTAGTTTTTTTTTTTTTTTTTTTTTTTTTTTAATGATCAGTTTTTCTGGGGTGTGATGAAATCTCATTGTGGTTTATGATTTTCATTTATTTCCCTTATTATGAGTGATGTTGGGCATTTTTATATACCTGATGGTCTTTTGTATCTTTTCTTTTGATAAATTTCTATTAGTTTACTATTACTCATTTTTGAATTAGGGGGATTTGTTTTGCTTTTGGTTTGTTCTGGCTATTGAGTTTGGGAGTTTCTTATGTTTTCTGGATATTAACCCCTTGTCAGATGAATTGTTTACAAATATTTTCCCCCATTCTGTAGGTTATGTCTTTACTCCGAGGATAGTTTCCTTCACAGTGAAGAAGGCTTTTAGTTTGATGTAATCCCATTTGTCTAAGTTTGTTTTTGTTTCTTGTGCTTTTAGGGTCTTGCTCCAGATATACTTTCTAACTTCAATATTTTAAAGTGTTTCCCCATATTTTCTTCTAATAGTTTCATAGTTTTTGTTCATACATTGTCTTTAATCCATTTCGAGTTGATTTTTGTAACTAGTGAGAGATAAAGTTAGAGTTTCATTCTTCTACACATGGATAATCCCATTTCCCTGTCACCAGTTATTGAAAATACTAACCTTTCTCCAATGTGTGTTATTGGCACATTTGTTGAAAATTATTTGACTATTGGTGCATGATTTTACTTCTAGACTCTCTATTCTGTTCTACTAGTCAATGTGGTCATCTTTATACCAATACTATGCTGTTTGGATTACTATGATTTTGTAGGATATTTTGAAGTCAGGGAGTTTAATGCCTCTTATTTTACCCAGGATGGCTCTGGCTATTCTGGGATTTCTGTGGTTCCACACTCTAGTATTATGGTTGTAGTTCTGTGAAGAATCTCATTGGTATTTTGGTAGGGATTGCACTAAATCTATAGACTGGTTTGGGTAATATAGACATTTTAATAATATTAATTCTTCCAACTCATGAATATATGATGTCTTCCATTTTTTGTGTGTGTCTATCCTCTTCAATTTTATCCATCAATGTTTTATAATTTCATTATAGAGCTCTTTCACCTCTTTGGTTAAATGTATTCCTAGGTAATATTTTTGCTAGCTATAATTAAAAATGGTATTATTTTCTTGAATTCTTTTTCAGATAATTTTCAATCAGTACATACTAACATTACTGATTTTTGCATGTTGATTTTACATCCTGCAATTCTGATGAATTTGCTTATTCTAATTTTTTTGTGGATTCTTGTAGGTGTCTGTATATAAAATCATATCATCTGTAAGAAGTAAAAATGACTTCTTTTCCAATTTGGAGACCTCTTATTTCTTTTTCTTGCCTAATTACTCTGTCTAAGGCTTTCAGCACTCACTATTTTGAATAAAAGTGTGAAGATGGACATTCTTTTCTTGTTCTAGATCTTATAAAGAAGGCTTTAATCTTTCCCCATTCCATATGATGTTAGCTATTGGCTTATAATACATGGCTTTCATCATGTCAAAGTATTTTCCTTCTATACCTAATTTATTTAGCATTTTGTCATAAAAGGGTATTAAATTTCATCAAATTTCTTTTTTACATATAATGAGAGACTCTAATGGGTTTTTTCCTGCATTCTGTTGATGTGGCACAGCTCATTTATTGATTTCTGTATGTTTAACCATCCTTGCATCCTGGAATGAATCCCACTTGACCACAGTGAATAATATCTTTAATGTACTTTTGGATTTGGTTTGCTAGTATGTTACTGAGTACTTTTGCATCTATGTTCATTGAGGAGATTGACTTGGGTTTTCTTTTGTTGTGTCCTTGTCTGGGTTTTATATTGGGGTAATGCTAGTCTCATAAAATGTGTCTAGAATAAATTCTTGCTCTTCAATTTTTTTTTGAATAATTTATGAAGAATTCAAATGATTTCTTAAATGTTTGGTAGAACTCAGCTGTGAAGCTGTTTGGTCCTGGCTTTCCTTTGAGCACAGACCTTTTGTTACTGATTCAATTGCATTATTCATTATTGTTTTGTTAAGGTGTATGTTTCCAGGAATTTGTCCATTTCTCAGGTTATCAAATTCGTTGTTATATAATTATTTATAATAGTCTGTAATGAGTCTTTGAATTATTTGGTGTCAGTTTTAATTTCTACATTTGTATCTGATTTGAGTCTTCCTTTTTTTCCCCTTAGTTTAAGGGTTTGCTCTTTTACTTATTTTAGTTTTGTTGCTATTTCATGTACTTCTGCTCTGATCTGTAGTATTTCTTTTCTTTTACTATTTTTAGTTTGGATTGTTCTTGGTTTTCTAGTTCCTAGTGATGCAGTAAAAGGTTATTTGAGGTTTTTCTACTTTTTCATGTTGGGGTAAATTGCTGTAAACTACACTCTTTGCATTGCTTTTACTGAACCATTTGTTTTGGTATGTTGTGTCTCCACTTTCATTTGTTTCAGGAAATTTTAATTTTCTCTTTGATTTCCTTCTTTATCATTATTTGTTCAAGACTAAGTTGTGTAATTTCCATGTATTTGTGTAAATTCCAATGTTTCTCTATTATTATTTGCTAGTTTTAGTACAATGAAGTTAGTTAATGTACTCAGAATGATTTCAGTTATTTAAAATTTCTTGAGACTTGTTTTGTAGACTATCATATAATCTACACTGGAGAATATTCCATGCGCCGTTGAAAAGGATGTATAATTCAAAGTCAGTGGATGGAATTTTCTGTAGATTTCTGGTAGGTCCATTTGGTCCAGGATACATTTTAACTCTGCTATTTCCTTATTGATTTTCTTTTTGGGTGATCTGTCTATTGCAGAAAGTGGTATGTTCAAGTCCCCTATTATTGTGCTGGAATCTCTCTCCTCAAGTCTGTTAGTATTTGCTATATACATTTAGGTGCTCTGGTATTAGACGAACACATATTTTGAATTATTTCCCTTGCTAAATTGACCCTTCTATGCTTATATATTTACTTCTTTTGATTTAGAATTTATTTTAGCTGATATGTCTGTTACCACTTTCTTATGAATTCCATTCACCTAGAATATTAAATCCCACCCTTTCCCTTTCAGTTTATGTGTGTCCTTAGAAGTAAAGTGAATTTCTTGCAAGCAACATATTCTCGTATTCATTTTTGTATTCATTTAGTCATTCTATATCTTTAATTGGAGAATTCAATTAATTTACATTCAGGGTAGTTATTACTAAGTAAGGTTTTGCTATAGTCATTGTATAAGATTTTCACTATTTTAACTGAAGCTCTTTTTCATATTTTTTCCTCCCTCTCTTACAGTTTTCCTTTGTAGTTAAGTGACTTACTCTAGCAGTGCATTTTGATTCCTTGTCTGTTACTTTTGGCTTGTGTATTATAAAATTTTGCTTATTATTACAAGGAAGCTTATGAGAAACGTCTTTCAGTTGTAACAAGCTACTTTGAAATGACAGAATCTTAACATCATCTTAAAGATAAGAACAGAAACAGAGAGAATATACAAATATAAAAAAACTATATTTTCCCTCAATTCCTCCCTACGTGTTGAATTTTTGATATCTTATTTTGCATTTTCTACATTGCCCATCTCTTAACATACCAATGTAGTTATTATTATTTTAATTATATTGTTTTTAGTCTTTAGACTAAAGATATGATTTACACATCATGTTTACAAAATTAAAGCACTCTGAATTTGTCTGTATAGTTACTCTTATCAGAGTTTTATTTTTTCTGATGGTTTCTTTTTATTCATTAAAGTCCTTTCCTTTCTTTTTGAAGAACCTCCTTTAACATTTCTGTAGTGTAAGTCTGGTGGAGATATATTTTCTCAGCCTTTGTTTGTCTCAGAATGTCTTTATTTGTCTTTCCTTCCTAAAGGACAGTTTTTTGGGGAAAGACTTCATAGTTGGTAGTTTGTCTTTCTTCAGTAATGTGAAAATCTCCTGCCACTGTCTCCTGGCCTGCACAGTTTCTTTTGTGAAATCTGGTCTCAGGTGAATTGTTACATCCTTCTGTGTTGGTTTCTTTTCTCCTGCTGCCTGGATAATCTTCTTTTTATTTTTCACCTTGAGAACTTGATTATAAGATGTCTTAGTTAGCTTGAGTTCATTCTGACCTTTGACCTTCCTACACCCAGATATTTGTATTCTTCTCTAGATTTGGGAAGTTTTCTGTTATCACCTCTTTGAATAATCACCACTTTGCCATTCTCAAGTCCTTCAAATACCAATAACCTGAATTATTGCTATTTTAAAGATGTCTCAAAGTTCTTGGAAGCTTTCTTCACTCTTTTTCCTTTGTTTCTTCTTTGTGTATTTTTGAAAAACTGCCTTAGAGCTCACTAATTCTTGTGCTTGATCTATCTTGCTCTTGGTGTTTTCTATGTTTTTAATTTTACTGAGAGTATTTTTCAGCTTAAAGATTTCTATCTTTTTAAATTGCTACTGTCTTTCCTTTAAGTTTCTTTGTTAAAGTATTTAATCATTTATCTGTGTTTTCTTGAAGCATGGAGTTTTTTAAAAACAGCTGTTTTAAATTCTCCTTGTGAGAATTCTCTCATACTGATTACTATCTTGTCAATTTTTGGCACCTTAATTTGAATGTCAGGTGAGGTCATGGATCACTGAAAACCTTCTGATGCTTTTTTGGTACATAATGTTATCTGAGCACTGAAGAATGGGAATTTATTTCAGTCTTTGTAACAGGGTTTTGTGTCTGTCTTTCCAGAAATTCTAAGCACTACTTACTTTCTCTGAGCCTATGGTCACTTTCACTCTTTTAGCACTAGAGAGCATCCTAAATGCAGGCTCCCCATGAGTCTATTATTGGTCTGCTGTTACTATTTCAGTCCTATTGAGCAATCTAAGCTCAGGTTTGTCCCAAATCCACAGTTGGTATATTGTTCCACAGGAATTGAGAACTTTGTGTTATGAGGGGGTGGTGGAATCTTTAGGAGGTGGGGCCTTGTGGAAGGACATTAGGCAGCATGCTCTAGAAGGGGATGTGGTACTCTAGTCCCCTCCTATTCCTCTTTTTGCTTCTTGGCTTCCATGAGATAAATAGGCCCTCAGCATGTGTTCCTGACATGATATACAGTTCTACCACTGGCCCAAAGCAGTGCAGCCAAGGCACCATGGACTGAAACCTCTGAAAACATGAATGAGAACAAAATAAAGTCATGGTGTTTTTTTGTTTTTGTTTTTCCTTGCAATTCTGGGCATTAGACCCAGGGCTTCACACATGTTAGGTAAGTATTCTACTAGTGAGCTATATCCCCTTATTCTCTTTTTAAGTTGATTATTGTTTGTGACAGGAAACTGACACGGCACTCCTTAGTCAAGAAATAGAAAGTTTCTCTTGGAGAGTTTTCTGTTCACATTCAACACACAGTCCAGGTTTTAGACTGTCTTTGATTTCATTGCAAGTAATATCAAAACATCAAAAGTTTTAAAAAAATACAAAAGGAAATTTATTGCCGAGTTGGTAGCAAATTCTGTCATTTTCTCCACCCATCTGCTACCATTGGCTTTTTAGCGCCTTCAGACAACTGGACTATGCAACGTGTGCAGGGCTTTTTGCTGCCTTTGGAGGTAGAGAGGGTGGAATGTGTTTACTCCACTTTGATTGGAACCAGAAGCCAAGGTTTAGATTTCTTGAATCTTAGTCATCAAGCCAATCCCAAAAGTATGCTTTAGTCTAGAGCCTAAAATAAATGTCCAAACAATAATATAATGTAATATTTAAGTAACCAAAGTGCTGAAAGTCAAGCATTTTATTTAACCCTTTTGGTAACTTTATGAGAGTTATATGGTAGGTGTCAAATATTTCCACTTGTATATTGCATTTTCTTATATATTATTTTCTTTATGTAGATTTCTTATTTGTGTTTCTTTATGTACATATTTCCACTTACGTGTTATAAGTCCATTTATGTATATTTACAGATAAGGGAACAGAGGTTCAAAGATATTAAATAAATTACCCAAAGACTAATTATTGATAGAGTCAAGATTTGAACCCAGTTGTTCTGACTTCAGAATCCAAGCTGCTAATCACCACACATGAGCTTAGCTCTCTACTTTTATTCTCTTTCTTTTTTTAACAAAAGTAAACATGATATTTCATATTCATGGGAGAACTTTAGGTATAATTGCTACAGTTACAAGCTTAACTTATTTTATCCTAAGTTGAAGGAAGAAGAAGGATTAGTCGGCAAAGAAGTGATATTACTCCTTCTGAGATAAGCCAAGAAAATATTTGGGCAATCAAAACAATTTTAAGGCTCCATTAAAATATATATATCAGCTGGATTTACTCACAATTCGCCTCCCTACCCACCAAATTTTTATACTCTAGTGTTGAGTGGAAAGGGATATGGAGAGTGAAAGTTTTCTGTTAAGTATAAGCCACTGCTGCTGCTGTTGCTGCAAAAAAGTGTTTCAAATTGACACAATTAATAGCTTTCTCTTATATATAAAATTAACATCTCAATCAAGGAGCTAAAGTAATGCTATACAAAATGAAATCTATGGAGTTGCGGCTGGTCTGGGACCACATAGATAAGTATAGGAATTGCAAGTAAGTGTTCAGGAATTTGTACAGCAATTTTATAGAGTAATTTTGTGTTTTGAGTATAATAATACAACATTATACTTGTATTTTATTAGCTATTATCCTTTCCATTTTATTCCTTATAGATATTTATTTTTACCATATATTCTAAAAGTATAACTATGCAATGGAAATTTAAACAACAAACAAAAACAAGATGGTACTTCACCATGACCAGTTTGAGAAATTGAAGCACAGAAACTCCCTTTCCACTTTTAAGAGAGGCAATAGCAAAATCAACTAGAACCTGGGATTCCTGACTCTCTTTTCTATCTTTAGTGATTCTTAACATGTCCAAAATTTGTGCTTAGAATTTTGAATGAGGTTGTATTTGCTTGTAAGCGACAAAGACCAGGAGAAGGATCACAAGAGCTGATTTCAAGTCTGCCAAAAACATCACTATTTTCCTTCAGGTGTTTGGCAGGGCAAGTTCTTACATTATATATACAGAGCATGAAAGGTGTTGTAGCAGAGAAACATCACCAACGCCTAAAGCAAGGTTCCAGCCTAGGATCGGTGAGAGACCAGAACATGCCAAACCAGAATATGAAGGATTGTTGAGCTTAAGACAAAAGAAACAAGTAGACGAAAGCTCTACCCTGCCTCTATTTGCCTAGAAGTAGGACAAAAACAAAAGGTATCCTACCCTCTCCTTCACCAGGAGGAGAAAACGACTACTAAAGATGTTTTGAGACCCCTATGGGCCAGGAGATAGTGGCAAAGGAGTCTAAGATATTTAAACTTTAGTAACCAGCCTTTATGGGCATCCCACAAGTTCTGTTCATAGGACTGTTAGAATTATAAAGTGAAATGACTCATAGCCCTCTTCCTTTGCCTTATAATTCCTGTAAAAACTTAGTGTTCTTTGTTGCAGGTGTTATAAAAAAGGGAATTTAAAATACCTCTTGAGAACTACTCATTCTCCAGGTGTCTCTTGTGGGTATATGAAACACACAAGTTAGGAAACTTCTGTTTGTCTCTTTTTACTGTCTTTTGTAAGAAGGACCCATTCTGACGGTTATGGTTTAGATATGAGGTGTCCTAAGAACTCATGTGAGACAGTGCAAGAAAGTTTAGAAGTGAAATGATTGGGTTACGACAGTTTTAACATCATCACTGTATGGTTTAACAGGGTAGTAATTAATCCACTGTATGGATTAGCTGGGTAGTCACTGTAGGTAGATAGAACATGATTAGAAGAGGTGGGTCACAGGGGGCCTGCCTTTGGAGTTTATATTTTGTTTCTGGTGAGCAAGGGCAACATTTAATTAAACAAACAAAAACCCCCTCTAATCTTAAGACTTTTTTTATTCTACTTGCTCCAAATTTTAGTACTGTAAAAAAGGAAAAATGCTTACACAATTTGAAAAACAAAATTAGAGGTATAAATGTTTCAATCTACTCTCACCAAAATACTGAGTCACAAAATACAGAAAAGAAAAACAAATAATTCATTCTATATATTATATTCTATGAATCAGTCCATTGTGTTTTACAGCCTTCCTATATTGGTTGCTCAAACATATTCAAGTCTTTTGGTCTCCTTGAACCACTCTATCCTGAAATAATTAAATGAATGTTCTTTGTAAGATTGAAAATATAATGTTTTTTTCTAGGATGTTGTGGGATACTTGGGACAGTGTGTTATCTCTTCCTGTTTACAAAAAGTATTTTTTATCTCCCTTGTGTTTTCTCTAGTCTGCATTTACCAATGTGGAGCATGATCCTTCATTTCCCAAATTACCACTTCTATGGGAACCTGCATTCTGTTTTGTGAATCTGTTCCCAAAGCTTGGTTTTTATAATAGTTCGTGTCATAGAACTGTTAAGAGGATAAGGTGAAATTACTTGTGTAAATAACCTGGTATACAATGAACACCAAATAAGTGTTGGTTGTTATTATGAGTTTAGGGGTAATGATAGAGGATTCTATCACAACAGGTAAAATGAAGTGAAATATTAGATATTCTGTATTCTTTGAAATTCCTCTAGTCTGTTCAGTCCTGGGTCAAACTTGCTTCTATAACCTGCTTATTCCCGTTTCCATCTTGTTGTCCACATTTCAACCCCTCTTACTTTTGTTAAGCAAGAGAACTCAGCATTTATCTTTCTCTCTCCCCCATCTATTTCTTTACTTCCATCACTCCCTCCCCCTTTCCTCCCTTGTCTCATGGAGATCAATGCCCTTTGGTTTAGTTGGGAGGAGAGAGAGGGATTGGGGTCAGATATGGGGCCAGGAATCTCTTGGGACCCTAACAGCAAAAGCCAGCTAGGCCAATCAATTCTGAGAGTAAGAGTTAAAGTGATTTACAAACCATAACTTGAATTTGTGCAAAATTATTTTCACAAATGAAACTTTTATTGAAGCAAAGAGAATTGAATAGTATAGAAAATTAATATCAACAGTTGCTCCACATTCAAAATTCTAATAAGATATAAGCAGCACATTTGAGTATGATGTAAGCTTTCTGAAAGCATTTGTAATCAATTCAGTCAACATTTTATTGAAAACATTTTCTTCCAAATTAATAAAATTTGATATTACCAGACCTCTAAAAAAAAGAAAAGAAATTTAAAATGTTTTGACTAATTTTTCAATTCAGTGAGTTTTTAGAGATAACCCATGTGTTAGTTTTCCCAGTTTGTTAGTCAACTTTCTGTCACTTTAACAAAATATCTGAGCTAACTAATTTTTAAAGTAGATATGGTTTATTTTAGCTCATAGTTTTGGAGGTTCCAGCCTGTGATCTGTTGGCCCCATTGCTTTGGGCCTGTGGTGATGCAGCACATCATGGTGGGAGAATGTAGTACAGCAGAACATCTTGCCTTAAGGCCAGGAAGCAAAATGGAGGAGGAAGGGGTTTCAAAACACAGGTCCCTTGAAGGACACACCTCCAACTACCTAAAAACCTCCCATTAGATCCCACTTCTTAAAGGCCCTTAAACACACCGCCCTTTGGAGACAGTCAAGATCCAAATCATAAACACCTAGGTTACCTTAACAAACTATCACAGACTTGGTGACTTCCAAAAAGAGGGATACAGTCTCTCACAGTTGGAGACCAGAGGTCTGGAATTAAGATCTGAGTAGGATCATACTCCCTCTGAAGTGTCCAGCAGGGAACGTCTTCCTTTATTCCAACTTCTGTGGCTCTAGGAATTCCTTGGGTTATGGCTGCATAACTCCATTCTTCAATCTTCACAGGCCTTTTCTGTGTCTCTCTCCTGTTTGTCTCTCATAAGGATATGTGTTGTTGATAATTTAATTTTTAATTCAGGATGATCTTGAGACCCTTAAATTATTTACATGTACAAGACCACTTTTTTCAAACAACTTCATATTGACAGATTCAAGGGGCTATGTGTGGACACATCTTTTCTGAAAGCCACAGTTCAGAGAGTGGGTAATGCACTTAATTGGAAAAACGAAGTTTTTGGCAAAATTTTAGCAACTTGATAGAATTAGGGTAAGTATGAAATAACTTTGAAAAATTGAAAATATGATTACATTTTAGTATATGAAATGATTTTTTAAAAATCCAATCATCTATTAAATAAATTATAATATCAGCACCAAGATAATGGTGCTTTGCAAATTTGAAAGCAACCCTTAAGAGTATTCTTTATATTATGTATGATTGTTCTATAGACAACAAATTCTTTCATTGGTAAAAATCAATATAACCTCACTCTGGTTTGAATGATTCCCAAATTGGTTTTAGTTACAAAATAGGACAAATTTTAAAATTGAATGAGAAATTCTACAGTTGAAGAACTAAAACTCATCTGAGCTCCCTTGGAGAATTGCTTATTTCAACCTATATTTTTAAATGTTGATACTTCATATTCTAAAATAAAATCATAATGGGAAGAGGTTATGAGACGATAAGAGAATAACAAATTCTTAAATCTAGATCTTTAATAACACAAGTGTATCAGGATATCAGTAATTTCTAAAAGATTGGTGAATCAAGCTAAAGTTAATTACTTTTATATCAGGAGATATTTAACATGAGAAGTGTGGAGTTCTACATGTGTAAGTTTAGTTTTTGTCTAAGAAATTGTCAGCCACCCGTCAAATAAATCTGTAGACTTTCATAAAGTACCTTTAATTATATGCATTAATATTCATTTGGGAAAGTGTATCATTGTTTCTATTTCAAGAACAAAAGCTAAAACATTGACTTGCTTTAATCTAGAACTTTTAGTTTGAGAATAGTCTATTTAAGACCTTTCTCTGAGGAGATAATTGTGTTATAAGGGTTCCCTTACTGAAATGTAGCAACTTTACAGAATCATAAACAAAATTCTCTAGGGAGTGTTTTATTTAGATGGAAGGTGAATAGTTCTGATTTGGTTTAATAATTTGTCTCATCATTTTCCAAGACTACATCAGCATGGGGAATTTGTAAAGGGATTTGAGTTGAGACAATAACCAACCCAGAGTGACCATGCTTACTAACCACTGGCAAAAATCACAGAAAACCCAGTCTTGATTTCTACCTGACCATAACGTTGGTATGCTTTTATTTAACATTCACTATGTGCCAGACACTATCAACACTTCACATGCACTAATTCTTGTAATAATCAAAACAACTCTTTCATTACCATCTAAAGTTTATACATGAGAAAACTAAGGATCGATAACTTGTAGCAAGAAAGCAAGAGATTAGAGGTATGAACCAAGTTGTCTGACTCCAGGACTTTCTCTACCTATTCATGAAATTTCTGAGGAGTTTCTCACACATATCCTCCTCTGGACACCTCCCTTGTGGATATTAGAGGGCTGCACCTTATTGAATTTCCTGGCATAGCTATGTTTTCTGTTGTCTGCAGAAGGATGGAGTCAAGGTAAGACTTCTGCTTTCATTCCAAGACCATGGTCACTAGCGGAATACCTTCTCATTCCAGTTAACATTCTCTGGAATACAAACAAAAGTGCATCTTGTGCTCTTGTTTCTGCCCTGCTTTTATTACATAACTTCTTCATTTGATGAGCCCTGAAAATTCATTCAGAACTCTCACTCTGGGAATATGGTACATTTACAATGGAGAAACAGAGGGCAGTAAGTAGTGCAGTAATTGGAGGTAAGAGATGGGTGAGATAGAGAGGGCTTGGGGGTTGGGGCAGGGCTAGAGTAACTGTAATGCACTAGTCAGTAGCCACTTCACATAAGTAACTAATAATTTAACCCTAACAATCTGTAAAGTAGCTGTGCTAAATCAGTTGGTATAAATGACATCACTAGATCATGTAATAAAACTAGAAAAAAAAATCACAGCAAATTATTTTACCTTAATTTTATAGGTCTGGCTAAATTCTGTTAGTCTGATATTTGAATATAACAGACAACAACAACAACATGATTCTGATAAAATCATCCATAGATAGTATTTAGGAAAAATGGTAGTTTGAGAAATAGATTAAATAAAGCCAAAGACAATTATGACAATGTGCCAAGTGCTGTCACATTCCTGGGGTAGTTCTAAGGGTAAAGGTTAAAGGAGTTTTCTTTTATATGGAACATGATGGAGATTACATTTTACAGTTTTATTCTGGCTTCTCTTTTACTTAATATTACATCATAAACATTTTTCTAAACCATTTGTGAAAGTGCCATTTGCATAGCTATACAACATTTTAGTGTTAAAATTTTCTGCTTTTTCTACTATAAATAATATTTATACAAATTAGGAAGACTTTTTCATGATTTTTCACTTTAGGAATGGAATTCATGAATACAGGAATATAATTTCCTAGGGTTTTTAATACATCATGTCAAAAGCTTCCATAAAGCTTATGCCAACTTTCAAGGCCAGGAGTGCAAGCTAGATAACATAAGGTAGCATGAGCAAAGGAACAGAGGGTGAGAAGGTGGCCGGTCAGTGGCTGAGGCTGAGACCAAGAAGTGGGCAGGATCCTGACCGTGGAGGGTACAGAGGAACCAAAGAATAGATACCGCACAGCCCCAGGTTTTGGACGTGGGTGATGCGGTTCTTTGTGTTGCCAGAAGAGAAACCAGATGAAATGGTAAGTGTCTGGGGATAAAGATAATGAGTTTAGTTTTAAATATGTTAAATATATGTTATGTATGGTGCATCCAGATGAATGTTTTGGATTTTCTGGTCTAGAACTCAGGGAACCAAGGCTTCAGAGTCACAGTCTTCAGTCATTGTTATATGCCAGGTCCTAAAAACTGGCTGATCACTCTAAGTACATTAATAGGGAAAAGGGAAGTAAGACTATAAAGTTTTGGGAACAACAATAGTCTTATAATCTAGTTTCTCTAAACTGAAAATTTTGAAATATAAATAACTGTAATTTTGTGACAACTAGCACTAATCATATAATCACACGATGGTTCTGAATTTGTGCAGTAACAACGCCCACTTTCCAACTGACTCATGTATACATAGCAAATAGATTTTAAATGCTGTAAGAGAGGGACCCAATAATTTTGCCTTTAAAATATACATTTGGAATTTAAGAAATTCAATTTTATGCTGGAACAGAAAATTTTATAATAAATTAGAATAGTAACATGATACATACACTCATCTCAAGAACCAGGAATTTGGGGCAATTACCAAATTTTGAGAAATTAGTATAATTTTGCTATTTTCTAGCCAGCAGTCAAAGAAGCCCTCCCCATCCCATCCCCCACACCGAAAGACAACTTTTTCTTCAGGAAGATCCCATCTAAATGATGTAGATTTGTGTACTTTGCCACCTTGTGGTCATTGTAGTTATTTGCATGACTCCATCTGTGTTGTGGCTTGAAGATTTTTATGTTGAAATATTTTTATGTTCTAATGTATTTAACAGCAATGCCGGCAAAAAACATATTTAGATGAATTTTAACAACCTTGACAAAAAGAAAACTCTGTCCAAGATGAATGCCTACCATGGATGAATTTATTATGGCCTGATCTGTCTGCTCAATAACCTTTTTTTTTTTGACCATTCTTAAATGTAGCCCCCCACACATATATTTCTACAGTAATTATTTTGAAACAGCATAAATGTTAAGAAAAATAAGAAAATGGCATATGTTTTTCATTTTATTACAGGTTTTAAAGAGAAAATAAAAATCATGACTTCATATACATATGAATAAATAAGAGAATTTTCTGTAAAACTCAAACCAAAGCATCCATGAACACAGGCTAACCTCTAGTTTCTATATTTTCTAATTCAATTCATAAGAAACAAATGTGCTGGAGAAATGAAGTTTGTAAATGTCTCCAGAGGTGCAGTAGCCATCACCAGACAACTAATGCAGCACAGATGCATTTTCAAAAAGCTGCAGCTACTTACAAGATAATAATTGCTGCATATTTTATGTATTTTTTGTTTCATTTTGTGATTCCTTTTCAAAAGAGATTTCATATTTTCTATGTTTGTAATCTACAAAAGAGGCAAACATTTGTCTTCAAAACTACTCAGAAATCATTATCTTTGGTTTGGGTGCTCTTTCTTCAGCATAAACGGGTTTTTGCCATTACAAGTCTCTAATTTCTTGTATCTTGAGGCAATACATGAGTTTTTAGTAAGTTTCATAGGCCTAGCCACTCTTAAGCTAAATTTTGTTTCTCACAATACAGGAAATACTATGAAAATTTATCAAGATGACTAACTGGACAAATTTTCCTAATTTTCATTTACAAAATCTATACACTTCGGACTCATTTGAGCAACAATAATTCTCTCCAGAACCATCTAGTACCCAACATACAGACTTCTGCCATTTATTGGCTTCTGATTACCCACCAAATTTATTTAGCCTGGGGAGAGAGGTTTTTTTTTGGAGGGCAGATTGTCCTCTGCTATATAATGTAAACGAATTTTAGTATCTTGTTAGACTTTAACTCTGCACTGGGGAGGAGGAACAGGGTTTTCCTATGCAGAAAGGGCCATCATAGCAGGAATACTCTGACAAACACAAGGAAAAAAAGGAATGGAAGAAATCAGTATTGTTTTCATACTGAAATTTGACACAAAAATCGTAGTTCCATTTACATGTAAGTCACACTGTATATTATATAAAGTAACAATTTTATTTAAAAAAATGTATGGGATCACATGAAAGTCAGATTTATTTATTTTTTTTTTGAAAGTCAGATTTAAATCCTAGTTAGATCACTTCCTATTCAGATAACTTATTCAATCTCTCCAAGTCTCAGCTTCCTCACATGTAATATAAAAGTAATTGTAAGTTTCCTCAAGTAAGCCTACAAACATTAAATGGAAAATATTTAAAATGATGGAAACATATTAGTTAGATAGGTTAGGTTCTATATCATAGTAACAAATAAACCCCAAAGTCTGAGTGACTTAATGAAAAACAGGTTTGTATCTTCTTTATATTATAGTTCAGCACAAATCTGATGAGACTTTTCTTCAAATGGGGACCCAGAAATCTGGGGTGTCTAGAAGCATGAATGGGAGAGAGCTCTTACTGCCAAGATAGGGCAGGAGGTGATACATGACTTCTTCTAATGCTTAACTAGTTAGACATAATCACTTGGCTTTCTGGAGTTGAGAAATATAGAGGAACACATGGAAACATGGAGCATGCCAATGACCTCTACTACAAGCAATATATTTTTATATTTGGAAAATAAGTACAGATAAACAAAAAGAAAAGTACTTATTAAGCATAATCACATTATCTCTTCAAAATTTCAACATCCTTTCAAGTTTTTCAAACATTGTCATATAAATTTGAACGGCTATACAGGGTTTCCCTTCTCCTTTGGAGACTATCATTTCTCTTTCACTCAAGAAGAACATGCAAACTGGGAACAAAAGTGCTACTGTAGGAATAAACTTAAATTTGCTCCAATTTCCTTTAAAATGCTCATTTACACACTTCAGTGATAATTGACAACAGATTACTTTTTAAAATTTTTAGTACATTATAGTTCTACATAATTTTGGAGTTCATTTGACATAATCACACATGCATGGAATAGAATTTGCTCCATTTTAGTTTCCAGTACATCTTTCCCTCCCCTCCTCCTTTCCCTTGATCCCCTTCTATTCTACTGGTCTTCCCTCTATTTATTTATAGTCTTTTTAAACTGGTGCTTTATTGATGTACAAAAGGTGAAATTCACTGCGGCATATTCATATATGTAAACAGTATAATTTGGTTATTTTGATTATGCAGTTCCTCCTTTTCCCACTTGCTTCCTCCCCATCTATCACCTTCCTTTACTATACTGAGTTCCCTTCATTTTCATGGGAGACCCCCATCTTCTTTCCTTTATTTTGGTCTATCTTCCACATATGAGAAAAGACATTCAACTTTTGACTTTCTGAGTTTGCCTTATTTCACTTAGCATGATGTTCCCCAGTTCCATCCGTTTACCAACAAATAGCATAATTTTATTCTTCTTTAAGGTTGAGTAAAAATCCATTGCGTATATATATATAAACCACATTTTCTTTATCTTTCATCCGTTGATGGACATCTAGGCTGGTTCCATAGCTGTGTTATTATAAATTGTGCTGCTATAAACATTGTTGTGCCAGTATCACAACAGTATGTAGATTTTAGTTCTTTTGGATAAATACCAAGGGATGGGATAGCTGGGTCCTATGATGGCTCCATTGTTTTTGAGGAATCTCCATACTGCTTTCCAAAGTGGTTGTGCTAAATTACAGTCTCATCAACAATGTATGAGTGTATATTTCCCCCCACATCCTGGCCAACTCTTATTATTATTTGTATTCTTAATGATTGCCATTCTAACTTTTGATTCAACTTTACCCAAGGACATGAACCAGTATGTCCTAATTTAGAGAGTGAGAACTTCTTGCCAGAAGAGGTAGGTGCTAACTGAGAGAACAATTTACTTAGGAACATATATCCCTGGCTACCTATGTTACTACCTTAGTGTTACATGAAAAAATAATTTGTGTGATTTTTTATTGTTTCCTAATGATATTTGTATACGCCATAAGTCAAATTCCAGCATTATCCTATATTCCTGTTCAAAACAAATTACAATGCAGGCAAATTTATTTTTCTTTCTGTGGTCTCACTTCAAAACAAGTAGCTAGTATAAGTAATACAAATCACTCCATTTTTGAAAATTATATAAACTAACATCACCCCATAGCAATGTTACAGAAATATGCAGCTATTTGGAAACCATGAATCAAAATTCCCATGAATTAATATCCAATGGATATTAAAGAGATACTGATTTTTATTACCTTTTCTAATTTTTTGATTCTAAAATGGGTGCTTTGTTGTATATTAAGTACAACTATAGAAACATATAGACAAATAAGACTACGTAATAGTGCATCAGGACAGAAAAGATAATTATTGAATGGTCATAATTTATTTTTTATAAAAATAAGTCAAGTGACACCTAATAGAATACGCTGTACTCTTTTGAAAACAGCATTTGCTTAAATATTCTTTATTAAATTTAATTTTTAAAAAATGACAATTGAATGTATTGATTTTCTGTCAATTAAATATACACTACAGGGGAGCTTTTGTGTGCTCTTGTTCACATATTCACAAACAAAAACAAAAACCACTTCCCCTCAAACAAAACACACACACACACACACACACACACAATGTGGCTTTTTGCTTCATTTGACAAATGAAGGAATTGAAGATCAAAGATGTAAAGACAGAATGTGGTAGAACCAGGCTTGGAGTTTAGGTATTTTTGTTTCCAAAATTTCTCTTTCCTGTGGTTTCCCAATAAATATATTCAGTTTCTTATTCCAGTCACATGATAATTTTTGACTTAGTATTTTTATATCTATAAGTTCTCCTAAAATCATCTAATTCAAAAATATTGTTTTACAGATATGAAAACCATATGAGGTTACTCAATATACCATAACTACGTATCACAGAAATGAACCTAAATTCTGAATTTACACACTACCCACATAATATTCCTTTGTGGTTGTTCCAGCCTATGGGCATCGAGCAACTGAAGATTAGAAAATTGGGAACCAGATAGAATTCAGGACAAGTCATTCATATAGTGGTCAGAGAAAGAGATGGGTGAATGCACAATGCTCAGAGAGATGCAGAAAAGCTAGATACACTGAGAATGAGGTACAGGTACACAGTTTTCTGATTTTTGAGTCTCTGAAGTGATATAGAAGGTAGCAGAGATGCTCACAATCTGAAAATAAGATGACAAAGAGCACTTGACCTTGCAAGATTGAGGGACCATCAGAATATTGTGACCCAGCCGATCAGCCTGCTGAGCCTCCCCAGAATTCTGTGATTTCAGGGTCATTCTCCACTGGTAGTAAGCTCAATTTATTTCCAACCACTCATTTCTTTCCAATTTCCTGGATTAGGGCCCTCCTCATCTCTTCCTAGCTGGTGCTCTTCATCACCTGACTAGAACTTATATCCAAAATTGCTCCTAGAATATCCTTTGTAAATGCAAATTGGATCAGAATTCCCTGTTTTTCCATAGGATATTGCACAGGAACATCTATAACTTGAAGTTTGATTACTGCTATAATTTTTCCTTGAATGTAATATTTTATCTCAAACCTTGCTGTAAATATGATCTCTCCCTTCAAACCTATTAAATTTTTCCTTCCTACACAGGGAGATGACCATCCCTGCATCTTAATCTGCAGCTTCTGCAGGGCTGTGTAACACCATCTCCTGCAACATTGCAGTCAATGGCATTGCATTTTCCAGGTATATTCACTTTTCTGTCTCTGTGGACTGGTCTCTAAACTCCCAGGAAAGGCAATATGTCCTGTCATCCCCAGTGATGGTTATATAGGCTCAGAGGGAAGCAGAAGGATCAGATAGAAAGGGAGAAAGAAGACACCTAGAGATAAAAGAGATCACCTGCATTCAAAGAGGAGAAAATAGCTTCAGATTGATTTCATTCTCCCATGAAGCTCAATCTGTATTAGCAATTCCCTCCTGGGTTCTTAAGTCTGTCTCTAATTTTACTATCTTTTCTTATTTCCATTTGACCCTTTTTTTATTTTACTTTTGAGTTACTTTGATTGGAGACTCTCTTACCTGAGATCAAAGGCTAGAATTAGAAGCCTTGGAGAGATGGCCACCTAACCTGAAAATACTAAAAATTAGTCTCTGAACATTCCATGAGGCAAGAAACTTTACTTCAGAAGCTGAGAGACGTTTGAAAACTTTTGAAAGCTGATCATATACCCATTTACAATACATTTATTATCATTTTTTAATCTATAGCAAATGATTTGCTATTCCACTACAGTCCTATAGTGGATATCTACAGGAGAGGAGTCATAAGAACAGTGCCTATTTGATCTGGCATGGTTTTATTACTTTGTTAATGAAAAACATTCAACTTTCATTGGCTTATAAAAACAAAGCAGGAGGTTGAGCACGAAGGTTAAAAATATCTGATAGTGTTCTTGCCTCACTGGATTGAATTTAGCAATGTTGGAGATTCCCTGGTTCAAGGTAGGATGATCCAGATTCTGGGCTGCAGGCCCCACCTTTCACCTCACATTGTAGATGTGAATCAGGGCCTGGAATTGAGATTGGAATTGGCTGAATCTCTTTAGTCAAATGATGAAAATTTTGAGGTGTGGAAAGAATTATGTCATGCTACCACAGTGTTAGAATTGGAATATATTTTAGGAGATTTGGAATAAATCAGTGACAAAACATTTTGCAAACCTCAGGAAACAGGAACATATCTGTAGGAAGTCTAGCATTTAACTAAAGGAATTGGAATTATCAGGGAAAGAGGAGTGGTGAGGGGGAGAACCATAGAAGAACAAGGTCTAAATGGAGAGAGAGCTGGGGAGACAAATAAGCATGAAAGGCCAAGGCAAATGAGCAGTTAGCTACTCCAGTTCATGAAGAGGCTTTCCTAGTTGTGAATTACATATATTTCAGTTGTACTTCATTTAGATGAGCACATTGTCATAAAAAAATATAATCATATTTTGTCTTGAAGTGGATTAACTGATTTTATCTCACATGCCCCTGACCTGGCCAATACATACACTTAAACAAAGACCTTTATGTATGCATTCAACTTCTTGGTGTTTGAAGAAAACCTATGTGTAACAAAGGTAATGTCCTTTCTGTAAAAGGTAAAAAGATAAAATATGAATTGAATTCTGCTGGTGTGATTTGATACAACCAAGATAATACCCAAGGGTGAAGGATGTGTTCATCCCCTCACCCCCGTTTTTAAAAAAATTAAGTTATAGAGAGTCTCTGGGGATTTTTAGGTAGTGATAATAAAACAATTCTCGACATGAAGCTGTTTGAGTCCAGCAGCAGAGGATCACAATCTAGCAAACCCTGGAAGGTTCTTAAATATCTCTGCCATTGGATAAATCCATATAGTTTTTGAACTACCTGGAATTGGTCATTTCTGCTGCTAGAAAGTGTATTCCATGTGTGCTCCCTTATCATTATAGAGTTCTTATTCTTTAATTACACTTAAGAAAGAAAAGAATACATTATTAATTTTGATTCATTAGCATGAGATTTTGTTTTGTTTGTGAAGAGACAAAATTCCCTTGTGTAGGGTCACTTTCAAAAAGGGTATTAGTTGAAGACAGACCAAGTCTCTGATTTTTTGGTAGAATTTTAGCCAAAACATAAATGCAGAATTTTACCTCATTGAGATAAACATACTTAATACTTTTTCCAGAAATCTAATCAATGGACAGTCCTAACCCTGGCCAAATTTTCTACAACTTTCAAAATACCCTATTAAGTAGTTCATTGTACATTGTTAGTAACTGAAAACAGTGTTGTGTGCTAAAGATAGTTACAAAATATTTTGCAATAGTTGTAGATTTGTGCTTAAATAGCTCTACAAAATATTAAGCCCTTCATGTATTTATTGACTTTCTAGTATGTATTTTGCAGGTGATGTGCTAGAGAGTGAGAATTCAACCCTCAAGTAGATTTTGATCTAAAATGACCTTAAATAAAAGATATCAAAACTCTCAGAGACAATAGTCCACATAGCATTCCACACAAGTCTAACTCTGGAAGGGAACCAAACCATCTGGCACAAGCCTTCCCTGTATGGAAGAGGGAGCTGAGGTTCAGCAAAAGCCCCTCATGATGAACCCATAGGACTACAGTCCAGGATTTCTGAACTTTCACATGAGCATTGTTTACTTGTCAGATAGTAGATGCGTGCCAGAAATTCTCAATTAATATATCAGTATGGGGGAGTCATTTAAGTTTTTGTGTTTATTTATTTATTTTTACTTTTTAAAAGAGTCAGCATTGCACTACAAAGAACAGCATGAAAATCCAATTGCAAAACTATACAAGACAATATTATGAAAAGTTTACAGTGCCAGACTTATAAGATATTCTTGTCATTTTCAGTAGTTTAAATCATAGCAGGGAAGTAAGTCATACAAGTTGGTATCTCCACTAAGCGGAACACATGTTTGCCATTAAGTACCACACTATTGGATTACTTATTAATATTTAAATTGGTGGCAGGTAAGTGCAAGGGAGGGGTGTCAGAGAGCAGTAACTCAGTAAGTTGTTCTGAAAATAAGTTTACCTAACAGTCCAAGTAAGTCCACCTGAGTTGGAAATGACTGAAAATTGCACTTCCTATGAAAGTATAAATCTTAAGTATACAAGACTTGCCAAGCAAAATTCTAATAAAATTTTCAGGGAAAAGGCTATAACAAATGACAAAAAAATAGGTGGCATGCACAAAGGTTAATGCAATGTCCTTGCTTTCTGTGCCCTTAGATTTCAAATATATTCAAATTGAAACTCCACTGTTAGAAGAAAGCTTCCTCTCCTTAAAGGAACCATGAGACCTCAGTACCCCTTTTTTCCTATCTGCATATTGCTTTCCTGTGGCCGCCTACTCAGGCCAGGAGATACTGCACAGAGCCATGACTGCTTCTGCAACAGTTCCAGGGGAAGGTCAGAAATGGTGGGAACAATTGGCCCCATCACTCCTTCTTTTAATATCACAGAGTATCAAATCTCCCCCTGCCCCACCTGTTCTTTAAAAGATCTAACATGAGCTCCAGAGGCACAATCTAGAATAAGTTTATTCAATCTAGAATGTTTATTAGATTGCCTAAATCTCTCCTTTTGATATTAAAAAAAAACCTCTAAATATACAGAACATTAATTTTGTTGAAAAGGCACGAGTTTATTAAAATAAGCCCTGATTTCCAACAGGTGTCACCCACTGGGCAGCACAAAAACTGCCAATTATTTGAAAGAATACTCTGTGATTAGAAAAAAAATTCCCAGGCTAAAAAAATAACAATAATTAAAAAGTTCTTGAACAGGGTTAGTGCTGGATTTTTTCCATCTGTCCTTCCAGACCTACTCTGCCCCTCCTGGCCTCTGTTCTGAGCTTCAAGAAGCTAAGTGGTACAGACTGCTTTGCCTGGGTTTCTTGCCTTCTGGTTTCAGTTGGCTTTAGCAATGAAAGGAAAAGCAGAAAGAGGAAGGAGGAAGGAGTGAGAGGCCTCATTTTTCCTAGATTCTGTCTCTTAGAGGGACATGGTTTGCTGGTCCAACGCCCTTCAGTAACATTCAGGCCTCCACCAAGCAGTTTTCCCTGTGCTGTCACCTGATTCTGCCTTCCATTAGCCTCCAGAGGCAGGTACAGTAACAGATCCCCTTGTCATGAGCCCCAGGGCACTACACTATCACTATCTCTTTCTGGTTTCCCTTCAGGGCCTTGAACGAATACTGGAAAACTTAAGGGAAAATATACAACTACTCAAACTCAAGGAGGTCAAGAATTTCTGTCTGCTTTGCTTAACGCCTAGAAATAACCTAGCACAGAGTAGGACTCAATACCTATTTATTGAATGAACTATTATCAGCATACATTTTAATGAAAGTTATAATTTATTAAATAACTTGTTATGTGTATGTTTTTATAAAAATCATGAAACATAATAATTTTATAAATATTGTAATTTCTGTAAGAAGTAGAGGCGCATGCCTGTAATCCCAGTAGCTTGGGAGGCTGAAGCAGGAGGATCATGAGTTCAGTGCCAGCCTCAGCAACTTAGACCTCAAGCAACTCAGTGAGACCCTGTCTCTAAATGAAATATAGAAAAAAGCTGGGGATGTGGCTCAT
The DNA here is from genome assembly GCF_902686455.1 of Sciurus vulgaris. Lineage (NCBI taxonomy): Eukaryota > Metazoa > Chordata > Mammalia > Rodentia > Sciuridae > Sciurus > Sciurus vulgaris. The sequence continues at coordinate 72,117,870 of NC_136462.1, forward strand.
TAGCACCTCTGGGTTCAATCTCCAATATCCAATGCCCCCCCGCCAAAAAAAAATTCACCTAAATACAACCAACCCTCCATCACATCTATTTTATTACATGTACCTAATACTTGCTATTAATATGTGATAAAATATATTAATGAATGAGAGTGACACTGACTGTGCCCTAAAGGAAATAACTGAACAAGGGATGTTTACTAGTAAAAGACATAATTTAACCTGTAGGCAAGAGATAGCTCATACTTTCACTTTCAACTCTCCCCAAAGAAACTTGCCCACTTGTATAGTAACTTGTTTAGCAAATATTTATCATGTCCCCCACAGGTTGCCTGGTTGCCTGCACTGATCTGGAAGCTGGGAGAGTAACTTTTCCCTCCCAGACCTGTGAGAACGTTCTGGTGTGGGGTAGATGGAGTACTGAGTGTCAAGAGAACCCTTAAAAGATTGTTTGATCCTCATCTGAACTTCCTAACCTGAATGCTGGCAGGTAAGAAGCTGTCAGTTTGTGACAGTGCCGGCAGGGAGGAAGAAGAATATTCCAGGCAGAGGAGTCAAGGGTATGCAGAAAGTTCTAGAGAGTAAAGGCATTGGTCATTTAGGCAATTAGAAAGTTTAGTATTCCTGGATCAGAATCTGAAAAAGACAATATTAAGAACTTGAAAATGGAGAAGAAATCAGGTCATGACTTTATACAGGATTTTGGAGAGTTGAGATTTTAAGCCATTTAAGTACTTAGAGAATACGATGGAAGAAGATAAGGAAAATAATTATTCTGTTCTTGTTCCAAAATATAAACACACACACACATTTAATATCTCCCAATTGGGAAAAAAAAATAAGTCTCCCAAGTTGATATTAACCCATTTTGTTTGACATGCTTAAATAACAACTGCTATGGTTTGGATATGGTTTGAGTGGGTCTTCCCTCAAAGGTGTTAGAAGCTAGGTCCCCAGCATTAATGGTGGAACCATTAATAGGAGGGCCAAGTGGGAAGTCATTGGGAATATTGGGGGAATGAACTCAGAAGGGACTGTGGAACCCCAGCCTCTTTCTGGTTTCCAGAACTGTTAATTTTTTTAGCAGTTGAATTGAGAAGAACTTAAACATTAAGTTTCCTTGAAGCTACTTGCCACAATATCCATTTCAATTTCAGACCTATTCAGTTTGAATTGTTTTGTGATGTGCTGTCTTCATTGCATATGTGCTCCCGCCATGATATGATACTGCCAAGAGGGCCCTCACCAGAGCTGAGACAGTGCCCTATACTGCACTTGAAATTCTAAAGCTGTGAGCTATATAAATCTCTTCCTTTACAAAACTAGCCTGCCTTAAGTGTTTTGTTACACGGAGGCAGAGTGAACTCATAAGTCAACTATGACCAAACACCTAACAAGCATTGTGTTTTTATTATGTTATAGGTAGTATTCTAACAACTTTATACATATGATTTTTTTTAACACTCAGGATAACCTGGTAATCCTGAGGTGAGCACTATTATTATCAATTACAGGTTTACAGATAAGTAAAAAGGCACAAGACAGTTAAATGATTTGTTCAAGATCACATAGCTGGTACATGGTAAAGATTAAAAAACAAACAAGTCTGAGGGGGTGATCACTTTTTCTCACTTCTCATAGAAGGTAGCCTGGGAAAAGACCAAAACAAAAACAAACAAACAAACAAACAAACAAACAAACAAAAAATCAGCTCTGATATTGAGTGTGAGTGATAAGGACTATCCTGATAAACTTACTTTATGCAGAAGCAGTTCATTATACTTGCACATATACTATGGCATAGAGAACAAGTTTAGCAAAGGTTAAAGCCCTTACATGCTGAAATGGATATAATCACAAACATAGAAGTTAAAGTTTTTTTCTAATGGGAAACTTTAACAGAAAGTTTTTAAGCCAGGGAAACTAAAAAAATGGAACTTGAGTCTAAGAGGTCAGGATTTAGCAAGCCAAAGCAATGTTTTCTACCTCTATTTTTCTAATTTAAGAATAGGATTGTATTTTATACTAACTTATTGGAGTGTTTAAGAGTTATATATCAGATGATCATTTGGAAATGATTCATATTATAATTCTAAATGAGAAAAGATAAGAAGTTATTCGAGTCAAATAACTTTTGAGTCTAGCTTTAGTAGAAGTGTGCTATTAATTTTTAAGAAAAATAAGTTCTTGGTTGCCTGACACCAGCAGATGGCACCCTAACAAAATAATTTGTGTGTCATATGTGAACATTTCATAGCCCTCTGTGCACTTGAATGCAAGAAAAGCTCCCTGTTTCTGGATATGCAAGGCAGAAAAGAGAAAAACCAAAGATAAGACTTGCTTTTATCAAGCCAAATAATTTTTATTTGGGGAGAAAAGAGTAGAAAAATAATCTTTCTTATTTATCATTTTGTGAATAGCTGGTTAGCTTGAATCATTATTATAAGGTCTGAATAAAAATATAACTATAAAAATAATATGACTACATTGAAAGGAATAAAATGAATTGATCTATATATTTTCCCTTCTCCTCTCAAAAGAACCTAAGAGAAATAAATATTCTTTTTGAATATTAATGTTTCAACTGTCAGAGATGATATGATGCTGGAATTTTTTTAACAGTTGAATTGAGAAGAACTTAAACATTAAGTTTTCCTTGAAGCTACTTGCCACAATATCCATTTCAATTTCAGACCTATTCAGTTTGAATTGTTCCAATTAGATAATTGGTGTTTGAATGCTCCCTTTCCACTTGCCATCATGTGTTAACAGTTATTTTTAAAGCAAATGTAGGATATTATGTCAAGATCATGACTAAATGGTTCTACCAGGGATGAGTATATTCCTGTTTGGGAGGGGGTCAGAGTTACCACTTTCCCTTTCATCATCTACTTGCTTCATTCCAGGTATTTGATTTCAGAAATCAACCAGATTTGCAATTTTCTTATCTCTAAACAAAGTAATAACTCCAGCTATTAGTGTTTTTTTTAAAACTAAGTTTTCTCACTTGCCTTGGTCTCCCAAGAACTAATTCTTACCTCCTATAAAGATGTCACTTTATAATTTACTTTGCAAGAAACTGTAATAAACAAATCAAGGTTTGGTATTAAAAAATTCTCCAGGATCCATAACCAGTTTTTCCTCTGAAATGGAAACTCCAGGTATGAGGCAGCTGCAAAAATTGGCTTTCTGGATCAATCCACATCCTGGCACACTAGCTGTGGGGAAGGAAGCAAGATCCTAAGAGCTGTGGTCAGCTGATTTCCAGGGCAGGCACAAGAAGATTCAGTCAATTTGTGAAGACCAATAGGAATCCCAAAGAACTGTACCTTCCTCACTGTTTTCCCTGCCTTCCAAGTCTGCCTCTCTAGAACTAGTTCTTCCAGTCTTCAGAAAAAGACTAATAAATATATAATTTCATCTTCTTTAAGAGCTTGACTGAGAAAAAAGAAACACTGAACAGTCCAATTAGTTATTTTAGGCATGGCATTGGGGGTGGGTTGAAGAAATCAAGGTGATTCCCTTGCTAAGACAGAATGGCTATTAGGGGAAAAGTCCTCCAGTGGAAAGAATCCCACTTCCACCAAAGATTTGGAAACTAAGTAAAGCAAGGGCTTGAATGATGAAATAGACGATGAAGGAAATGAAGCTCAGAGAATTAACAATCTACCTTCAGAAGATGACCCTGCTTGCAAATAATAATTGTTAACATTTATTGAGCCCCAACTATGAATTGAGTCTCCTAAGCAGTCTGTTAATTAATTAATCTAATTTAATGCATTTAACAATGTTATGATCTTTCTTGTTGCTATTGTACATGCATTTTTAAGCTGAAGAATCTGCATCATGAACAACTTTACTCCAAATCACTCAGGTGATCTGGGTCCACTTTTAATTACTCATCCTTACCACTTGGCTTATAACTTTCTGGGAACTTTATATAAGTGCTGAACTTTTTCTGGGAGTAGACCTTACCCTATTTCTACTATCACTGTCTAGACAAAGATGGACATATGGTCTGGGATTTTATAAAACAAAAAGAGAAGGTATGTTTCCTTTCTTCTATTTGGGTGCAGTGTAACTTTTAGGATTGGTGGCAAAATTCAAAACTCCTACGTTATTCTACCACCCAAAATGTGGTTCAGCTGCCCTTTCCCCAGAGTGCCCGATTAGCACAAAAGACCCATCAACATTTGCTCAAGGGGAAAGCTACCAATCCTCTGCATAACAAGGAAATAGTGTTCTGGGAGAAGGTAGAGGGTGGAGAGAAATGTAGCAATGGGAAGAGAGTGATCAGAGATCAAGTAAAGCACACTAGTCCTTTAAGTCAAGCAGGAAGGATGTTTTGGAATCATTGTGAAGCAGTGGTCAGCACAAGGGTGGTCACAAGCTAGTGAAGGGATGCTCAAGGCTTCCTAGTTCCACTTCAGAGATCTTTCCTGAGGATAAGAGGGAAACACTCTCAGTTTGGCATCTCCCAACCTCTTGGCAACTGCTCTAACATTCTAATGTGAAATCATGTCTGGGAACTTCTTGACCGAATGTCAAGTTCTCAGTGCCATTTGTAGGTTTTCCACCAGATAAGACTTAAAGGCAAGGATCCTGTCATCTCCTTAAGAAGGAGCTGTCTCAGACCTTCACCTTTATTTCCTTCTTGGGATTCCTTGACAAGGTTGGATCCTGGGACTTCTTAGCCACTGTCTTTTCATATTCAGCTCCCATCAGTCCCATTTGTTTTCCCACTTTATGCTAAAGAACTTCAAGGAGGAAAGCTAATAGAAGCCATTAAAGGCAGAAGTTGGGTAACTACCATCATTAGCTTCTCTGAAGTTTTTTTCTCCCTTCTGTGTATTATCGCCATCAAGGCTAGGCTGATGTTTAGCAAAGAGCACCTGTCAAAACAAAAGAAGAGTTTCACACCTCACAATTTTAAGCCCCAGGTAAGAAACTCAGCCTGGTGGATCTGCAAAGAGGAAGACAAGAAACCTGAAACTCCAAGACGTGGAGTAGAGTTAAATGAGTTTCCTCTGGGTACCAACAGGCTTTTGTCTAACACGATTAAATCCTCTTTGTTTCATTACAGACATCAATGTGAAAACAAACAGTGTGATCAAGATAAAGGCCTGGAGCAGCATTCTCTTTCTCTTTTTCTTCTTTTTCTCAGAGAGCTATCACCACCTCTCAGTGGACAGGCTTAAAGGAACTTAACTGGCTCACAGAAAATTGATGAGCTGAGCAGAGCAGGTGTACAGGAAAGCTCTGGGCTGCAGGGCTAGGGAATAGAAAAAGTGTGAAGCACTTATGTCCATGACCAGATCGAGTGATAAGAGGACTGGCTTCCTTTGCTATCTAATTAATTGTCTTTCTTTTTGAAACATAGCCTTTGATTTCAAGAAACACCTGAAGAAGATAAGACCTAACCCTAGTAAAATATAACAACAACAACCAAAAGCTCATATTGGGGTCGGGGATGGGGGTTGGGAGTGTAGCAAGCAGACACAGAGGATGGAAGGGAGAGGAGGGAGAGTTTCAGTTAGTCACCAAAACAAAAAATATTGACCCGTCTAGAGACATTAGTAAACTGGATTCTCTTAAAGATGCAGGAAAATTGAAACTAGTGTGCATTTCCAAGGCAATCCTTTCTATATTATTAAATTGCTTATTGTATGGTTGTTAGACAACACTAACTCGTTTTCCTAAACAAAACATGGGCATTGTCAGCGTAATAGCTACACTGAGCTGACAGAAGCTGGGGTCATCCATATACACATTTTAATTACCTCCTTTCAGTCAGGAACATCATTAGAAGTTTATTATTACCAGCCACTATCTTGTGATCTTAATTGGCTTCCTTCACAGACAACACCATGAAGCCAACGCAGAGGCTCTGGCAGCTTCCCAGAGATAGTGACCAGATCCATGGCACTTTACATTGATACTGTCTTCAGCTGAATAACAACCATCAGTTTAACTTTTAATGCTAGACGTGAGGTGGAAGCTTCTTTTAACACCTGTATGTAGAGATGTTCCTGATTCGGTGGTGTTGAAAAATACACTGAGAGTGGTTTTTCATATACTTTTGTTAGGATTTTAAAAAGGGACATGCTAAGCTGCCAGTTATTCTCTGTGACGCTTGGATTTTGGTAAAATGAAAAAGAAAAAAACAACCAAATTTTATTTACCAAATTTGGATCCATTAACACTTAAATCTAGAGGGGGCCATGGTTGTCTAGCTATTTACTACTTAGTGTAAAAACAACCTGAAATTAATAGTTTACATTAAGATCGGGGACTGAATCACCAATAATAGTTAATAGCTTAGATTCCAAAGTCTTTCCAATTATGTTAGGGAGAATGGCAAATTCTGACACAAAGGGAAAAAATAGATTGACTATGAAATAAACATTCTGTCACAGAGGGTATATGGGAAGGAGAGGGGCAATTTCGTCAGTACAATTAGTATCTTTCTCTTTGCAGAAGTAAATTCCAAAATTTAAACAGTGGAATTCACTTCCTAGAAAAATCAGGCTGATGATACCTCTGGAAACAGTGGTGCTTGGATACCTCTTTATACATTATGATTTCTGACTCTCTATCTTCAGGCATTCACAGAAAATCAGCTATGTCACAAATATTCTAACACTGAGTAATCATCAAAATTCAGTGAGACTTTGAACTCCCTCAAAGAGAAAAGATAATTTTTAAAAGTTGCATTTATCAATGGAATACTTGGGATATCAATGATTATAGTGTTTTTATATTTTTGTGGTTAAAAGTCAAATACTATTTGCATATTAATACATTCCTAACTTATTCTTTTGCAAGATATTATTATAATTCATCATACTATGAATCTAAAGAGTATATAAAGAGTATATCTACGAATATCATTACAGAGAGAGCCTACTAATGATTAGACTCTTAGGGAAATTTTCCATTCAGTGAATTGAATTAGTGTAGACATTAAGTCTTTGGGATGAATGATTTATCCACTTTGTTTTCTTTCATATTTTTGATTATCAAATGATTAATATGTTTGCTTTATTTCTGGCAACTGCTGTACAGCAACCCCAAAATATAGGTCATTTTTGCATGGCTTTATATTTTGCTTTTACGGCATTCAACCATCTAATTATAGGCAAACGTTCTGAAAATTAAAAAAAAAAATAATAAAACCCACTTCATTTGTGAAATTCCTAGAGTGTGAAGTCATATAGTGTGTCATGATTATCTATATGTAAGTATGATTTCTATGCCATCTGTATAGGTTTAAATTTTAAAATGCATCTCCTAAGACATGACATTGATCTATTCCCTCTACAGAACAGAGTTGAGTTTTCAGTGAGAAGAAGCTTAAAATAAAAAAAAAAAATACAAAATTCAAATCACTGTAATTATTATGAGACAGTTAAGTATGGTCTAAACCACACAATGAAATGGGAAGTAAATAAAATAATTTTTCTTCTTTTCCCTTCACTACCGATCATAACCTCACGGAGGCTCCACTTGTGTTGCTGGAAGAGTCAACCTTAGCCTCCAGGACGTCAATGGTTACCCTCTCATCTTCATTTTCTGTTTACCTGATGGATTTCCATATTTAGGAAGACAGGAAAATAAGCTTTATATTTCAACTGCTTAACTGTATTGAAAGAAGGTGGTGAAAATACAGCTGTTTAAAACACACTGTGAGCAAAACGGCAATGAAACATTATTTAAAGAAGAGTTATCAAAATCAGGGTGCCAATCACTCTTACAAGCAGGGTAAAAATTACTTGCGCTTCAATATTTATATTTATATTTATTATAAGAAAAAAGTTTTTTTTGTGGAAAGAAGGTGCAGAAAAGGGCACAGTATTAGCTAAATATTGTACCTTAGAACATCAGTCATTTCCTTCTCAATAGTACTGAAAGGGTCTAATTTATAAGTTTTTCCATCTCCCTGTTATGCTGGTTTGTAAGTTCTGACACTGCTACTGGTATGTTAATGAGAAGCTAGCGTTCCATTAAGAGAAAACCATATGCTCTGCTGCCTACTGTGAAAGAGAAAGCATGTAATGTGGCTGTTGCCTTAGTAACACATTAATTCATTTTGTCAGTGTTGGCACAGATCATTTCATTTATAAGAAAACAAGTATAATAGTTTACCACATCTATAATATTTACAGTGTTTCTGTTACAAAACAGTGACAAAATGAGTTTAAAAAATAGAGTTGGTATAATATCATTAAAATATGGAATTTGTGGTAAAATTTTCCCTGTAAAAATGAAAAAAAATAAAGATTGGTGTAAAATTTCTTTTCACAATCCTACTTAAAACATTTTAACACCAAACTGTTTGCTTTTTAGCATATTTGTATTATACTAATAACGTGCGTCTGCTGCAAAAAAAATTTAGTCCATGAAAAACACAAGTGCATTAACAGTTTTTAATGAATGCTAAACAAAATATTTCATACAACAGTTTTGTTAAATTACAACCATTATAAACCTAATCGTATGCTAGTGTGTTACTCATAACAAGGCTAAACATTTATCTAGTTTTATCTGTTCTTCCAGATGTTTATTAGTATTCTAGCACTCCTAAAATATTTAAATTAAACCACTCCATTTTCTCATGTGAATGCATTTTGGGTTTTATTCACAGAAGATCTAGTCACATGTATATCTAAATAAATATAGTACACTGTATATGCTTTATGCACAAGTGATACTTAATGTGAATTGAGATAATCCAAAAGCATGATAAAGAAGACAAGTGATTAGAGGAAAGACAAGTTCCTGTTTATTAAAGTCTGCACCTGCAGCAGGGTATCAGTCCTACCCATCCTTAGGGTATTCCACACCTGTACACACACATTCTTAACAACAAACATTTTGCATCTGTGATGTTCACCTACCTTTTTTAACCAATAAAAAAGGACCTGTGTACAAGACAGTGAGCAACTATCATTTGCTAGTTTATGTGGTGATTCAAGTTTTATGTCATTTCAAAGGGAGCATTTATGCATTTACATGAGTTACACAAATGGGTGCAAACCACTGCGGGGCTGGCCATCTAAGTAATGAATGGCCAATTTTACTTTCAACATTAAGAAATATCTTCCTAAAATATCAGTGTTCAATGGGTTCATCCAAAGCCTCATGAACCAAATGTGGGTGTTTTTGTTTTTCTTTCCTCATCGTCGTCACAGTGATGCTCCCGTTTGATGGGATTCTTTCTAATTAGAACCCAAGACCCAAGAGTACTTTTAAGAGTCTCCTTTACAGACCTGCAATGTGATTACTCCAGGAAACACTTAGGAAAATAAAATTTATGATTAGCTTTGATGAAAATGACTTTAGTTTTAACTTCACATTATCTCTGCTTTGATAGGAGTAAAATACTTTGAATGGCTACATCACCAGAAGAGAAAATATAACCAAACATCAATGTGATTTTATATGACAGGGAATTAAATGTCTCTGAAATGTAATCATATCACATTGACTCACCCAATAAAAGTAACTTAATGAAGTATTTTATCTAATTCATATGTTTTTGCTTATTAGTTTGTGGTGCTTGAAAAAATAAAGCTATAAACTTTTCAAGATCCTTCTTTCAACTCAAGCTATTTCTATCAATAAAACTGGTTTGTCAGCAGTTAAATGACACCACATTTATGTTTTAAGTACACTAAATTATGGGTAGCTTTATAATGACATTCATTGGTTACACTTACTATAAATAATATAATACATATTACTGTGGCTTTGGTTAAATAAAAAAATTATCTTGGGGTAAGTCTTTTTGATTTTAACAGTTTTTTTTTTTTTAATTTTCCATCCCTCCACAGAAAGCCTATAATATATTCAAAGATTTCAGAATAAATCTCTTTCTTTGTCAAAAATCACTAGAGAAAATAAGGTTCAAAAGGGGAAATATACATAAATGTGCATATATGTAAATATTCACATATTCATGTATGTGCATATGTATATATTTCTACTACTAAATATGTGATCATTATCATCCTTTGATGAATAAAACCATGTGTTTTATGTCTAACATTGCCCTGGTGAATGCTCTGATTATTTTCTCATGATGATTTCCAAAATTCACATTTAGTATTTAAAGCAAAGAAAACTATTATTGTATTTATATGATCATAAAAAATTAAACAAATTCAGAGAAAGAATTTATTATGCTTAGATCTGTTATATCCCATAACCAGGTTAACTATTAATCCTCTGCTGGTAGCATCAGTTGTGTTTATTTTATTTTCATACAGAAATATGAGTGACATTGAATAAAGTTGTTGAAGGCCAACACTGTTCAAACCCAGTCACACAAGACAGAAAGTACCACACATACCCACACACAAACATATTTGAGTCTTAAGGTAATTAAACCAACAGTGGTAACAATAACTTATTATGTTGCCTCATAACTACATAATATTATAAAATAGATTTATTTCCTAATTACAAATAGCATTCAAATCACTGTTTGAAATACATATATGAAATAAAAGAAGTAAAAGTAAGTTACATATAAAGTAAAAATAACTGTTTTGAGCATATTTATTTTAAGAACCATAAAAAGTAAATTGCAAAGGTATAAGAAGTATACCAACATTAAAATATTTAAAAATGATACATGTAAAATAATCAATGCTTCATAAAATACTTGTTGAATAAATGAATGAACTTTACATATACAACCATATTTACATTCATTCTTCCCCTTCCATTACATACTCACTAGATTAATGGTTTAAACAAGCTTATCAATGAAGTATTTTGAACAAAAGAGGGCTGTTGGTAAATATTTAAAATTTAATAGTAACTAATTTGGTTTAACTTTTGGAGTTAAACAGTTATGGAGTAATATTTCAGTCCAGTTAATTCAATGTGAACTTGTTAAGTAGCAGGGAAGAAGCAGCAGAAGGAAATGACCGCTCAAATTCTTTTGAATTTTAAGATTTGCACAGTTAAAAATGTCAGTTCTGAAGAAGGACTAAATAATTTTATCTTCATTTTTATGACTCTGTAATACTTATCTTTACTTTTGTTTAAGGACATGTAATTTCCTATAGTGTGAATAAGAAATTCATATTATAGGAGATAGTCCTATAATGTGAATGTGAAAATTGTACATATGTATTTTATCATAAAAATATATTAAAATAATTGTGCAATAAAAATGCAAATTGTCATTTATTTCATTATTTAAGTCATGTTGGTGACCTGAAGACATTTTAACCCGAAAGATAACCTGTTACTTTTATAGCAACACAAAATATGTAATATGGTACAAATAAACTTTAAATAGTCAAAATAAAGAAAAAATTGGCATAATACATTATATGACAAGAGATAGAAATAGGTTCATGTTAAGGATAGTGATTTGGTTTGGGCTTGTGGTTTTCTGAGAAATTTCAGATCCTTGTTCAAGTTTTTCTTGTTATCTTACCTTTCATGAACCTATTTACTAATTAAATGAAGAAGACACTAAATTAAACTATATGCTATGATTTTAGTATATGTAGTATTATTTGATTGCTTCATTAATAAATGTACAATTACTGGTTATTATTTCTCTTTTCAAAATTCACAGATAAAAATTGTATTATTTATTGTATACAATCTTATGTTTTGAAATATGTACACATAATAGGATGACTTAATTGGACTAATTAATACATGCATTCATTACCTCACATATCATTTTCTGTGGTGAGATCATTAAAAACCTACTCGCTTAGCAATTTTCACAAATGTAAAACATTATTACCAACTACAGTCACTAGGTTACACAGTAGCTCTCACGGACTTATTTTTCCTGACCGAATTTTGTATCCTTTGACCAACATCTTCCCAAATCCCATTCCCTAAACTCCTGGTAACCACCATTCGATTCTGTTCTATGAGGTAACTTTCTTAGATTTCACACATGAATGTGGTCATGTGGTCGTGTGGTCGTATTTCTGTGCTTGATTCATTTCACTTAACGTAATGTCCTACAGGTTCATCAATGTTGCTACAAATGACAGAATTTCCTTCTTTTTAAAGGCTGAATAGTATTCTATCGTGCATATATTCCACATTTTCTTTATCCATTCACCAGCAGATGGATACTTCAGTTGAGTCTGTACTTGGTTATAGAGCTTAATGCTGCAATTATTTATTTATGTATTTCTAACTATTCCAGGGATCAGAGTATTATAAAGGTTCTATACCTGGGATCTTGCTTTCTAATCTTAACTAATATAATATGGAGACTATTAACAGTAAATGAGGTTCACACTTTTATGGATATAACCAATTTATGAATATGCTTTATTTAGAAATGCTGGACCTCTGAATAGTTATCTCAGATGTATCTTTAAATTGACTGAACAGTATATTGGAGACAGAAATTTGTCCATGTTGATCTTAGTATTGTTCAAAAAGTCATCACAAAGTGTTTTTAACTTTTGGACAGGTAGTTTAGTGGCCCAGCTCCTCAGCAGTGTAACATGGAAGGATTACTCATATCTGAAGACTAGACAATTATGGTGTAGCTAGTCCAATAAGGTCTCTCTTTTATTTAGTTAGCTTTTACCTCCTAGATTCAGAGAAAAAATTGCATGCCCCCAAAACACTTGTAGAGAAAAATAATATAGTAAAGTACACAGTATCAAATTTGAATTCTTCCATAGAAAAACAACATTTAGGCATCTAATTACAATTTTTTTGTAAAGAACTTTATACTCACAAACTGTACCCTGTTTTGATAAAATCAAACAATACTTTCAAAGACAAAGATTATATAGTATCACTCTCATGTCAGAAATGGAACTTTAAATGTTGCTATTTGCAGAATGTTCATCATGACAGTGTAAATTTTCTATAACTTTGCTCTTTTCTATAAAAGTACTCTCAGGACTATTTGGTTAATTTTTAAAATTTTGGTTATAATTCTTATACTGAAAAAAATTTAAAAGAATTATTATTATAACACTACTTAAAAGCACAAATGCTATTTCAGATTTCATATATAAGCATGGCTAGATCAATGGCCCTACTCAAGAGGTTGTAACACAGTCACTTGTGCAAGATTAATATTCTTTAAAAAAAAAAGGAAAACATTTTTTCTTTCTTTCTTTTTTTTTGAAACCAGTTTTCATATGTGATTTCTTCATTCTCCAAAAGGGGCAAATTTGGGCTTTCTCATCTATGTATTCTTAAGGGATGCAAGTCAAGTCATTGCTAATGAAACATTTGATGACTTGAAATATTTCTTTTTTGATACCCTGGATTGAACCCAGTGGCACATAACCACCAAATCACATCACAAGTACTTTCTATTTTTATTTTGAGTCAGCGTCTCACTAAATTGCTTAGGGCCTCCGTAAGTTGCTGAGACTGACTTTGAACCTGTGATCCTTCTGCCTCAACCTCCTAAGCTGCTAGGATAACAGACATGTACCACCACACCCTGCCCAACGGCTTGAATTTGATGATAGGTTTGTTCTTATAAAAGGTGATCATGAAACTTTGTTAAGATATTTATGGAACTCATAGGAATAATTAACTTCATAGGATTAACCTAGACAAATCGAATTCCTCTTCTTAGTATTCAAACTCTAAATGTAGAAGTAATTTTATCCATATTCTAAATTGAATTAATATCCTATGTGAAATTATAAATAATATGCAGTTGTTTATATATTAAAGGTTTCAAGACATGCTAAAGTAGTCAAGGATCAATACCCATATGAAATAATTCAAACATTTATGAATTCTTTGGCGTTTGTTTTCTTTATTATAATTTTCCTCGATGTATTGTAAAATATCCAGATTATATATGGAAGTTTAAGCTCAAAAGATCATCTAGTTTGTTGAATTTCATATGTAATTTCAGAAAGATTAGATGATTTATTAATGTGCCTGTGATGAGAAAGTAATAATCTATACAGAAGATTATAAAACACTGCCCTTATCTTTCATTTTTTATTGTTAATTTTCTAGTCATTGAACCCACAGTTAATTATTTCACTAACTTATGATATCATAGATGTAAGATTGGCAACTTATTACTTCATAAGAAAGTAATCAATTGAGATTATATAAATTTACTAAAACTGTGTAAATTTTCCACTGAACTAAATACAGAACATGGTATCATTCTGGAATTCTAGGCTTTATTTAGGCATGGCAATGGGATAAATAACACCAACTTGGTTTGGTAAGTCAACGCTTTTGTAGAGAGTTCTACAAAAAAAAAAGTTCTAAGCTAAAATCTGGAAAATTCTAAACTTTGAATATATTTTTCTCCAGAAATAAAGTTATAGTGAAAAAGAAGGGAGAGGAAGATGTTGAGAAAGAGGAAGAGGAAGTAGGAAGAAGAAAGGAAGTGAAGAAAATTTTCCTAAGACTGAATAAAATTTGAAATAAAGAGAAAAAGGATGTTTCAAAGGATGTGTGCAAAGAAACTGATTTAAGTTAAACTTAGTTAAGAGTGCAACTAAGGGAGAGGGATAAAGAGTGTACCTCAGAGGCCTAATTCCCCTCAGAGAAGATAGAGCAGAGTTATGTGAGGCAAAGAAGGACCCACAGGTGGCACCGTTGGATTAAGACAGTTAAGTTGTTTGGCACGTTTAGGTATTAGTTTGGAATTGGGAAGAAAGAGCAAAGAATGAATATATTGTGTAGGTCCAGTTTTTGTCCTAAGGAAAGACTAAACACAGAGTGATTATTCTAGTAGAGAGAAAAATAAGCAATTTATTCAACAAAACAGTTTTGAGTACCAATTAAGTGCCAAGCACAGTTATAGACCCTGAATCATGAGCAAATAGACACAGCCTCGTGGAGTTTGCAGTCTAATGAAGCCAATACTTATCAACACACCATCAAATAAGCATTAAGAATAAACACTGATAAGTTGTTTGGAGGGAATAAACCAGAAGTAGCTAGATTATAGCACACATGCTATACTTGTCCTGGGGTGGCAAGACTATTATGTGAAAATGATGTTTTCCTGAGATCAGAAGTGTAGATATTAATTTGGCAAAATAGAGTAGAAGGAAAAATATGTAGGAAAGTTCTAAGATAGAAAATAATTTAAGATATTTGAGACATAGGGTAGTGTGGCCTGCAACTTGTTGGGAAGAGTGAATAGACACAGACTGGCAAAGTAGATACAGAAGGTCAAGTAGGGGATTTGGGCAGTTAGGATTAGGCTTTATCCTATGAGTGACAGAAAATCATTCAGGATTCCAAGCTCATGTGTTATTTCATTGTATTGTCAAAACATCCACCTGACTGTGCTTTGGAAACAGAATTCATTGTGTATGTTGGGTGGTGATGTGGGAGTGGTGATAGTGGGGAACACAGTGAATTCAGGAATCTTAATCTGGGAGCTATTATTTTAACACAGATAAAAGATAACAGTATCTTTGGGGTGGTATTGGCCAAGGTGGAGAAAAATAGGAAGATTCAAGATATTTTAGAAAGTTAAATTGGTAAGAATGGTAATAGAATGAGTATGGAAAGTGAGGGAAAGTAGATGTCAAAAGATGGGGGGAACCTTCAATTCATAACCAGTAATAATTTTCATATATTACCCTGAATTCTGACTTGAAATTTAAATGAGATTATAAAATTATATGAGGTGATTAATTGCGATGACTCCCAAGCTACAAAATCTCATTACACTGGTACCTCTCCAAAATGCATTGTGTTCATTTCTAAAGTGGTAGATTTAGTTTTCATTGCTCCAAAGTCTTTCCCTTCTGGAGTTAAGAATGTCAAGTGTCTCTACTCCCTGTTTTCTCCTCCTACCTTCCTTTGCCCACATGTCTCTGAGATCCATCATAGATCACTGATTTGTATTCTTCACACCATTCTCTTCCCTAGTTGGTGATGGTAAGACTGTAAATTTAACAATTGCATCAGCCTGGGGTGGGGGGGTGGAATGTGGATCTCTGTTACTTATTGGCAGGTTTTATTATCAAGAGAATTCAGTATAAACAAATTAATTTAATAATAGAAGTATAAATAGGATTTATATCATTGAATTTTATCCTCATCTACTATGAACATTGTGTCTACATAATTAAACTATTTTTAAATTTGAGGGATTAAAAACATAATGAGTAGGCATCAATTAATATGGGACCATCTGAGCCAGAAAGCAAATTTAGATTGTGTTTTCTTTTGAGTCCACGTCACAAATTTAAACTTTTTCCTAATAATAATGGACAACGATTATAAGCTTCTACTAAGGGGAAGACAAGTATAAATCTGGTTAATCACTCGAAAACTTTGTGAGGCAGGTTACCATTATTTCAATTTTTCAGAAAAAGAAACAGATATGTATATTTTAAAAAATTAGATAACTTGTCCAAAAACAGGTCTGGCTAATTTCAAAGCTCTATGTTAAATCATCTTCTTAAGAAGAAATTTGATGTTGTATTTCTTTATGGAGGGTTGTTCCAGCCTGAGACTTGGAAAGAAAACACTTTCAACATTTTTTTTTTAAATTTTAAAACAAGAGTTAAAGTATTCTAGGTCTAAAAAGACAGCTTTAGAAATAAATTGTAAGAAACACACATTGAAAATTTTTTCTAGTGGTCTAATTTTTGAATGCAGGTATGTCCTCTGAAAGCCCATGGGAGGCCCTGGGCAATAAAAGGATGCACTGACTTTTAATTCTGGGCAAGTCACTTAACTGTTTTAATAATTCATTGTTTTATTTTAACATGTAAATAATAACATTTGCTTCTGGAACCTCCAGAGATGACCATAGAACATAAGTGAGATAAGTGATTAAAATTATCAAAAATTTATGAGGGAATGGCTGGAGCTAACTCATCCTGTTATCTTTTACTCATCACACTGAGATATGTAGTTGTGACCCTGAAAGTCCTCAAAAAATGTTGGAAAAGGGATCCTTTCACAACATTTAAAATCCCCTCACTGTGTCCCTGAAGGTGGAGTAAGGTGAGAATACAAGGAAAATATTCCCTAGTGCTTTTCAATACTGTCCTGGACTGGAAAGAGGATTCTCACGAGTTTTTCTGCATAAATTTTAAAATATCACAGAGCTTACTTAAAAAGAGATAAGTTAATTAGATCAGAAAAATATGAAACTGATACTTTTGCTTCTCAAAGTTATTGCTGTCCCAATATATAAAATTGTTTTGAAAAAAATAAAAGCACAGTAAATAGGGGGAAAGGCAGCTGCATTTTTGGAGATTGTCACAAGAGGGCATTTATGGATTAACTCAGTACAGTTTTTCTCCTGTATTTGAAAACACTAAAAGACATTTCCAACTATTGCAAGCAAACTAAGAATAACTAATCAATAAAAGCTAAAGAGAGAAAAAAGTCTCTAGAATATTATTTTATATATATTCTGCTTTAGGAAATTGCCTGTGCTTTTCAGGAGGAGTCTCTGTCAGATGAAAAATGGTACATATTTGTAAAGTTTAGATGTCAGTAACTCATTTCTCCAGAATACTGATCCTAAAAAAAGAAAAAAATAGTATCAGCTAAGAAAAAGTCCACCCATAATTTGTTTTTCCCATTTGTTTATATACTATTGCAAAACAAACATGTAAAATAAATCTTATTACCACAACTGATAAAAGGTAATTGAAATTTTAAAACATAGTTTTGTCTTTTGTGTTGAAAAACAAGCTAATTAATATTCCCAAGTATTTTGAAAACAGGTGCCATTTAGACAATATGAGCACAAATACCTTAATAAAATAATGAAAAGCTTAGTTATATTAGGAAGTAGGTAGAGTAGATTGTTAGAGAGTAGTTTGGGCACAGTTAAGGGGAAAAAAATAAACCAAAACAAATGTTAAAACACTTTGTTCATGATATTTTGAGCACTGTAATGGCAAACCTTCTGATACTTTCATCTTTGTAACATAGGCTTACTACGGTGCTAGAAATACAGTAATATTCAATGAATATAGTTAAGTGAATAGATGAAAGCATCTTTTTAACTGAGGATAAACTTGGAGACAGAACAAGGGAGAATTTTCAGTGATTATTAATTAAATTAATGACTTTCTTGTTGCATGCATTGATGTCAAACTTTCAAATGCAAAGGGAAAACTTTATTCAATCACCTGGGGTTTCCAAATAACTCTAGACTTGGTGTCATGTAAACAAAACATCAGGAGAGCTAATGAAATAATATCTCCACATACTTTCAATTGGCAAAAGCCAAGAAGTTGCAGATATGGGATCAACAATGTGTATAATGCAGTCTGGAATCCTTGAGCTATAAATCTCTTTGTGATCATTCAGTCTATCCCATTAACACCCAACTTACTTCGTGAAGGATTCTTATCATTTTTCACTCAATTAATATAATATTTTGCAACATTTTATTCATAAAAAACCTGCAATAGACTATCAGAATTTTAAATAAGCATTAGGTAGTTGTCATCATTGTATGACTTTTATATAATTTTAATCAAAAGTGCAAATATATGACATTTTAGATACCTTTAATCTTATTAGAGCAAAAAGCACAATTTCCTTTATACATTTTAACATAATTAAAACACATTTTGGAATTGTTTTCCTACTTATGGCAAAGCACAAACTTTCAAAAACCCCTTCTATTATACTCTACTCATGGGAAACAGTGGGCATGGAGGAACTGGCAAAGTTATTTGAATTAAAAAGCCCTGGATACAAAGCTCAACTCCAAATATATACTAAGAAAAATTGTTTTTCGTAAATCTGTTTTTTCATCTACAAAATTGCCCACGTTAGTAAATTATTCTGGTTAGTAAGTTTCAACATGTGTAAGCCTGATAAAGAGAGGGTAGTCCAAAATGCCAATCTTTATAATTAAAGAAGTATGGAATTTAGGAAGCCCATTGTGAAATGTGAGGTTGTGAAGATATAGAGATGATCACAAAATATGGGTGTGCTCCTATGTATTTCTTATATGCCCTTGCAGTTAGTTTAGACTATGAGAATAATTCTGAACAATTGGATGTGCTGAGAGTGATATATGCTACTTACAGCTTCAGACAATTCGAAGCTACGAGCCCTCTTCATCAGTATCTTCTCTTACCATGTTGCTTATTGAAACTTATACTAAGATGGTGGTATCTCAATATGACCCGACCTTCAACAGCTGGGTCACTGAGTGACAAAAAGGACTAGAATCTTTGCGGACAAGTATTTAACCTATGCAAAATATAAGTGTTTGTTGTGTTTGAACTCTAATATTTAGGTGTTAAAGTGTCATTGCAGCATAACATTGCCTAACCTAATAATCTGATCTAACCCAGATACCCCATTTTAATAAGGAAAGTTTTAAATGTAGTGAAGTCACTTTGTGTAAAAGCCAAGACTAGAACATAAAAATTAAATGAATATGCAAGTATCACAGACTTTTTTAGCAGTACCTTTTATGATTCGCAGAGTACTTTCTTAAATTGGTCCATATGAATATATCTATTATGTATTCCCAAATTTCTTGAGGAAAACTGACATGTCGAGTCTTTTAAGCTATTTTTTATTGTTCAATAATATTCTATATAAAGTCTTCTTGAATAGGCCAGAAAAAATTTGGAACAAAATCCTTCCTAGCTACCCATTTTGTCTTTATCTCTATCCTAATTGTGTGTGTGTGTGTGTGTGTGTGTGTGTGTGTGTGTGTTTTAAACTATCCCCAGATACAAAATCCTATTTATTAAGAACACATTTGAAACCAAAAGTTCTTTCCCAAGATAATCTTCTCTGAGCCATCATTGGTTCATTTTTTTTTAATTTACTTCAAAGTACTTTCAATTGAGTTAATCAGGTACTATATTCCATAAATAATTTTTATACCATTTACTCCTAATGGAACTTTTTACTCTGCTAAGATAGGTATGGACTAAGATTTCTGGTTTTAATTTGTTTTCCCAATGTTTTGCTACCTCTTGAAAGAGTAGGCTCATTATTTTAATCATCGTACAATGATAAGAAGCAAGATTATTTAAATTCATATTTAATAAAGTCTTTTACTTAACCTCTATCTTCTGTATTCCTTTGCCTAATAATTAAAAGATTAGCAGTGTCCTGAATATTTTATGGAAGTGAAGTGACTGCTAGTTATGAAAGTATAGAAAAGAAAGATGACTATAGGACACATACATATAAGGACAAGGAAGATGAAGAGAAGCCAGGGTAAAAGAAGGCTTAGGAGGGTTGCATATGAAAGAGTAGGCAAGAAAATTGTCAGGGATGGTAGGGAAAAAGGGTTTCAAGAAAGTTGGTAAATATAACATGACTGAGAGGTAAAGATTTACAACTGAGGAAAAGCACCTATTTTGATATTAAAGTTACCTTTGGGGCTGGGGAGTTAGCTCAGTTGGTAGAGTGCTTGCCTTGCATGCACAAGGCCCTGGGTTCGATCCCTAGTACGACTCACACACACACAAAAGATAGGTTTGGTGTTTTTTTTTTCAAACATAGTGATCCTTAAACTCCTTTTTCTCTTTGTAACACAAGATATGTAAGCACTCCCATTATCAACAATATATTGCTACAACAGGAAATTCTCAAAATCAGTGTCCTGTATAAGAATCTTACTGTAGAACATTTGTAGTTTGAAAGGTTTCATGTTATTCTGATCCACTACCCTAGATGGCAAAGCAACTCTTTCCTTCTCCCCAGTAAGAATCATAAGAATCATTACTCTTAAATAGTTCTATCTCCTACCTGACCCTCTCCATTTCTTCCTCACCCTTTCTCTTTATGTGAACATCTATTATATAATGTGTGTGTGTGTGTGTGTGTGTGTGTGTGTGTATAATGTTTATGGGTGCATCTATATGGATATATATATATATATATATCCATATATATAGTAAAAAACTGATGTCATATTTATCAGGACATGGTATTCCTAATGGCTTCATGGTACCTAATTGGAAAGTGTCAGAGAGAGTTATAGTATGGCCACTTCAGAGTATAGAAACATCAACTCAGAAGCAGGACAAAGCAGTCATTCCATGGTCACTTTGTGAACTGTATTATACAGTTCGTCCTTGTCACATCAACCATTGACATTGATATTAAACCTCAACATCTTAAGAAAAACTGCTTCTGTTTCTTCTTGTAGCACTGGTTGAATTACATAGGTATTTATCATAGCTTTCAACAATATCGTAGTACCAAATTATATTTAAGCAAAGAAAAACATTTAGAGTTCTCAAGGGACATCTAATTAAAATTGGCATTTAAAGATTGCTCCTATTCAAAGCCTTTGGATTAATCATGAGGTCTGATTATCATGAACCAGAATTCAAAGACTGGGTATTATTCATGTTTTCTAAAAACTAGGTTTATATAGATAGGCATAAGTATCACTGAGATCAAAAGAGAGAAGCAGTTTAGACATAGAAGGCTATCTTATGCTGCATTATTTTATTAGTCAGCACAGCTAAATATTTCTCAAATGTAAAATCATTTAGAATATTAAATTTATATTATTAAGTTATAATTTTTTGATTCTCAGTTTTTGTTTAATTTTGTTGACATTATCATAGTTGATAACACTTATGAGATATTTAAATTAGATTTGTATTTATGTATGTTTAAATAACATGAAAATACAAATAATACTGTACTTCTGTTTCAAGGAGTATGTATCTCAAATGTGAGAAAAAAACTATTTAGAGATTACTTTGTAATGAGGATAAAAGCCAAATTTTTTTCATCTAAGGAAAGTCTTTAGTGAGAAAATACTGGTTGTTGTGATATAAAACATTCAACAAAGAAAGGTGATGAATAAAGGAAAATAAATAGGACTACTGATAGAGAAATCATCTGTGTCAGGCAGGTGGGTCAAGATAGAGAAGACCCAGGCCTGAATGGAAGCCAAAGCTGTTAGAAAGCCATGGAGAGGGAAGGCCACAGAGAGCAGATTAGGGTGGAACAAGATCTCTCCTGATTCTGCCATGTGGGAACACATTAAAAACACATGCTAACTTGCCATGCGGCTTCAGTCCATGAAGCAGCACCATGCAAAATCTGAGACATCATTCCTACTGTCCTTTCCCCCTTTCTCCTGAAAGTCTCTTATGGTAGAGACTCCTAAACTTGTTATTTGAGAAGAATCATCAAAACAATTGTCAAAATAAAAATTCTCCCATCTATGCCTAGTAGTCTGAATTAGAATTTTCATAAGACTAGTCTGGGCAGTTAATAGATTTCAAGATATTATGATCATCTGATACTTTTTTTGTACTAGTATTTGATACATTGTTCTCAAACTATGGTCCCAGAACAGCAGTATCAGCAACACTTATAAATGTAAATTCTCTGTTCCACCCCATACCACTAAACCAGAAAGCCATCCAGGTGATTTTTTAAATTTGTTCTATTTAGTTATACATGACAGTGGAATGCATATCAAGACAGCATACATAAATGGAGTATAACTTCTCATTTTCTGGTTGTACATGCTGTAGAATTACACCAGTCATGTATCATATATGCACATAGGGAAATAATGTCTGATTCATTCTACTATCCTTCTTACATTTTACTAGACATCCAGATGATTTTGAAGCCTGCTAAACTTAGAAACCACTGGATTAATGAAGGAACCAAGTGAAACAGGATTTCTGAAGATGAAATTCTGGCATGAATATATTTTAAAGGTTCTCACATGTCTTTAATATGTAGCAGCATTAGGAAACACTACAATAAATCACAAAATAGAAAAGGCCCTTGGTTGATAAGATTGAGAAATAAATTAATTTACATCACAGAGGAAAACATGGGTCTGCCTTCAACATTTCTTTCTATATATAATTAGGCTAATTAAAGCACTTATTTCTTATTCTGGGATCCTGCTTCACATGGACCATGACCATATCCTTTTTGCTTTTCAGCAAACATCCATTCCCATATCAATGGTTGTTTATTAATTGAATTAATCATTTAATACAATTGTTCTCAACAATATTGTTCTCATAACAATATTGTACATGCAGAATAAAAATGTGTACATGCAGAATCTGTTTAATATTATACATGTCCTTGCTCTAATTTCATCCTTTTCATCTCAGAAAAATAAGATATAAGAAAGATATTGTGAATAGAGATTATCTCAAGTTTTATCTAATTTATTTAAACAAGTGAATACTTGAAAAATTAAGTCATTTGTTATTTGTAACCAATACTTGAGGCACATGTCATGTGTTAGCTTTTCATTGCTATGACAAAATACTTGAGAAAAACATCTTAGAGAAGGCAAGATTTATTTTGGCTCACAGTTTCAGAAGTTTCAGTCCATGGTCAACTGACTCCATTGTTTCTGGGTCTGTGGAGAGGCACAATATCATGGCAAAGGGTGTAGTGGAGCAAATCTACTCATCTCATGGTGACTGGGAAGCAAAGAGAGAATGGAAAAACAAAAAACAGAAAGAGAGGCAGGATACAGGGATGGGGACAAGATAGAATCAAGGGCACACTCCCAAGGACCAATTCCCTTCAAGTAGGTTCCACCTGGTACAGTTTCTACTGTCTCCTGTTCAATTATGAATCCATCAATGAATTAATCCAGTTCAGAGTTCTCATGGTCCAATCACTTTCCCAAAGCCCCACCTCTGAACATTGCTGCATTGGAACCACATCTTCAACACATGAATCTTTGGGGACTTTCATATCCAAATCATAACAGTGGAAAATAAAATGTTATTTGTTCTTAAACCTCAAAGGTGGTGATGATAATTTTAATTTCCCCCAGCTTTTTCCAAATGACCAGTTTCAAATTTATTAAATTTTTGTCTACAAGTCAGGGTATTTATTTCTAAAGGATGGTACATTGCCAATTCACTGCCTGATTCCTCTGTGTTACCTTAGATTTCTGTGGTAGTCCTATTTTATTTTAATTTTCTAATACAAGTCCCACTATTATATTATGAGTCCCCTGTAGGAAGGTACTGTATCTTATTTATTTCTTATTACATAAAATATTGAACACAATAAATATTCAGCAAGCCTTTTTAAATTAGTTCATTGAAGGACATTTCACCCATTTCATTCCAATTGTCCGTTTAAGGTGTTCTCTGCTGGTGTACAGCTCTTTGAGAACAGGCAGGACTTTTGCTTGTTTTGTTAACTGAAAGCAGTTAGAACTTAGAACAATGCCAAAAAAAAAAAAAAAAAAAAAAAAAAGAAAGAAAGGAAAGAAAAAGAAAAGTCATTTTTATAATATAGAAACAATAAATATTTTTCCCAATCTGTCTCAGTTGTTCTCCTGTCCTTAATTAAATTCTAGCAGCTATTTTTCTCAAACATAATAGTGTCACAGTCCCATCCACAATTTGAGAGTGTCTCTGAATAAAAGAAATGTCAACTGCCATGTTAACACTTTCTGATAAAGAAATCAACTCTTAATGATATCATGAACAATGAGGAGGTGTGACATGGGCCATTGGTTTTATGCTGAAGGCTCCCTGTTGTTAAATTTATGAACACCACATTCTGAGAAAAGGTAATACATTTGAAATAATCTGATCTTCAATACTTTGAAAAAAATGGCAACACCAGGCATATGCATTCCAGCCTTCCTTCATTTATCCATACTTCAGATGGTTATTAGGTTATTACATGAACTTTGGACATAGAAATGAACACGATGGTGTTCCTGTCCTGGAGGAGCTGTTAGTGTATTAAAAAGACAGGAGAGGCAACATGTAATCATGATAAATGCTTTAGTGGAATTAGTACTGTGCACATGAGTTGCACAAGCACACAGGAAGGAAACGTTTTCCTCTGGCAGGTTGGAGAAGGCTTCTCAGAGAAGTCCTGTAGACTGAGCAAGCTGATGGAGATAAAGGCTAAAATAAAATGATTAATTTTATCCCTAAACACACAAATACACACATGCAAACACAGAATTTACAATATTAGAAACATAAAAGTGGATATAATTATCATAAATATGATATTACTGGTATTATATAAAGGCATTTTAAAACATAATAAATTTGAACAGAATAACAACTGTGGAAGAAATTTAAAATGTTATCAAAGATATACAACTACAAAAGGCTGTTGATGAAAATAATTTTATATGTGCATTATATCTAATTTCTACACCAGCATGTGCTAGATTATTTCAATTATTTCTGAGCATAGAAAAATTAGAGCTTCCCAATTCATTTCATAAAGATGTAAAATGTCACAAACAGTAAATTATCATTTATTTTTCACACAAAACTGTATAAACTTAGTTATATATAACTAACAAGGTGTATTATAAAATTATATTCTATACTATCTTAAAAGATTAATACGTATTGAAAAAGTATAGTTTATTCTGAGTATCCTAGGACTGCTAAATTCCAGAAATAAAGGGACATAGTAGAGGCAATATTCATACTGTTTCTAGGGATCTGGAACTTGACTGCTGTCTGTGAATCCCGATTATGCCCCTCAAACATGTGACCTCTTGTGGCTTAGCTTCCTCAATTGAAAGTCAACCACAATGATATGGCATGCCTCAGTGAGTTCATAAACATGAAATGTTTAGTTATTGCTGGCACATAGTGAGAAAAATTCAAGCATTGGCTATTATTATTATATGTAAACTTAGGGCAAAACCCACATGAAATGCATCTGATAAAATTTAGCTATTCCTTACAAATCAGGATGCATTTTGCCTTATGGAAATACTTATACATTGAATCCTAAGAAATTTTGCCTAATAAATTTTGACAAAATAGAAGTAATAAATGTATCCATTTCAAATGTTTAAAATATTTGTCAAAAACATCAAATTTGAAATCATATTAAATTCTGGAATATTAAATACTTTCCTTTTCAGTTTGTACCAAGACAAGATATTCACTACTATCACTTGTATTTAATTATCTCTGGAAATTCCAGCTAATTCAACAAGATTTAAAATTTTTTAGAAAATAGGATAATTATCAAGAAATAATAGAATATACTTGTTTTCAGTTCATATGAGAGAAACCTACTTAAAATATGTGACAGATTTGAAAAACAATTTCTACAAAGTTGAAGGAAACATTGTATCAGTGAAAACTCATTAGAAAATAAAGCAAGAACAAAGATCCCAAACACTCTACATCAAAACTATGAAATACACAGGAATAAATTTTGTTAGAATGACACAATATATAAAGAGGTGTATGTACACAGACACAGACACACACACACACACACACACACACACACACACACCTATATACATAATACATACATCCATACATATATGTATGTTTTACTCCAAAACTTTGCTAAAGTGTATGCCAACTGGTCTTAATGAATAGGGAAGTAGGATTTCAAATCTGTAAGAAAAGTACAGCTTCTCTGCCTAATGGTCTGGGAAAAATTAACACCCATTTGAAACAAAATGAAGAACTTATATTCCCTAATTCACTGCATATTTAAATTAAAATTCTGAATGCAGTGAATGTATAAGCATTTTTGTATATAGTATTTGAAATAAATGTAAACATTTTCTTTAAAATGACAGGGTTAGTTTCATTCCCCAGTTCCTTCCTTTTCTCTCCTCTCCTCTCTTCCATCATATTCTATCCATTCTACCAATATGTATAATCATGTTTCAATGAAATTTTTAAAAAATTAAGTGAAAAAAAAAAAACTACAGAGGATTCAGGGGAGATTTTTAATTTGTTTTCAAGGTGAAGTTTATTGTATAAGTTTATAGGATAGATCCATGAAATAGAGTTTGGAATTCTGGCAAGAAAGAGAATAATTAAAGGAATCAAGTCCCCAAGGAGACATGAAGTGAAGTGACACATACTCAGTGGAGGTGATAGCACCAGAGTTGTGATAGTTCCTCATTTGCAGCACAAAGTTGGGATACTTCCTATATAGTTATGTTTTAGGTTGTGAGCTTAAAACAATGCTCAAGATGTATTTTTTATGCATGCAAACTAGATATTATAGATAAAAAAAATCATTGCTTGTCTACGTGAGGAGTGAGGAAGGCCAAAAAAGTTTAAACATCTATACACAAACAGCCAAGTTTCAAGGGTCTAGGTCTATGAGTGCTTTCTTGCATGTGTGTCTGTGGTCCAAGGTGGGAAATAACCAGAAGGACTTCCAATGTCTTCTGCTCCTGTCCATAAACTTATCTGACCATTTTTCAAGCATTTCTTCATTCCTCCGTTGTCCAGATGCTCCTTTGGCTTACAATGTGTGATGCACTGGTAAATCTCCATTGTAAGGTGAAAATATCAAAAGTCAAAATTGTATTTTGTACACCTAACCTGCCAAACATCATAGCTTAGTATATCCTGCCCAAAACATGATCAGAACACTTAGATGAGCCTTCAGTCAGGCAAAATCATACAGCACAAGCAAATTTTATAATGAATGTTGACCATTGCATGTAACTTATTGAACACTGTTCTGAAAGTGAGAACAGAATGGTTGTGTGCATTCACCATTAAATACATTGCAGAAAGCACTCTGAGCTCGAGGAATGTTTGAATCATTGAACTAAAAATAATTTTCAAGTGATGGGGCCACAGCAACCATCAGTCATCAATTTCTCTCTTTTCTAGGAGGCTTGGAAATAACTTGCAGAAGGCACTGGGGCATTCACACTTTACTCAACGGTCTTTTAATGAAGTTGAATGCAGTGATTGGACCTGGGTCCATTGTTTGAATGAGGGGGACAATATATCACTGCTGCATCAAATGCATGTCACTCATATGCAGTATATGCTCTGGGCAATTTTTAAGATCAGTAGAATTCTTAATGGATCTGGTTTTGCCTAATTATTCTCTTGCCTGTGGAATAAAGTGGTTCAAAAACTAGTCTTCAAACAACATTGATGGTATGCAGGCATTCTTGTCATGGTAATAATAAAGGCAGGCTCACCTTCTTGAATGCTCTAGGGTTCTCCAAGAGACAGGTTAAAAAAGGCTTTAATTAGAACCCCTACAACATTTCCACCTAAAAGCAGTATCACAAAGTCTTTGACAATCTTGAATCCTGGTATAGTTTTGGGATATTGACAAATGCAAACTTGTCTCATTGACAGTAAATTTGTTCTGGCAAGTACTCCTCACCCACAATTATCCTATGTAGTACTTCCTTGCTTCTTCTGTGTCTCAATATGGGAACTTGCCATCTCAGTAATGACCTTCACCTTATAAAAGTTATGATGGCTTTTGAAGCATTGTAACCATGGATGACTTGCTATAAACATTTTCATATACATGGGACCCTCAATGAGCTCTTTTGGCATATCAAAGACCTGTTGCCTTAGTCTGCTTTATCAGCAGGCTAAGAAGTATGTGTTCTGTATGTGATCTTTAATCCATAGGGCAAGGGATTTTTTTGTATCATGGGTGGGCCAGTTTTTTTCTTCATGATGGCAATGGATTTGAATGATGCTTACCATTTCACTGAATTACTGATTCACTTCTTACCCTTTAATATGATTGAGATCATTGATTTCAAAAGTCCTCAGTCGTGTGTGATGCTCATTACTGGCTTACCATCTTCATGCTGGGCAGTTATTGAGTTTCAACTCAAGAGTAAGTCTCTTCCTCTTTGTCTTATCACCAGAAGCTGAAAACACAAATGGGTCTGTTTTATAGTCTTGACTATAAAACATAAAGGACAATATCCAACAACAGCAAGAAAATGCTAGTCAGACAGAACACCGCCAAGCATCCAAGAGCATCAGATGTTTACCCTTGTGAGTGGTCATATCCTGAGTGGAAGCTATGGCTCAGTGCTACCCTACCCAGCATCCTGAAGAAGTATCTAAACACATATTTCCAAATATGTGGTATCTAACCACATATCTCCAAATTTGAAATATGGCTTCCATTGAATGCACATCACTTCTGCACCATCATCAATATCATAAGTCAAATCTGGACTTCCAGCATATATGGACATGTAAAACCAGTCTCTTTGAAAAGAAATGATTACTGTTTCCCAAGTATTTTAGGAGCCTCTTCTGGAGACAGGACTATCGGGTCAAAATTATCTTAGTACCAATGAATTTAGATAAAACTCTTGATGAATTCTCTATTAATTTGAAACTTACTTTCTATTTATAGCATAAATTTTCCTTTTTCCTCCTTTCCTTTATAAGCCAAAGAGGTAGCCAGCTGATTTCTTTTGGGACAAAATAGCTGGAAGAAAAGTAGGCGCTGTTAAGCTAAAACCTTCTATGCCAAGTTGTAAACTACAGCAAATTTTCATGGTTGAGTGGAAAAAAATCCTGAAAGACCAGGCTTATAATGGAAGTGCTGACAAAACCAGCTCTAGCAGCACAAACGGCAGGACCATTACCAGGCCCTTAGGGTGGACTAGTTGATATCATTTGCACTTTAAGCAGTTTAGGTGTTAAATTGCATGCAATTGCACAGTGTGATAAAACACCCTTCAAAGATATGAAATAATCCCTCTTTTTTCCTGCACTATTTTCTTACAGGAAATCTTAACTCATAAATGGTAGTATTGGGTAATTTGTTTCTAGTAAAATGCAGCATAATCCATTTAGTTACATACTTATCCCATTCCAGTGGCAAAATGTAACAGGTGTAGGGTGTATTCAATAGACAGTGAGCCTAATTTCACAGATCTGGGTTTAAATTCAGATTTTCATTCTTATTATTCTTTTCTGATTTTTAATGGAAATTTAAAACCATTTGACCAAAAGAAAATAGGAAAGTAGCCAGAAGTGGATTTTTTTATGTGAAAAAATTTAATGTAACAATTCCTCTGTAATCTCTCCTTCTAAGATAGAGAACACAATTAAAATAATCTGCTCAATTCTGGGATATACATGTTTGCTTGCTCCATTTTACTACTAAAGTTATTTTGTGTAATTCAGTAAGTAACAGCTATAATTGGATGATCAATCTGAAAACTTTAGTAAAAATAATTTTAGAGTTTTGATGACTTCTTGATAGTAGCTGGAGTTTGAGGAGATCTTCTGAATCACTTTATGGACACTGTCAACCTTGAAGTAATCAAATATAGACATTAAAGATTCATCTCCTTATAGAAATATTGATTAGTTTTAAAAAATATATTTTGGAATATCTTTTGAAGATAAGTCATAGTATTATTTGACTGGCTCCTGTCAGAAAAAAAATAGATAAAAAATCTTTTGTAAAATAAAGAAAAGGGAAAGTATAAGAACCAATGAAAATGGTTTACTATAAAGATAGGAATATACTACATTTTCATAAGTAGGGCTACTTGATTATCACTTAGGTTAATCTCTTTTGGGGGAGGAGTTGAAAACTATGTTCTTACTATAATGTATACTCAAGTAATTTATAGATCAGTGATTGAGACTATAATTCAATAATTTTAAAAACATTGATAGCAAAACTGAAAATCAAAATCCTAAGAGCCATGTTTCAGGCAGATGCTGTTTTTATGAATGGATTCAAAGTGAATAAGATGTGATTGTTTACATATATCACTTTCTAGGTAGCTATGTGAACTGCAGGAACTCAGAAATAACAACTCTCTCAACTCAGTGGGCTGTGTTAAGGAACCACAGGGAATCAAGAACAATTGCTACTGCTGATTGAACCACAAATGCATGGACACTGCAAAAAATGTTGCAACAAAATTTTCAAATATTTTAGAGACATTTTTGTATCCCTGAAATTACTACAGTGAACTTAAGTTAAGCATCATGGCTGGAGAAATGCTGTGATCTTTAAATGATATTCTCTGCTTAATTGGTCTATGTAGGGAGATTGCCTCAGAGAAAGTTGCCCTGGCTTGAATGCAAGTGCTTGTACATTTCATGCGTGCATAATTATGTTGGCTGATTGCTGAGCATGAGTGCCTGTAACTATTGTTTTAGATGAGGCTGTGAATATTCTTCAACTCAACAGTCTGAATCATCATGAAATTTTGACAACCTCTTTCAGGTAACCATGTTCAGTTCATGTATATATCCTTCCAATTTCTTTCTACTAATTTACACTCAGGGCAGTTCTACCACTGAGTTAGAACTCCAGTCCTTTAAATTTTTTTTTTTTTTTAACTTGAGACAGGGTTTTGCTAAGTTCCCTGGGTGGCCTTGAACTTGTCATTCTACAACCTCAGCCTCCTGAGTCACTGGGCTTATAGGAGTGTGCCAACAAGCCCAACTAGAACGGTACTTTAAAAGTGTCATCCCAAGTGAGATTGTTGTGATTTTTGTTTAAATGTTAGACATTTTTTATGATTGTTATTCAATTTTTATAGCATTAGACTTGTAATTGAGGTTAACAGTCTTTGAAATAGAACATTTTTGCAAGATTTATTTAGTGATAATTCTCCTTTCATTTTGCCTGGTACTGAGTGGGCTTTTTCAATTTGAACAATAAATTTTTGTATCTTTACTTAGGGAAATTCCATTTTGAAAAATTGATTTCTTCTGTTTCATCTTTCTAGAAGAGAATATATGCATATAAACTCTGTAATATATGTAAGGATATATACATACACATTTATATATATGCATATATATAAACAATCTGGCACTGTCATTTTTTCTCCTAATCTTTATCACTTCATTCTGTTGTTAAGAATATATATATATATATATATATATGTGTGTGTGTGTGTGTGTGTGTGTGTGTGTGTGTGTGTGTGTCTGATTTTCTTTACTAGCTTCACAGCATTTGAAAAATTTGGTATATTTTCCCCTTCATTTTAAATTTATTTTTGAAATGAAGATAACATTTCTCTTACAGTAGTATATGAATTAAATTAAAATATAAAATTAGTGCTTAGTAAGTTCTACTTATTATTGAATTGTGGCACAAGAATGTGTTCTATAAATGTTCTATCTTTTGGAAATCATTGAGGCTTATTTACTAGTGGGTAAATTTTTCTCTGAGTCTTTAGAAAACAATTTTGCTTTTCAATTTGATACAGAGTTCTTTCTGTGTTTATGTTTCCTGAGAACATTTATCAATTGTTCTTTCAGTTGTGGTTATGTCAAATTTTAAGCTGTGTCACCCCACGAGCAAAGTTTTACCAAATTTTTTTTTATATTGCTGTGATGTTTTGATTTATATTTTTCAATGCTTCATTTACTGATGCATAAAAACTCCTATCTACATATCTTGGAAATTTTTAATCTTCAAAGATATTGCTCCCTCCTTTTCTCCATTTAAATGTTGTAAATGGAATTCTGTTTTATCTCTTACTAGTATTTGTGCTGTAAATCTTATGCTTTTCTTCCAGATCTGCTCTCTACCCTTTTCTATTCCATTCTGTTTCTAGATGCTGATTTATATGGGCCATGGAAAGGACTGTCTTTTTTCTTGGACTAAGGAAAAGCTCTGCAGGACATTCCAGGGAGTGAGTAGACTGAACTGAGCTACCTATTGCACAGGCTCCTTGCTTGTGGAGTTGCCATGTAATTTCAGGTCTGGCTGAAGGTCCACAGCTGCTGTCAAATGGTTCTCCCCTTATAGCCTCTGAGTTCCAGTATAGTTTCCTCCTATTAAGAGGCAATAATAATTTCCTGCAATAACTAGTACTGGTTATACTACTTCCTTTCCATTTTTTATAACTTGTTCCTTTATTAAACTGTCTTCAAATTAGCCTTTTAAAATGCCACATATATAATCCCAGGACACTCACTGATAAATTATTTTCAAGCACATTTTCTCACTATTTTTTATTGCCTGATATATTTTTTAATCTCTTCTTTATTCTGAATCATTCTGTGTAATTTTAAGCACATTTATAGATTTTTATTTTTGTTTAGTCAAGTAGAATATTTGGTCCTTTAAAAGAAGCTTTTAGTCCATTTATATTTATTATGAACTCTGATATTTATTTTTGCTAGTATTTTCTTTTTGCATCATTCTTTTTATTTTCATTTATTTAATTTTTACTTATATGAAATGGTTGTATAAGCCAGATTTTTTTCACTGTGACAAAAAATGTATACCTGAGAAAAACAATTTAAAGGAGGGAAAACTTATTTTGGATCATGGTTTCAGAGGTTTCAGTCCATGACTGGCTGGCTCCATTATTTCTTGCCTGGGGTGAAGTAGTCCATCATGGCAGAAGGGAATGGTGGAGAAAAGTCATGCACATGGTGGCCAAGAAGCAGAGAGAGAGAGAGGGAGAGAAGAAGAGGTCAGAAAGAAAAGAGAGTCCCCAAGGTCACTCCCCAAGGACCACTCCCTTAATTAGATCTCACCTCCTAGTTTCTATCACCTACATCAACAGATTAATCCATTGATGAGGTCAGAGTCCATGATCCAATCACTTCCCAGAAGCTCCACCTCTGAACGTTCCTATACTGGGGACCAAGGCTTCAAGACATGAGCCTTTGAGGGACCCTTCACATCTAAACCATAGCAATAGTCATTCTGACTTTGTTTTCTTAAAAAAAACAATCATTGAAGATGGTCACACATTCACAAAATGTATAAAGTATGATTCTATTTGTATAATTTTCAAAACTAAACTAAACTAAACTATTCTTTAGGGACATCTACTTCAATAACAAAACTATGAAAAACAAAAACAAAGAGATGGTGGATAAGAGACTGCCAGTTAAGGCATCAGACAGTTTTGTGGAGAAACACCTGGAGAATCATCTAAGCATCTACAGGGAAGGTGCTTACATAAATATCCATTCTATTCTATAATCATCTGTTAACTCTTCATTTATAGTTCAAAAATATCTTAAGTGGTTCGGTAGTTTTACATGCTTTCTCTAAAATATTTGACATTATGTTTTACTATTATCATGAAAAATACTGATTATCTTTAAACAAGATATGACTTTAGCATACTTTTGTTCCATGATGCCAAGACCCAATGTTTTTACAGTGTGAGGTTACTTCCAAGTTATAAGTGTTTGTTATATAGTATTTTTCAAAACACAAATTAAATATAATACAATTGCTTAATTAGAGACCATGATTGGTATAGATGAATATTTTTCATTATAAAGTAGAGAACATGCTTGATGCTCTAACTCTTGCAGGGGGCAATGCTTTAGTTTGGCTGTGACATGTTCCCCAAAAGCTCAGGATAGATAATGCAGGAATGTTCTTAGATGAATTATTATGAGAATGATAATCTAATCAGTGAATTAATCCATTTGAGGGATTACTAATTTGAATCAACTACTGGGTGGTAATTGTAGGCAGCTGGCGTGTGGCTGGTGGAAGTAGGTCTCTAGAAGTGTGCCCTTAGGGATTGTTTATCTTCTCCTTGGCTACTTGTGTTCTCATTCTGCCTGCCTGCTGCCATGAGCTGAGGAGCTTTCCTATGTTGTTCCCTTCTGCCATGATGTTCTCCTTTACTCAGGCCTACAGCAATGGAGTCAGATGGCTATGGACTGAACCTCCATGAACTCTGAAACCATGAGCCCCCCAAAAACTCTTTCTCCTCTGAGTTGTTTCATCAGGTATTTGGTCACAGCAACAAAAACAAAAAACAAAAAGTTGATTAACACAGGAAACAGGGCCACTTAATTTTGTTAATTAAAAAAAGTCACAAAACCACAATGAGCAGCAAAGCACAAAAGAATATTCAGGAAAATTACAGTCTTGGAAGTACTGAAAAATGTTTGCTCTTCTTGATAGAAAGATGAATATAGTTAATACTGGACTTGGTTATGTTTATTATTATTCGATAAAAATAAATTTGTTGTAGACAGTTTGAAATTCGTTAGCCTTAGTGCCTAATTTTTTCTCAGTAAAAATTAATATTGTAAGTTTTGACAAAAAGTACTTTCTTCATAATATAAGGAATGTGTTACAATAGACTAATTAAAGTGATTGCTCTGGTTAAAGAATTATTGTATTTATTGATTCAGCACATACTATCAAATGCTAACTGTGTACCAGTTACTGGCATACATCAATGAACAAATCAGACAAAAATCTTCCCTGGAGCATTATACTCAAGGAGTGGAAAGAACAAAAGTTGTATGCATAATGAATAAAACATTCTTCTTTGGTTTCTCCTTCCATTATGCTATTCTAAATTACTTGTTTGGGGTTATGAGTGATTCTTGCTTTTTTTAGACCTTATTTTACTTGATATCTTCTAAGGAGTTCAACATGACTGACATCACCTTTCTTTGTATAAGTTCTAATTCTCTTACCTCTTGTGACTACAATAACCTAACTGTTTCTTCTTTAATCTTCATGAATTTCTGTACCTTTTCCTAGCATTTAGCTGAAGTTTTATTTCAGGGCTAAGATATTGTCTCTCTTCATTTCTTTCTCTACCATCTCAGAGATCTCATTTATTCAAATGATTCAAATGATCACTTCTGCATAATATTTTCTAATCTCTGTTGTCAAGTTTCCACCAGAAACTTTTGCCTTAACTGATCATTTTGTCCTTCAAATTGCTGTTTTCCCTCTATTTTCAAAATAGAGGGAAATAGAGGGAATTCTATCTTTATTCGGTCCTTCAACAAGGCTCGATATAATAATAATAATAATAATAATAATAATAATAAATTATTATTGAATTCTTGCACTTCAGATTCACTCCTCACAAAACCCTGTGATATAGGTAAGTTTATTTTTATCATTACAGATGTGGAGAGAAGTGAAAAGTTTTCCAAATGGTCTCTCAGAATCTGTAGCAACTGTTATCTTTATCCAGGTCAGCCACCAAACTCACCAAATCCATGTTTTTAAGAATTCCTTTCATTATAGTAAACTCTTAAATGATTAACTGTGTGTACATTGCACATTTTCTCATAATAGTAAAATAATACCTATCATTCATTGAAGCTGTATTATTTGTGCATTATAAGAATGTAAGTAAAAAATTTAAATATGCATATATTAGCAAGTTTTTTTACTTTCTTCTTTCTTGTTTTTAAATAGGTTTTTATTTGTAGAATGGTCTTAGAGTTATAGAAAAGTTGCAAAAATAGTGCAGATTTCCCACACACCCCACATCCATTTTCCTATATTTTTAACATCTTTCATTATTATTATTATATAATTGTTACAACTAGTGAATTAAATTTGGTACATTACTATGAATTAAACTTTGTTTATTATTATTGTTATGGTTTGAATGTGAGGTGTACTCCCAAAGCTCACATAAGGCAATGCAGGAAGTTTCAGAGGAGAAATGATTGGGTTGTAAGAGTCTTAAACCAATCAGTGAATTAATCCCTGATGGGATTAAGTGAAGTGGTAGGGTGTGGCTGGAGGAGATTGGAATTGAGGCGTGGCTTTGGGGTACGTACTTTGTATCTGGAGAATGGAGTCTCTCTCTATCTGCTTCCTGATGATGTGAGCTGCTTCCCTCTGCTTCCCTTCTGTCATGACGTTCTGCCCCACCTCAAG
The DNA here is from genome assembly GCF_902686455.1 of Sciurus vulgaris. NCBI lineage: Eukaryota > Metazoa > Chordata > Mammalia > Rodentia > Sciuridae > Sciurus > Sciurus vulgaris. The sequence continues at coordinate 72,154,194 of NC_136462.1, forward strand.
CCAGCCTTCTATGGACTAAGACCTCTGAAACCAGGAGTCCTCAAATAAACCTTTCCTCCTCTATAGTTTTGCTGATGAGTTCATTTAGTCACAGCAGCAAAAAAGCTGACGAAAACAATTATCAGAAAAATCTGATTCATCAGATTTTAATTCTTCTCTTAGACCTTTCTCTGTTCCATGTGTTCTAAGTGGAAAAAATAAACGTGGAAAATATACTTTCCTGTAATACCTATAACCCATGCTAATTTACTACAGAAGGCCTTTCTTCCTCCCTCCCTCTTTCCTTCCTTCCAACTTTCCCTCCCTTAGTATGTCCACAGTGTATGAACAACACACTGCATATGTATATCTGAATGGTGCTTTATGTCATAATCAGATACATCCTTCACATTTAAACATTTGCCTTTCACTATTGTGTAGGATGGGAACTAGACATAACTTGTAAGTAGTTGACTTCCATGATTGGAATTGGTGTTACCCCTCTTCAAAATGAGTTCCAAGAAATATTCAGTTGAATTAATGGCTATCCCTTTCACATTTTCAAGATTTAGCACGTTAGTACCTTCACTTATATGATAACTTGCACATGCAAGATTTATTGTCAGTTAGGTAACCTGGATACTAGTAAAGTGCTGAAAATTCAACTATGTGCAACACTGTCACTTGTTATGTCTGTGACTTTCTTTGAAAGAACTAGATATTAAAGATTAGGATCATTTAGGTTCAGGGTTTTGGAGTAACAGCCATTTGAGAAATGATATGACACAAGGAAATTTGAAGTTTTAAGTTGCATGCATTTAAATAGTATGATGAAATCTTGTGCCATCCCAGCCCACCCCACCCCAAATAGAAACCATCCCTCCTTCCTGTGTATCCACTCTGCTCATTTGTTAGTCACTTAGTCTCAGTTATCAGACCAACTGTCCTGGTTGCACAGTACTTGTAATTGAGTAGCCCTTATTTTACTTCATTGTGGCCTCTATGCACAAGAGTAGTGATGCTGGCCATTTGGATATGCCAAAGAGAAACCACAAGGCAGCTTTTCTAAGCAAAAGGGTGAAAGTTCTTGACTCAGTGAAGAAGGACAATAACTGCATGATGAGGTGGCTAAGTTCTACAGTAAGAATGAATCTTTCATCAGTGAAATTGTGAAGGAGGAAAAAGAATTCATGCTAGTTTTGTTGTTGCATCTAAAACTGCAAAATTTATTGCCACACTGTGTGTTAATTGCTTGGTTATGATAGAAAAGTCAGGGGTTCAGGTAATTCAGGTGGGGTGTGTAGTTAGCTTGTGCAAGGCACTGAGTTCAATATCCAGCACCAATAATTTCTTTTAAAAAAGATGATAAAGGCATTAAATTTTAGGATTTGTGACCAATTATGGTTTCAGTCATCCATTAGGTGTCTTGGAATGTATCCCCTGCAGATGAGTGGGAGCTTCTTGATTATATCTCAAGGGTTGTTTTCAGGTTCATGAAATGAATTTTGACTAAATATTCTTTGAACATTTAGTCCAAATGTGAATTTTGACTAAATATTCTTTGAACATCAGCAATGCCCTCTGTGTTTACCATAATCTGCATTCTACAGATCTGTGTTCACACAGATGGAAAAGAATTCCTTTGAAATATACATTTCAGTGAGTGTGAAGTCTTGTCAGTCGTCTCTCCTGCCCTTTAAGCCATGAAGGCAAGTTTATTGCTCGTTCAGTCAGAATGACAGGCGACAACTTTGCTCTGTTTGTATGTTTCCAAAGATCAAATCCCAGAGCTGTCCAGGACACATCTGAGTGCCAGTTTTTCTCTGCAAACATCTATTATAGTTGCAACATTTTCTGGAGTGAATGACCTGGAGCCTGATTAGATATCTCTGGTTTTGTTGAGGAGGGGTCAGAATGTCTTGTGTCCTCTGATTAACTCTGAGTTCCCTTTTTCCACATTTCCCCTCTCAGGGAGAAGGCTTAGCTGCAGTCTCTGTAGAACTCTGAGATACACTGGCTAGAGAGTGGGGCACTGAGGGGCCAGGAACCTGCACACTTTTCCACCTCGATTCTTCACTTCAGGTCCCATCGTCCTTCTCCCTTTCCTTCTCCCCCCTCCTCCCTCTTCTCCTCTCCTCTCCTCTCCTTTCTCCTTTTTTCCCTGTCTTTTTTCCTTGCTCCATTCCTTACTCACCCCAACTTTGTGCATTCACTAAACAGGTAGGAGGCTTTCCTTGGAGTCAGATTATTTCCCCTTTTCACCTTAGTTTATGGGGCATTGCTTTGAGTTCTTATAAAACTGGGCAGGATGGTCCTGCCAAGACCATGTTCTGGTGGACAATGAATAGAGCTGTCTGAAAGGTGGAGGGCTTTCCTCATGCATTCCAACCTAGATTTTAAGTTCTGTCCATTGGGGGAATTGGATGCTGGCACAACTATTATAAAAGTGGTCCTTCGATTTCCATTCTGAAATTCTCTCTTTCCCACAGCTCCATTGGTGCCACACTATGAGGACGAGTAATTGGTGTTCAGAGTTCTAGTACTCCAGAACACAATTCTGTCCAATTCCTGCAAAGCCTCACCCTGTTAACAGCGGGATGGCTCAACTTGGTTCCAATGATCCTAGAGGGAGAATGGGGACGAGCCAGTCTGCGAGTGTTGAAAGAAGCACATCACTGTGTTCTGATTCCGTACCATTCTTCGAACTTATACTTAGTGTCTCTGCCTTGTGGGGAAAGCCCAAGCAGAGACTCTGAGAACAGACTTGTCACGGCACCTCCCTCTCTTATTTTATTACCCTGAGAATGCCATTCCTCCCACCAAGGAAAAGTGTGATTGCTTGCATATGCCATCTGCTTACAAACCCCTGTGAGCTGAAATTCTCCCCCAAAAGGTTTATGTAAGCCCCCTGTGAACTCAAACCACTATGTTTTGCTCAGCTCAAATAAACATCGAAAAAGTATCTAAGCATTTGAACTTATAATAACATATTTATCCCAACACATGAGGCTACTCATCATTGGTGTATGTGTAATATATAATTGCAGCATGCAGAAAACAAACAGCTCTCGATCAGAGAAGTCTCTGGATCCCACGGGGCACTAATCATCTACCAAAAATAGAGATGGTTGGGGAAAATAACTTATAATTGCATTGGCAATCCACTATTAAAGTATAATTTCATGTTGTTTTCATTTCCAGCAAATAAGTAATATAAAAACTGATTTGAAAAATTGCTCATTGCACTTAGTAGCAGACTCAAACATGAAATCTAAAAATTGAGTATGTATACATATTTTGCTAAGTGTGCATTTAAAAAATCAAGGAAAAAATATGCACAACACTCACATATACGTAAGTTAACTTATATTCTTAATTTATAAATAAAATTTGATGTGTACTCTTATAAAATTTAAATTATGTCCTTCAAAATATAAACTTATATTCTGATTTTATGAATAAACTTGAATATAGTTATATACAATTCCCTTTATTTTAAAATATTTATATTTATAAAGACCTGGTTTCACTTTATTTTTTCAAGATGGAGGGGTTACATGTAATTCTATTTGCATATATGAAGCAAGGAATTTCAGGTCATTCTGCAAGCTGAGACTGAAATTATATAATAATAATTCAACCTGGAATTGTTTGAACCAAAGAATTTATATTAATGAAAATTATATAGGTTTAATCAAAGAAGAGTAAAAATAGATATTATAAGACAGAGAAACATAAAAGAAGTTTAAAATAATGAATGGTCAAATGCCCAAGAGTGAATGTTTTGTCCCTGTTTCTCCTTGTTGTTATTTCTTGCAAATCTGTTCATGAAATAGGTCAAGGCCATAGTACTATAGGGAATTAATTTCTTATTTCTAATATGATCTATTCAAATCTCATTTAAAATTATATATTTAACAGCTAGTTAAGAAAGATAAACAGCAACAACAACAAAAAATACAAAGTAAGATTTTTTTTTGGCCACAACAGAATGAAAGGTATTTTATAAAATTAAAGTAATAACCATAGTAACAAATAATTAGGAATTAAATCTTATTTCCCAACTTTTGACAAAACCTTATGAAAATGGAGACAAGAGTTTCTTGGGGGTGGGACATCGAGTCTATAAATAGCTGGTAATCTCTCCCCACTGCAATATTGTTACTGCAGATGTTTAATGGGCCTTTTGCTGCCATAAAATGCTGAATGGAAGGAGTCCTCATCTTTCAAAATGTATAAGGCAGCCTTACTCTCAAGTTGCTGAGATGAATTACTGGAAAAACATTTTGCAGAAGCATCCACCCGAAGCAGGGGTTTAAATACAGTTGACCTATAGATCAAGGGAGAGATTCAACATGACTCCGAAAGTGCACAACACCTAAGAAGGCATCAGTTCAGAGCACAAGTTGCACAGTGTATTGGTTTGCTTTACTGGTTGAAAGAAAAATAGACTCCCAAGAATGCTGTCTCTGTAATTTACTGTTAGCTTGTCAGCTGGCTGGGGCAGTGGCTACTTAGCAATCAGCCTTACTGAAGAACTGAGAAAGGCTTCCAATGAGTAGTACCTTTGGAAGGTGTCTTACTAAAATTAATATTGCTTTATAGGTGACAATACATCAGTTAGTCTATAGTTAAGTATGGAAAGTATAGAGGGAATCCCGCAGAAGTCCAATGGGGTAGAGAAAATTCTAAGACAGCTAGTTGTGTGGGTTTTATATAACATGTAACCTTTTAAAATAAAGTGATCTGCATTGGCTCATGTAGACTGTGGGAAGGTTTGGCGAGGAACACTTTGGGTATATTCGAGTCTGTATAAATGACTCTCAATGTGTCATCCGAAAGCTGTTAGGATTGAAAAAGGCACTGGAACCAATTCTTTCTTTTGTCTCCAGGAGGATTCGAACAGCCCACTCTCCTGGACTCAGAGCAAAGTCTTTTTCACACCTCTCCCAAAGATATTGGTGCTGAAAGCCTGCTCTGGGCCATATGTAAGAGGCAGCAAGTGCAGAGACAGCTGGGTTGGTGCATCCCCAATGGCGTTTAAAGGGCAGAGACAGATCCATGGGTCACTCTACCTACTCACACTTTAGCCTTCTGCTGCTCACCGTGCTACATTTGATTATGCTCACAGAAGTGAAGAAAACTTCAGGAAGTAAAGCATCATTACTACACAGGGAATGCTGTCTATGAATTTGAAGTTCTCAAAATTTTAATTATGGATTAAATTACTCGAAAGCTCAAATGAAAAAAAGATAAACTATTTCAAAACTTGCAAAGTGTTAAGTGTAAAACACTATGTAGCTGATATTTTTAAAAAAGTCAGTTTTGAGGGCTGGGGTTGGAATTCAATGGTAGAGCTAAAAGGGAGTAAGAGGCTAGTGGGGAAAACAGGTCCCAAACCATTCAATACTTGAAGAGGAATTCATCTAGAAATAATTCAGAAAATAGGGGAAACAAGCAAATGGACCCAGACACTGGCACTCAGGTGTTTGTGCTCTCACGGACTCCTCTACTAAGAAGGTGAGCATCTGTGTTCCCACTGCAGGAAACTCTGGCGGGTAGAGAAGCTAGAATGGAGTATCAGGCCTTAGAGCAATTAGCTTGAAGTGTCGAAAGTATGAAGAGATGGATGTTTCACCAATTTTATAGTAACAGTCTCACATCAAATGTTACACAGAATTGTATACATTTCTAGTTTCTTTTTTAAATGTCAGAGTTTTGTGCTACTTTAACTTCATAATTTCTCTCCCATTAAATATACTTCGCTGAGATTCAGAAAAAAAATTCCCAAAGCAACTATATGCAGACACATTTTAAAGACCTCGGATGCATGTGAGCTTACTTTTCAGAAATGTTATATTCCTACAAACTGGAGATTTATTTCCTTGAGCATTTATCAACCTTGAATACTATACTACTTAAAAGATACTGTCAAAATGCTACCTAAATTTTGTTTCTGATTGCATTTCTTTTATTATTGAATTAAATATTGTTATGCATTTATTGTTAATCTATATTCATTTATAAACTTACCACTTATATATCTGAACTAATTGTAAGACTTTCAGAGGAAATTTCGTAACTCTCACACTCAGTGACAATGTACTGTTGATAAATTGTATGATGTAATCCAAGTTATTAACATTGAAACTCACTTATAGAAATAGTGTGTAATGTCTATTGAGTGAGAGTTATTGCCAATCACTAAAGACTTTCATTCCTCACAGGTTATGTCTACCCCATCTGCCCTCTGGTTGCTTGACCACTTCTCAGCTTCCCTCCCTTAACTTCTCAGAAGTCCTTACCACTTTTTCCTCAACTTCCTTGAATACGATTCTGTCTGCCACTTCACTGAGTCCTAAGGATGTAAATCGTCTCCTGATCAACAAATTAAAATGTCATTTTAGATATCTGATCTTTCTTCACAGATATTCCCAAAGTTGAACAGTCATTTAAAAAGGATTTGAAAGACTGGGTAACTTTTTTCTCTTGGCTTTGGTGACTTCATAGTCTCCTGGTTTCTCTGTTGGGTGGATGGTGGCTTTTTCACTCCATTCTCCTGGGTTCTTCATCCTGCCATTTAATCAAGATGGGAGTGTCCCAGAGATCCATCACGGTTCCCTTCTTGCCTTCTACATCTTCTGACAGGGCTTTATAATGTGAGAACCACAAAGGCCAAGATTTTTATATGAAAGTCTGCTAGTGTTGCATTCCTAGCACCCAGAACACTACCTAGCTTATATTAGGTGTTCAATTAGTTTTTGTTGGACAAATGAATGAGGGATGACTCTAGGCTTAAAGCACAAGAATCATCTACATGTTGGTGACTTTCAAATGATAACCTCCTAATGGAATTCTTTAGCTGTGAACTGCAAACCGGCATTACCATCATTTCCTCTACAACCACCAAGATGATTTAAAGGTATTTCCAGTTTTTCATGTCTGAAGTATAATTCTTAACAGCTCTTGTTTATTTTCCAGTCTTCCTTACCTCATGACATAAGTGCTCAAATGAAAAAGGAAGTATTTGTCTTTGGTTCCCTAGCTCATAATTTAACCCATCAGCAAATCTCTTTAGCACAAATTCCAGTACATCCCAAATCTTTTCGCCTCTCACTGTCTTTGCTCAACCTCTGGGGAAGTCACCCTCATCTTGTCACGCCCACTTTCACAGATACTCTTTATCTTAATCCACACTGAACCTTGATGGACCATTTTAAAACTGCCATCTCACTGTTTAATGCTTTCTTATGATTTTTAACTGCCTTGAAAATATAATCAGATCTCCTTACCAAGATAATAATAAGATTTCAATGATCTTTAGTGTGAACTCAGGATGAGAACTGGATCAGAGTATGTCAAAGTCTGTAGGATTTGAAAGTTTGTTACTTTCCAGTGGAAGGTAGTAATTCCCTTCCATAATAAATAATGGTTATTATGATATCCTAGTTCCAGATTTTATTTCCTAAAAGCTTTTGCTTTGTGAGGAAGAGGGTGTGGATAGAGTGCAGTTCACTGCTGTAAGGACAAGCGCTAAAGTGCAACTTGCTGAATACATCTGTACCATAATACTTAAAGCAAATGCTTAAATTCAATGTTGTATTTAATACTTAAAGTACCTAAATACTTAGGAAAACTACAGCATCAGAAATGACGACAGGCTGTTGCTATTTACCCATAATGTGGAGAATGGGAAGCATACCTCATTGTAAAATGATTATTTTTAGACTGTGATTTAATTAGTGTATATTGTATAGTTTGTAACACATTACATAGTATGTATGTAGATTGTATGAACATATACATGTATCTCAATTTTAGTCCTATTTCATGTTTGTTTCTTTTCCTCTGGGGGAAACAATAAAACTTTCTTCCTTTAACATGCAAATATGCTATAATAAAATAGTATAGACTATTTCCTTGTTGGTAAACTATTTAAAAATGTATTGTAATACTTTTTTCTTGCTGGGCGTGGTGTCCCACATCTGTAATCCCAGCAGTTTGGGAGGTTGGGGTAGGACGATCACGAGTTCGAAGCCAGTCTCAGCAACTTGTAGAGGTGCTAAGTAACCCAGGGATACCCTGGGCTCTGGATGTGGCTCAGTGGTTGAGTGCCCCTGGGTTCAAGCCTCAGTACCAATAAATAAATAAATAAATAAATAAATAAATAAATAAATAAATAAATAAATAAATAAGTTTTTCTTAAACTTTCATAATATTGTGTGCATTTTAAATATTTGTCACTGTTTTTATTATTTTTACAGACTGCATTACCTCTCATTTCCTTCTATATAATCTAAGTTCCTCCATTCTTCTCTTACCCACCACCCTTCCACCCCCATTATGTATCATCATCCACTTATCAGGGAAAACATTCAGTCTTTGGTATTTTGGGATTGGCTTATTTCACTTAGCATGATATTCTCCAATTCCACCCATTTATCTGCAAATGCCATAATATTATTGTTCTTTATGGCTGAATAATATTCCATTATTGGAATATGTGGTATATGTACCACAGTGTCTTTATCTTTTCATCTATTGAAGGGCATCTAGGTTGATTCCCTAGTTTTGCTATTGTGAATTGAGCTGCTATAAACATTGATGTGACTGCGTTACTGTAGTATGCTAATTTTAAGCCCTTTGGGTATAAACAAAGGAGTGGGATGACTGGGTCAAAAGGTGGTTCCATTTCAAGTTTTCTGAGGAATCTCCGTACTGCTTTCCAGAGTGGCTGCACCAATTTGCAGCTCCACCAGCAATGTAAAAATGTGCCTTTCTCCCCACATTCATGCCAACATCTATTATTGTTTGAGTCTTCACTAGTTTTGAAAAAAGTATAGGCTTTTTATTTTCTAGGTGTATATGTCGACATTTACATATATTCCTATGCAATATTTTTAAAGACGTTTCAAATCCTCACATTTGTAATGTCTTACTGTGTCTGCCTTGTTACTTAATGATAGACCGATATTCACATTGAAAGTGTCAATCTCATCAAACATTTCTAGCTTATTGTCTACGGATTCCTTTTAGAATTTAACATATTTGTAAAAATGAACTAAAGAGTTTTTAAAAATAACTAATCAATTCACTAATCAAGACTGTCCACTTCACATTTTATAGAGATAAATTACCATTTTTTTTAGAACTCAGTATCATCTGTTTTTAATCTCTGATATTAATATGAAAATAAACTCCCTTTTGTGTTTGATATATCTTTTCTAGATGTACCCAGCTATTTAAAAGGGTTTAAAGGAAAACTTCCGATTTGTTGTTAATTTGAATGTCTTTTGAAATCAATCCCTTAATTTCCTTTTATATCTGACAGTCTTCTAGTCTTTTGAAATCTTTGGTTAAGAAATGCACATTAAAATAGCTTGTCATTAATTTCATAGCAACTAATAGGTTTACGTTTTACATAATTACTAAAACAAATTATAAGAAATAGTTATAAGACATAAGAATTTTTAAAAATAGAGGAATATCTAGTGCCAATGTACAATGTACAGCATGAATTCTGAAAGCATGTTTGACTGTTGTGACAATGACTCAAGCTTCATATTAAATGTGAGCGCCTTGAACTGCAGGTTCTGTGGAGGCTGATGAGGTGTTACGTTGTGAAGGCCAGAAGTTGGCACACCCTAGGATGAAGCCAGACATTAAAGGAAAAAATTGTCATTAGTCGGAATTCTTAAATTGTCATCAAATTACTTCTTTTTCTGCCATATTCATGCTTAGTTAACAAATGCAAAACTAATGAATAAAGTGAGATATATATATATATATACACATATAGATATATGCATGTGTGTATGTGAGAAAAGAAAAACTTGTTTTTGTGTGAAAATAATGTACTTAGAAGTTTAACAGCATATAAAAATTTTTCTTTTTTCCTAACAATGTAGTTTCTCCAGTTTTATTGAAGTTTAACTGACAAAAATTTCATCCATTTAGGGTAAGCAAGATATACCTTGTACATTTATATTTATGGACATATGTACTATAAATGTATGTAATATATTTGATTTTAAGCATATATAGATTTATATAAATATATACAGATAGATAAATATGAATGTATGCAAATATATACATGAATATCAAACATAAAAATATGAACATATAGATGCATAAAAGTATATGCATTCATTTTAATATTTATAATGTCTCGTAGTGTTTGTGAAAAGTCATTATAAAATCCATACTGAAGTAGCACAATAATTCATTGACTTAAGAATTAATGAAATTCTAGATGTCAGATTTTAAGGTGTAAATTACTATTTCAAGATGTTCTTGATTCCTAAGTCAAAATTTTTGTTTCCTGTCAATTTACACTGCTAAAGTTTAATTTGTGCCAATACTTGGCATGTATTAACAAATTTATAGTTTGGCACCATGAGTGTACATTCAATTACCGTCCCTCTGTACAGATGAGGATACTGAGAATGGGTGAATGATTTGCCAGTATTGGGAACCCAAACTGTCCAGCTCTAATGCTGACACTTTACTGCAGCACCATGTGACAAACAATATCTTATTTCCTCACTGAAGATCAGCCTTGCCACTTATTACTTATTATGAGAATGAGTAAGATAAATGTTGTGTGGAGTTCTGATCCAGGAAACAGATTTGGGCTTCACGAATGTGAGGTACTGTGGGAATATTGGTCATCCTTTATTTGGAGATGACCATAGTCATTAGCCAGCCCCTGTTTTGTCCCCTTCAGCCCCATTAGCTCCCCTTAGCCCATTTTCATAGGCCCTATAATATACAGCTCAAACAAAAAAGGCACACTACCGGGTTATGTAAGGGGGACTAATAGAGGCTAATGGGGACAAAATGGGGGCCGGCTGATGGCTATGGCCTCTGAATAAAGGATGACTAATAATCCCACCATGCCTTGCATCTTCTTCTACCTGCTAAACCCCAAATCTATTTGCTAGGTCAGAGCTTTTGCATTACAATTGGTACAGTCAGAAGGATGTTCTGCAGGCTAGAGATGACTCAAACCTGGTGGACAGGAGGGACCTATGGCCACAGAGCAGCATGTAGCACTTAGTTCCCAAGGTCCTATTAGCATGGACTCCTGTGTAGAGTTGGGATATGGTGAATGGGTTCCCTGTGAGCATGAAGAGGACTTCTGATTGCCCTGTGTTGAACATGGGACCAGCAGAGTGGACTTAGAACTGAGTTAAAGAGCCAAGGCCCCACCCTGTGGTCAAGAACAAAGATGGCAGATGAAACAGAGTAAAGACCTGAGGAGCTGAACACTGGGACGTGGGATTAATATTCCTTAGTTCTGAGAGCAAAACCAGATGCAGCTTTACCAGAGCCTGCCAAGATAAGGGAGTTAAAAGATAAGGAAGAGGCCTTGAGAGCCTAAGTAGTCACTGGAGGAGGATCTCCATACCTTAAGAATATCTCTCTGTCTTCCCAGTGCTGATGAACACTCAGGAGAAGGAGGATAATTAACACAAGCTCAGCCAGTGGTAATGCAGAAAATGATGGCTCTGATGGACAGTAGCCAACAGAGCTGGCCTGGGTAACCAAGTTCCCCATGTTCTGCCAGCAAAGTAGAGTTGGAGTTGGTGGACTCGGGAAAATAATTTGAATGGAGGCCAAGAGAGCCCAAGAGTATTAGGAGTCAACTGGGGCCTAAAATGAGAGAGGTGGTAGGACCTATTGTCCATGAAGATGAACCAGGAACAAGCCTATATCTTGTAGGTATAGTACACCTACACTGCTCAGTGTTCGGTACACTGATGACTCCAGCGTGCACAATTGCTTGTGTGGATGACAGTGACTGTAGAGTTGGAAAGAGACACTGTCTGGTTTGATACTGGTACAAGATAAAATTGCCAGTGAGCTGAGCTGAATGGCGATAGCGACTGAAGCATCCCCCATACGCAGTGATGTGTACAACAGTTGTGCTGTGTACTCACACAAGTTCTATGGAGAGAACTTTGGGAGCTAGGCCACCAGGAACAAATGACTATAGGGCATTTACTGTGCTCCTCTGACTAGCCCAGGAAACAATGAAGCAAATGCTTTGACTAGGTGCAGTGGTTAGAGCGGGCACCTCCCTCCAATTTGGTGACTTGGCTAAATCACTGCTGACAGTATACAGATGTGAAAACTATATGGAATGTAGTCAAATAATGAGGTCTGCTTTTAACTTGGCTTGCCAGGCATGTGTGGTTTGTTTTCAGGAATATCCACACCCCTGACCGCTTGGAGCCATGGATGGCCAGGTAATATGTGGATGCATCCTGTTGACATGATGGTAGGTTGTCTACAATGGCCCTTTACTGAGACCAAAAAGGGTCATGTTTGCCTTGATAACAGTGATATGGCTACAGGCTGTTTGCCTAGCCCTGTGGTCAAGTGAATCAGCATGCTATGATTTGCACCCTGACCATGTTGATGGCCTTGTATGGCTGGCCCATCATAATGGCAAGTGACCAAGGAGTTCATTTTACAGGTCAGGATGTACAGTGATGGGCAACTCAGTTACAGAGTCAATGGGCTATACATCCCATACCACCCACTGGCTGTAGGGGCTAGAGAGATATAATGACCTGCTTAAGCAAAGACTTAGGACTGCAGTCAACCCACCTTCCATGAAGGGGTGGGCACAGGGCCTGTGGGTAGTTGTGAGAGCTCTGAATTTGTGTCCCTGATGAGGGGGATCAGCTCCTGTGGTGGCTTTGTGGCATCTCACAACAGCACCAATACGACAAAGCATGCTGTACTTAAGACTGGGTTGGAGAAACAAGGGGATGTTCTTTTGCCTGCTCCCACTGGATTGAATAGGGGACAAACTCTGGATTGGACATAACTCTGGACAATAAAGCTACCCCCTGACCTTCACTGGGAAGCCCTGTTTGCCCCACGGAGAAGTGGTTTGGAGTATTATCTCCTTGTAATGCCATGGGCAACTAGTGAATCTCTCCCACCCCAGGTACATATGACTTGGTCAGGTCCTGCAGATGGGGCATAGATTTTAAAGGGCATGTTTGTGATTTCTCATTCACCAGTTATGAGTTCTCCAATGTTGGTGCACAATGAGCCTGCTGAAGTTTAAAACCAAGCAGTATAAATGTGATGTCACCACAAAGGGAAACTGCAAGAAGCAACCACTGTGCTTTCTCAGGATTCAAAGTTGGCATATAGTTTACCAGATAGATGTGATTTACCTGTATTAATGCCTTTAACTACTTTGTTCTTTGCTGTGTAGGTGTGTCCTTGCCAATACCTTTGTGAATTGGACACACACCTACACCAGAGGTGCCTACTGGGTATGCACTGAAATGCCTATGAGTTTTGCTGGACAACTCTGGTGAATCCAGTCTGTCCCTAGACAACTGGGACATGGCTGGGAAAAACTTTCATTCCCACCTCAATATGGGAAGAAACTAGGAAAGATTTTTAGTGATTTTAAGTGATGGGGTTTATCTTTTGGTTGTATGGGGTTGCAGCTTATATTGATGCTGTGGCCTGTGGATGCAGGGCTCTTCCCTCCTGGTTAAGGGACCACTGAGGAAGACTTCAGATGTGTAGATTGAATGATGATAAATCCTAAAGGAGTGGATGTTGGGGCAGACCCCAAATGGCTGTCGTTAGACTCCCTCACTGAGACTTCTGGCAGGCTGTTATGTTTTCAGTGAGTAACCAGGGTTGGGACTTGCCTATGTTATGCCTAGGCAAGGCCAGAAAAACTGATCCAGAGTATATACTCAAGGTTATAAACATCAATTTGTGAGCATGTCCTCCCCTTATGTAACCTGTTGGCAGTGTGCCTTCTTTGTTTGACCTGCATATAGAAAGGGTCTATGGAAAAGACTTGGAGTGAAACGGGCTAATGGGAGTTAATGCGGACAAAATGGGACAAAATGAGGACTAAATGGAACTGGCTGGGAGATGAAGCTGAAGCTGGAGGCTGGAGTGTGGCCACCACTGAATGACCAATATCCCCATTGTGTCTCACATCTTCTTCTGACTGCCGACCCCTGCATCTGTTTCCTGGCTCAGAACCCCTGCATGACAATAAGTAAGGGAAAGTTTTATTACATAATCCATTTAACAAAATCCTTCTGTCAGTAGTTCTAATAAATGATAGCTATTTGTTTGCTTAGAGCAGATTCTGGAAGGATGCAAAGATGGATGATCTTTGTCCTAAAGAAACCTAAATAGGCTGGTCATGGTGGTGCATGCCTGTAATCCCAGGGGCTCAGGAGCCTGAGGCAGGAGGATTGTGAGTTCAAAGTCAGTCTCAGCAAAAGCAAGGTACTCAGCAACTCAGTGAGACCCTGTCTCTAAATAAAATACAAAATAGGGTTGAGGATGTGGCTCAATGGTCAATGCCCCTGAGCTCAATCCCTGGTGCTCGCCCCCAACACACCTCCCCCACACAAAAGAAATGTAGATATGCAGAAGGGAAGATACTCACAAACAGAGTTACAGAACAAGTATAGTGATAATGAGGGAGAATCCTGAGAATTCCAATTTTAGGTTGTTAAAGAGACAAAGTCTGACATAAAAAATTGAGATAACATTCTGTTTAGATATTAGATATGCCCAAAAGGTCATGTGTGAGACAATGCAAGGTTTAGTGGTGAAATGATTGGGTTATGAGAGCCTTAACACAATCAGTACTTTAATCCCTGATAAGGATTTACTGGCTGGTAACCATCGGTAGATAGGGTTTGACTAGAGAAGGTTGGTCCCTGGGGTCATGCCTTTGGGGTTTATATTTTGTCCTTGTTGAGTGGAGCTCTCTCTCTGCTTCTTAGAGGCTATGTCTTGGTGTGCTTTTCCCTACCACACCTTTCCACCACCTTGCCTCACTTCAAGCCCTGAGGAATGGAGTTGGCCATCTATGGACGGAGACCTCTGAAACTCTGAGCCCCCAAATAAACTTCTCCTCCAATAATTGTTCTTATCAAGTCTTTTGTTAGAAGCAATGAAAAAGCTGACTAAAATGCATGTGCATTGGACATCAATCAGAATATTTTTAAAGCAAGAACAAATACAATAAGATTAAGTAAAAAAAAATGTTATTTGATTCTTATTTATTTTCTAAATGATGGGCAGTTAAAACTGAAGATAGCTTCTATCCCTGTTCTTGAATGCCCCACCCCATAAATACACAAAGAGAAATAAAAATTGCCATTATTTAAGATGAGTCATGGCAATCTGTGTCAGGTAGAAAGAATGTGGCATTTCTAAATAGAGATGATGATAGAGGCAACCATAGGGTTGTTTAGGTATAGATTAAGTACATGTATGGCACCTAATCAGTGCCATCTAATTGAGTGCTTCTATTGTTTTAGATGAGAGTCTTAAGTCTCACATGCTCTTACAACCTACAGGAAATCATACTGGATTCTATATAGAAAGAGCTCTCCTGCACAGAGAGACCCTATCCTCAGGATTAAACTTAAAGAAGCAGGTTGTGAGCTACTCAAATTCCAGGAGATATGTTTGAATGCAAATGTATAATTACACATCAAAGTGTACGACAGAAAAAATTTTATTCTAAACCTTTAACAGATATCTTACTGTTAAGAAGTCTTACTGGTAAGATATCTTACCTCAATCATGAAGAAACTGTAGTTGTATAACTTTGAAATATCTGACCTAGTAAAATTTATTAGATAAACCAATTTCTAGGAAATTGGACTTAATATTGACACCATTAATTTTTGTTTTACTAGAATTGATTTCAGAAATTGGAAATGTTTGAACTACTATTGTAATCTGTTTTTTCAGAGAAACATATGTGTTTTGGAGCCCAAGAATCCCATGATTTGCCATTTGGGAGAACCAGCAAATATAATGGTAAATTTCAGTCTAACTCTGAGGATCTCTGAATTGGAGTATTGATGGTGAAATTCCTGACATTAGGTCTAAAATTTCAAGAAAAAGGACACCAATATCCATAGGCAGAAAATATAGATAGTTTAGCTCAAGGAGTTGGGGTGAGTTTGCCCTTCCTTCACATTTTTGCTGTTAGGACCAATCTATACTGGTAAGAGAGGAGATTATTTACTCAGACTACTGATTTAATGATAATCTCTTCTGGAAAATCTGCTACATATACACCAAGAAATAATATTTTGCTAACTATCTTGATCTCCCTTAGCCAAATCATGGTGACACATGAAACTGGCCAAAATAGTTATAATAAGACAAGGAAATGCAATATTTGAAAATTTGGAGTCAGAAGCAATTCAGTTTACACCATGCCCTTTCACATGTGGCTATTTAAATATTTCAGGAATATGGGAATAGGTCTCACTGTAGAAATAATTTAGGAGAGGAAAAAGTGCAATACTGTTAAAAGCGTACTACTGAAAATTTCCTAGTATGTCCACTGGAGAACCAAGATGACTCCAGAGTCTTTGTCTTCTTTCTCTCTTCATTGACTTGCCCCTCTCCCAAAGGAGAGGCACAATCATTAATTAAGCAGTGCTTGTTCTAGTGACATCAACAAGATGATGCAAGTTCCCCAGTGCTGTTGTGTGAAATTCCATGTGTTGGAAGACTGGATCCCCATGTAGCATGTGAGGAATGGTGAAACTATGAAAAGTGGGGCCAGATCAGTGGTGGTGCTTTCCATGGGAAGGATTTATATAGGTCCTACAGAGGGAGTTTGCTGTTCCTGCAACATGGAACTGTCATAAAAGAGCAAGCCCCTCACAATAGCTAAACTACGGAACCAACCTAGGTGTTCTTCAATAGATGAATGGATAAAGTAAATGTTATATATATATATATATATATATATATATATATATATATATGATGGAATACTGCTCAGCTTTAATGAAGAATGAAATTATGGCCTTTGCTGGTTAATGGATGGAGTTGGAGAATAGTGAAAAAAGTCAAACTCAAAAAACCAAAGGCCAAATGTTTGCTTTGGTATGCGAATGCTAATTCACAATAAGGGGGGCCCTAGGGAAGAATAGTTACTTTAGATTAGGTAGAGGGATGTGAAGAGCATGGAAGGGGTATGGGGGTATGAAGAATAGTACAGTGAAACACACATTATTACCTCATGTACATTATGATAGCATGACCAATGTGATCCTATAATGTGTACAATCAGAAAAATGAGATGTTCCCTCAAAAAAAAAAAAAAAATACGTGGGGATCAGTTTAACAAAAGACCTGAAATACCTCTGCAATGAAAACTACTGAACACCAAAGTATGGAGATTCCTCAGAAAACTTGAAATGGACCCACCATTTGACCTCGCTATCCCACTCCTTGACTTATACCCAAAGGAATTAAAATCAGCATACTACAGTGACGCCGCCACATCAATGTTCATAGCAGCTGAATTCACAATAACTAGATTGTCGAACCGACCTAGATGCCCTTCAATAGATGGATGTATAAAGAAACTGTGGTGTATATACATTATGGAATATTACTCAGCCATAAAGAAGAATACAATTATGGCATTTGCAGGTAATGGATGGAGCTGGAGAATATCATGCTAAGTGAAATAAGCCAGTCCCAAAAAACCAAAGGCCAAATGTTTTCTCTGATAAGTGGATGCTACACAACTGGGCAGGGGGTAGCGGGTAAAGGAAGAATGGAGAAATGTTGGATTGTGTAGGGGGAAATGAGAGGTGGAGAGGGGGCAGGAAATATAATGGAATGAGACAAACATCATTACCCTATGTACATGTATGATTACATGAGTGGTGTGACTCTATATCATGTACAACCAGAGAAATGAAAAGTTGTACCCCATTTGTATACAATGAATCAAAAAATTAAATAAAAAAAGAAAAATGAGAAATTATGTTCCATTTATAATTTATCAAAATGCATCAATGCATTCTACTCTCATGTATAACTAATTAGAACAAATTTAAAAAAAAATTTTTAAAGAATAAAATTTTCTTCTTTCTTCATGGCATCTTTTCTCAGGGTGAAAAACAAAAAAGAGCAAGCCTAATCCCTGAATACCTCTAAATCTTCCTGTCATGTGATACAATCTCTCTTTGTACATGCTTTTGTCTTTGCAATGGGATCTCCCTGATTAATGGGACAAATCAGTGGGACTGGCTGATGTTGAAAATTTCAACCTCCAAAACTCTAAGGTAAATAAATAATTTTTATTTATAAGAACCCAGGTTCAACCTAGATGCCCTTCAATTGATGAGTGGATAAAGAAACTGTGGTATATATATACTATGGAATATTACTCAGCCATAAAGAATGATAAAATTATGACATTTGCAGGCAAATGGATGAAATTGGAGAATATCATGCTAAGTGAGATAAGCCAATCTCAAAAAGCCAAAGGACGAATGATATCGCTAATAAGTGGAGGTTGACACATAATGGGGGGGAGGGAAGGGTTAGAGTTAGGGTTAGGGAGGGGGGCAAGTATGGAGGAAGGAACTACTGTATAGAGGGTAAAGAGGGGTGGGAGGGGTGGGGGGAAGGGAAAAAATAACAGAATGAATCAAACAACATTGCTCTATGTAAATTTATGATTATACAAATGGTATGCCTTTACGCCATGTACAAACAGAGAAACAACATGTATCCCATTTGTTTACAATAAAAAAAAAAAAAAAAGAACCCAGGTTCATGTATTTTATTATAGCAATGGAAAATGGAATGACACATCTGCTTTACTCCCTCCTACAGAAATCCAACTTGTAACTATTAACAGGCAAGAATACTATCCTGAAAATGCCAGAATATGGAAGTATGACTAACATTTTGGGCCACAGAACTGAGAAAAATCATGATTGAATTGTAAGAACTGTTAGTTATGAGACTATGTCAACCCTTCCTCAGTGTGCCACATATAGAACTTCTGGACGCACACATACAGTAGAAACTATACCTTCAGATGGGCTCTCGGCTTCCTCTGCATTCTGGATCTTCTCATAAGAAGCATACTCCTGTCATATTCCACAGGAATCAATATGGATACCAGCAGCTCTAGACCATCTAGGTTCAGTGAGAAACAGAACGGGGATGGATTTTTAAAAATTTATCTTTTAATTTTTTACAGACTGCATTTTGATTCATTGCACACATTTCATAGGGTATGAAAAATGATGGGACTAATGTGGATTTTGATGGCTGTGCTGCTTGATGAATCAATTGCTACATTCCTGGGCTTAGGATGAAACCTAAATTTGTGTAGACTATAATAGTCACAGATTTAGAGGCCACTTCTGAACTAATCAGAATTTCTAGACAAGCTTATGATTGAACGACATTTCTGAAAGAACAAGACTGCAGAATCTGAAATAAATATACTTATTCAATGCACAGACACCAATGCATGACCAAAAGAAACCAGGACAATCAGAAAAATATGAAATCACCAAAAGGACAAAATAAGTACCAGTGAGTGACCCTAAAGTACCAGTGAGTTCACTTGTGTGAACTATGTGACAATGAATTCAGAATAGCTTTTTCAAAGAAGATAAAATTAATGAAAATATTAATAAATTATTCAGAAATTTTATCAGATAAATTCAACAGATATTTTTGTATGTGTGTGTAAACATAAGAGATGACAAATACAATGAATGAAATGAAAATATGATTGAGATTATCAATAATATAATTGATCAAATAGGAGAAAGAATCTGTGAAATTAAAGTCAAAGGAAAAAAAAGAATAAAAATATCTTTCAGGATTTTGGGGACAAGATCAAAAGGGTAAATATGAGTCTATGGTGAAGCAGGGGTGAGAGAGAGAGAGAAACAGGATAAAGGGATGAAAATCTTATTTAAAGAAATAATAGAAGAAAACATTCCAAACCTGAGGGAAAATGTACATATTTTGGTACAAGATAGTCAAAGTTCTCCAATCAGATCTAATCCAAATTTGTCTGCTCTAAGACATGATCAAATCATCAAAGATCAAAGACAAAGAGATCTTCAAAAAAGTGAGTGAAAATAAGTAAATAATGTACAAAATATTGCCAAAATGACTCTAAGCAGATTTCTCAGCAGCAACCTTGGAGTTCAAAAGGGAGTAGGATGATGTATTTGAAATGATGAAGGAAAAAACTGCTCACCAAGAATACTGTATCAATTAATACTGTCTTTCACAAATGAAGGAAAGATATTTTCCCAGACAAAAGTTGAGCAAGTTCATTGCCACCAGATAGGTCTTACAAAAAATGATAAAGAAGTTCTTCAAACTGAAATAAAATGCTAAGGAGGAACACAAAATCATTTGAAAGCATAAAATCATTGGTAAAAGTTAATACACAGCCAAATTCGAAGTACTCCAATATGTAATAGTGGTATGTAAATCAAGCATATCTTTTATATGGATGTTAAAAAACAAAACTATTAAAATAATAATACCTATAATAGTGTGTCAAGGATTATGCAATATCAAAAGAGATGAATTTTTACATCAAAACCTCAAAGTGTATGGTGTTGGAGAGTGAAGTTAAAGTGTAAAGATTATATTTTGTGATCAAATTAAGATGTTCTTAATTCATTATAAGATATATTTTTATATCTTATGATAACTACAAAGTAAAAATTTATAATGAATACACTAAAATTAAAATAAAATCTCCCTGGGTATGATGGTGCATGCCTTAATCCCAGCAGCTCGGGAGGCTGAGACCCAAGGATCGCCAGTTCAAAGCCAGCCTCAGCAAAAGCAAGGTACGGAGCAACTTGGTGAGACCCTGTGCCAAATAAAATACAAAATAGGGCTGGGGATGTGGCTCAGTGGTCAAGTGTCCCTGAGTTCAATCCCTGATTCACCCCCCCAAAAAAAAAATATAAAAAAAGAAATAAAAAATTAAAAACTCAAAAAATCTAACATCCTACCAGGGGAAAAAAATCAATTAACCATAAAGAAAGATAGTAAAAGAAAGAGAAAGAAAGGAGAGAGAGAACTTAAAAAACATCTAGAAAGCAATTAACAAAATGGCCATAATAAATCCTTACTTATCAGTAATGACTTCAAATATAAATGTATTAATTATTCAAGCAAAAGGCATAGGCTGGTGGAATAGATAAAAATTATAATACCTAACTATGTGCTGCCTACAAGATACTCTCTTTACTTGTAAGGAAGAAAATAGACTGATAATAAAGAGATAGAAAAAGATATTCCATGCAAGTATAAGATAAAAAGGAGTAGGAGTAGCTACACATCTATTAGGTAATAGGACTTTATATAAAACACCAGAAAAAGAAAAGAGAAAGCCATTATAAATGAGAAAGGGGTTAATTTAGTGAGAAGATGTAATAATTGTATATCTATGCACTCAATTCAGAGCTCCAAAATATATAAAGCAAATATTAATAGTTCTAAAGGGAGAGAGAAAACCACAATACAATAATAATAGGGGATGTTGAAACCCTGCTTTCATCAATATATAGAAAATCTATAAAGAAACAGTAGATTTAAACTATACTTTAAACCAAATAGGTCTATCGAATGTTAACAAAACATTCCACACTTCAGCAGCAGAACACATCTTCTCAAATGCACAAGGAACAGGATAGATAGATCATGTGTTAGGCCACAAAATAAGTCTTAAGATTTTTAAGAAGATTGAAATCATATCAATAATCTTTTAAGAGCACAGCAATATAAAACTTGAAATCAATAATAAGTAGAACTTTGGGAATTTTACAGATACATGGAAATTAAACAAAGTACTCCTGAACCAACAATGAATCAGTAAAAAAATTTAAAAGGATATTTCAAAATTTCTTGAGGTAAACGAAAATCAATATCTGTCATACAAAAATCCTATGAGATTCAACAAACACATTTCTGAGGCAATTTTATAGCAATAATTTCCTATATTAAAAAAGAAGATCTCAAATAAATAAACTAGAAACTAGAAAAAAAAAAAAAAAAAACAAGAACAAATTACACCTAAAATTAGTAACAGCAAGGAAGTGATAAAAATTAGAGAAGAAATAAATGAAACAGAGACAAGAAACAGGATATAAAAGGTCCCAGAATTGAAGTGTTGGTTATTTTGAAAAATATAAACAAAATTGACAAAGTTTTAGTTAGACAAAGAAAGAGAAAACATTCAAATAAATAAAATCAGAGATGACAATGTAGATATTGCAACTGATACCATTGGAATACAAAGGACCATTAGAAATTATTGAAGAGTAAAATGTCAACAAATTCAATAATCTAGAAGAAATGATAAATTCATGGACATATACAACTTTGTAAGACTGATTTATGAATAAATAGAAAATCTGAACAGAGCAATAATAAATAATGAGTTTGAGTCACTAATATATAGTCTTCCATAGAAGAAAAGTTCAGGACCTGATAACTTCATTACAGAATTCTACAAAGTTTTAAACAAGAATTAATTCCAGTTCTTAAGCTAGTCCAAAACTTTGAAGAGGAAGGAATATTTCCCAACTCCTTCTTTAAGAACAATATTATCCTGATACAAAAACCAAACAAGAACACAATCAAAAAGAAAACTACAGATCAATATTCCTGATGAGCATAGATGCAAAATTCCTCAAAAATATAGTAACCTACTGAATCTAAAAAGTTCATTCATCATGATCAAATGGAATTCATCTGAGGGGTGGGATGATGGTTCAAAACATTCAAATCCATAAATGTGATGCATTTACATTATTAGAATGAAACAAAATCCATATGATTCTTTAATATGGTAAAATTTGTGATATAAAACTCTCAACAAATTACCTATAGATAAAATGTTACTCAGTGCAATAAAGGCCATATGTGATAAACCCACAGCTAATATCATACTGAATGAGGAAAAGTAGGAAAGTTTCTCTTTAAGCTCTGGAACAAGATAAGGATGACCCCTTTTGCCACTGTTCAACATAGTACTGGAAATTCTAGCTAGAGCACTTAGGGAAGGGAAGAGAAAGAAATAAAAAAACATCCAAATTGAAAAGGAAAAAGTTTAAATTACCCCTATTTATAGATGACATGATCTTATTTGTAGAAACACCTAAAGATTCCATTCCAAACTTTTAGAACCAATAAATGAATTCAGTAAAGTTGCAAGATAAAAAGCTACATACAAAGTCAGTAGTAATGCTACATGCTAATAGCAGATGATCTGAAAAAGAAATAATAAAACAATCCCATTTATAATCATTACAAAACTTTTCTAGGAGTCAATTTAACCAAAGAGGTGAAAGAGTTCTGTCCTGAAAAATATAGAATACTGATGATAGATATTGAAGGAGGCAAAAATAAACCATAAATAACCCCCAAAATAAAGTCATAAATATCATATGTTTATAGATTGGAAAAGTTAATATTATTGAAAACGTGTCAACCAGAGCAGCAGATACATAGATCAGTAAAATAAAACTGATAGCCCAGAAATAAATGCATACAGTAACAGACAACTGATTTTCAACAAAGGTGCCAAGAACACTAAATTGGGACACAATGGTATCTTCCACAAATGTTGCTGGGAAAAATAGATATCCATGTGCAAAAGATAAAGCTAGTCTGCTGTCTTTCATCATATGTAAAAATCAACTCAAAATGAATTTTTACTTGTAGCTCATTCTTAATAATTTCTGATATGCAAAGAAAACAAAATGAACTAAAAGCTATACATCTGTATTGATTAGCATACGATGTTTAAATCTTCAATTTGCATGACAACAATAATACAAAGGAGTGGGGAATGAATGGAGTTCAACAGACCAAATTTTGTATACTATTGAAATTTGCTTGATATTAATATGAATTAGATTATTATAAATTAATGTTAATTGTAAATCCCCAAGTGGTCACTAAGAAAATAACTTAAAAATAAGGTATAAGAAATGATATTGAATTAAAATGGTACACTAGGAAATGATTATTTGACAAAAAGAAGGCAATGATGTAGTAAGAAAAAAGCAAAAAGAGATATGACTCATATTTAAAACAAATAGGAAAATGTCATATATAATAAGTGTCTCAGTAATCACAGTAAATGTAAATGGATTAAGTTTTCCAATCACAAGGCATAGATTGACAGAATGGATTAAAAACTCAATTTTTCTATATGCTGTTTAGAAGAGACAGGCTTTAGACCTGAATTCACAAGTAGTTTAATAGTGTAAAAGATGGGAAAACATAACAACAGGGACATTAACCAAAAGAGAGTTGAAATGACTCTCAGGCAGAATAGACTTTCAGATAAAATTTTTTACTACACAATCAAGGACATTTTATTATAAAAGAATCAGCATATCGAGAAGATATAACAGTCCCCACCTCTCATCTGTCTATCTATCTTCTTTCTATCTATCCATCCATTGTCTATCTACTCATTGACAGAGGTACAAAATACACGAAATAAAACAGAAGGGAACAAAGAAATAAACACATCATTAACACACTGTACATAACAATGCCCCAGTGTTAATAATGGATAGAACATTTATACATAAGCTCAAGGAAATATAACACTTGAATAACAGTATAAAACAACTAGAACTCATGGACTTATATATGACATTTCACCTAGCAATGACAGAATATACACTTTTCATGAGTATTCAAGAAACCTTCTCCAAGATAGACTATTGTTAGGCTAATTTTCAATAAATTTAAAATTTTGATAGCATCCAAAGTATGTTCTATGATTCAACTGGAAACACACTTGAAATCAATAATAGAAATATGAGAAATTCACAAATATGTGAAAATTATAAAGTAAATTCCTAAATAATCAATAAGTCAAAGAGAAAATCAGAAAGAAGTATAAAAGTTTGAGGTGAAAGAAAATAAAAACAATATACAAACTTGGAGATGCTGCTTAAGCAATTCTTAGAGATAAATTCATAGTTGTAAACATCAATATTAGAAGGGGACAATGGTCTAAAATCAATAATCTAACACTTCATATTAAGAATCTAGAAAAAAGGAAAAGAATTAAAATGCAAGTAGAATATAGGAAATAATAGCAGAGCAGAAATCAGTGAAATAGAACATAGGGACACACTAGATAAAAATCAATGTGACCAAAGATTGTTTCTTTAAAAAAAAATGATGCAGGATCCAGTGGCTCATGCCTATAACTCCAGTTGCAGGAGGTACAAATTTGTACATTTATGAAAAACTATTAAATGCAAAATTTTAAACAGCAAATGTTATGATTTTTGAATTATATCACAATTTAAATGAATAAATGAATGATTTGTATTACTTAAAAATTTCCACTAACCTTTGACTAGAACTTCCCAGTCATATTAAATCAACTTTCTGACAGCTAGCAATCAATGATAAATACAATTCTTTGAGTCACAGGTGCTTGGATATATGGACATATACTACCTCTGCTATGTGCTGTACTAAAAACCTATGTTTAGTTTTGTTGATATTGTAAACTTTTGAGAAAAATACTTTAAGTTTAATTATTATTTTGCTGGTTTCTTTGTACTTGAATTGTTAAAACATTTTAAGCTTTTATTTTAGTCATTAAATTTGGGGAAAATTATTATTATTATTATTATCATTATTATTATTTGCTTTCTTCACTAGCCCAATTATTCCCCAGTATAGGTATCTCCAGAACTATTATGAATCCAATTACAGAAAACAGAAATATTTCCATTTAAAACAATATTTATATCATTAATAATCTCTAAGCTAAAATAAAATGTAGTCATTCATTAAATATAAATTTAATGAACTTAGTCTACATTAATTTAAATATAAATTTAATCTACATTAAATAGGAACTCAATTATTGTGACCATTTATTTGCCAAACATCAGTGACTCTTCTGGGAAATATACATAAGAACAATCATGTTTCCAGGTTGAAATTCCTTTTTCTAGTCAGAGGACAGTGCATTGGAGCAGGTCCAAATAAATTTTTTTGTTTTTTGTAGATTAATGTGGATTACAGTATACATTACATGTGTACAGTAATGTATTCCTACATGAAACAAGCACTTCAATTTACTTGTGAGTGCTGGCTTGTTTTAGAGCTGATGAATCAAGTGAAAAATTGTATCTGGTGAATTTCTATCAGTACAAAATCAAATCAATTAAAATGAATTTTCTCTCTGCACTCCTGAGTCAAAATTTTTGATTGACCAACATTAGGATTTTTCTTTGTGGATATGTTTTATGTTTACCTTTATTTGTTTTTATTTATTTATTTTTTACAGACTGCATTTTGATTCATTGTACACAAATGGGGTACATCATTTCGTTTCTATGGTTGTACACAATGTAGATTCATACCAGTCGTGTAATCATACATGTACATAGGGTAATAATGTCTATCTCATACAGTAATCAGTTAGTGGCTGTAACAGATGTTCATAACCAGAGTGAATATTAATGACAATTTATCAGAAATAGTATATCTGTTCTTTAGGTTGAAATATGGGTTCAAATACAATTTAGGTAATAATAATACTGATGACGGCAAACATTTGTTGAAGTCTTCTTCAAAGTTCTTTTCATGTACCGACATCTTAAAGGTGAAGGAATTAAGACTCAAGCAACCAAAGGTCATCCAGACGACCCAGGTAGTAGGTAGCTGAGCTGAAATTCAAATCTAGCAGTTTGTTTTCAGGAATTATTCTTTTAACTATTTTGCAATGCTGCATCTCAACAAAAATAATGAAACTATGACATTATTATATATTACATTGGTGAAAGAAAGGGAGGTATTTGGAAGAGTTAGCTCAAGTGTAGTTCTGAGGTTATTTGTGGATTTCCATAGTTGCCAGTTCTGGGTATAAGAGCCATTTCCTACTTCCACTTAAAGGAGTCAAATCTTGAGAAGTCACATAAGAAACATCAAGCAGGTGGTTAAGCACACCCTTAGATGTTAGCAGATATTACATGACATAAGTATCGGTGAGGACAGATTTTCATTGCTCTTCCAGAAAAACGATTACACAAATTCTTTTACCCAAGTCCCTCACTCAAGAGAGAAGAGTGAGTTGGTGCTCTGTAGGGGCCTAAAGAGGGGCAGGTCTTTGAGATACCATGCTGAAACATATATCCTGCAAATATATGAGAAATCCTTAGGGAAAATGTATTCAATTCCAAAGTGAGTCTATCTGTTTTAATACAAAAATATGTTTGCAATAATTTAACATTATGCACCATGTTGAATATAGATATGCAAATTGTAATTTAACAAATGTGGAATTCCATCTCATACCCATTAAGATGGCTACTATCAAACAAACAAGTCAGCAAACAGAAAATAATGTGTAGATAACATTGTAAAGAAATTGGAACTCTTGTGCATTGTAAGCAGGAATGTAAGAGTACAGTTACTGTGTTAAACAGAATGGTGGTTCCTTAAAAAGTAACAATAGAATTATTTTGTGATCCAGCAATTTAACTTCTGAGTATATGCCTAAAAAATTTGAAACTAGGATTTCAAAGAGCTAGTTGTACACCCTTGTTCATAGCAGTATTATTCATGATAGCCAAAAGAAGGAAGTAGTCCATATGTCCGCCCATTGACAGATGAGTGGATGAACAAGTGATATATGCATATGATGAAATATTATTAAGTCTTAAAAAGGGAATTCTTACACATTCTATAACATAGATGAACACCATGGACCTTATGCTAAGTGGAACAAGCCTGTATGATTTCACTTACATGAAATTTATTTTTTTAAAAGTATTTTTTGTTTTAGTTGTAGGTGGATACAATACCTTTATTTTATTTTATTTTTTATGTGGAGCTGAGGCTTGAACCCAGGGTCTCATGCATGCTAGGTGGGCACTCTACCACTTAGCCACAACCCCAGCCCCTTACATGAGATTTATAGAGTGGTTGAATTCATAGAGACACCCCTTGATAGGAGCTGCAGGGGACAAAGAATGAGGAGTTATTGTTTAGTGGTGTGGAGTTTCAGTTTTTCAGGAAGAAAAGAGATCTGGAGATGGATGTTGATAATGGTTGAACAAAATTGTGAATGTACTTGATTCCTCTAAACTGTACACTTAAAAATGGCCAGGTGTGGTGGTATACCTATAATCCTAACTACTTGAGAGGCTGAAACAGGAGGATTGCGAGTTTGAGGTGAGTCAGAAAAACTTCATAAGCCCTTGTCTCCAAATAGATTTAAAAATGATGGGGGGTATAGCTCAGTGGTAGAGCACTTGCACTCACCAGGTAATGGGTTCAAATCTCCAGTACCAAAAAAAAAAACAAAAACAAAAACAAAAACAAAAAAAAACAAAAAACGTTAAAACGGCAAATCTTATGTGCATTTTAACACAATTAAAAAGAAAAAAGAAAGAAATGTAAGATTGCATGATAATAGTAATTTACTCTTCCTACTGTGAAAAATATGCCTTATTTCACTGCCATCTCCCTTACCCAAGTTACCTAGATAAATTTCTTTGAATTATCTCCAGTTTTCATACTTCAGGGTGACCATATATTTGTCATATAAATTGAGGGATTTTTTTAAAAAAAATTATTTTTATTTATTTATTTTTTGTGGTACTGAGGATTGAACCCAGTGCCTCACACATGTGAGGCAAACACTCTATCACTGAACTACAGCCCAGCCTATAAATTGAGGAACTTTTGAGAATGAAAGTGGTCACCATTAATAATTATTCCAAGACTAGTTGCAAAAGCCAGGACTGTTCCACTCTCAACAAAGAATCCATAGTGTGCTTTGAGAAACATTAGATCATATTCTACTGAAAACCTACAATGGTCCCCTGGTCTACATCTTACTAATGGCTATCATATTTGACAGTCCTGATTTAGGTTAGTCCCAAGATTTCTATTTTTCCTAAAAATTGGGCTTTTCCCCAACTTATAACAGTTAAATAATTTTCATAATTTACAGCTAATATATAAATTCCATGAGAGGGAGAATTGTGTTGTTTAATCAGTTACATCCTAGCCACTTAGCCAAAGCTATGGCATGAGGTAAGGATTCCATAGTTCTTGAAATAAAGAATGAATATACAGCAGTATTCAAACAATGATTTTTTAAGATTAAATAATTACCCAGGACTACACACTCAATTTCAGAAATTGTGATCTGGAACTATAGATTTTATTTCCAATTTCTCAATAAATATCATGATGGATAATGTAGAATTGTTTAGATCAAAAGATAAGTAGACTTTAAAGCATTAAGATCTTGCCAATGTCACTGATGTATCATGTTAAAAGAGTTGACAAATTATTTGACTTTGTTCATTATTCATTACTTTTTCATTTTTTCCTAGTATTTATCTGATGAAACAGAGAGATCTATTTTATGGCTTCTACTGAAACAGATCCATCAACTGGGTCATATTTTAACATTTACCACCCTTTGTTACTTTCATTTTGGGAGACATAATTGAGTAGAAATGAGAATTACTAGGGGCATGTGGGACTCAACAAAGGGTACAAATGTGAAATCCTGCCTCATCTCCTCATCTTTAACTTAGTTCAATGGAAACAGGTATCAGTGTGTGTGTGTGTGTGTGTGTGTGTGTGTGTGTGTGTGTGTGTGTGTGTGCGTGTGTGTGTGCACGCGCGCTAAGGATGGAGAGAAAGTGAGTACTAGAAAAACCCCATACTTACCCATGAAATTCAGAAGAAGATAGTGTGGTTCTGGGATGTCTAACATTAAGGCTCTATTCTGAACACAGATGTATCTTAAGTCAGTGGATTTTTCAGTTTTGTTACATTACAAGAAAATTATGAGTAATGTTTTAATTTTATTTATTCCTACATCATGGAGTCAAACCTTGTGTAGACCCTCAAAATATTTATTCTAAGAAAGAATAGATTTCAATTAACATTTGTTATCAACCAATAGTAACCAGTTACATTTCAGTAGCAATATGTGGATATTATCCAAATTTATAAAGATGTATTAGATGAGTATTACTTGGTGAGTATTATTACTCAGAGCACTTTTAATACCTTAACATTTTAGGTATTCCTGATATGGTGAATAATTATCATAAAAGTTTTATTCCTCCATAACAAATGGATAATGATGTTAGGATGAATATTGGACAGCATCCTTGTTAGATGGATGAAAAAAGTGTCCAAAAGCATTTGAGGAAAAAATTTACTAAACATGTTTCCGTCAGTGGCCTGGAGCAATTTAAGATGCAGATGAAATGTGTGTGGATGTGGGTGGGTGTAGGCACAAGTGTATGTGTAGGAAGTAAAGACCAATGGCAAAGATATTTTCTGTGGTTTTTAAAAAAACCCATGGCATTAAATTCATAGTTAGCTCATAGGCACACAGAACTTAATCTCTTTCCTCTCTGTTATTCTCTTCTTTTACAATTTGCTTTTTCATAAAGAAGTCAGAGAAGCTCGTAAAGTACAATGGCAGGAGAACAGGAGATCACAGAATAAATCCAGTGATTAAATCACCTTGCCTGGCAAGTAACCCATTGGAAGTTAATAACTTAGGAGAATAAGTTGGTAGGAGCACTTTAATTATTACAAACTTTAGCTCATTGTGAGCTGTCTGAGCACCAAGAGTTTGATCTGTATGTGTTAAAATAGGCTTTTTTTTTTTTTCAAAATAAACCGGATGCATAACATATGCATCTCAAAAATGTGAATAGGAACTTTATACTTTGGAGATAAAAATTCAGGTAGAATTGATTTAAAACCACTGACTTCCATTATCTGTAAAAACATGGCAGTTCTAACTTCAGGATTTAGTCATTCCAAAGTTTTTTCTCTCTATGTGCACATGTACTCACACATATATGTGATGAATGATGACATACAATGAAATAAGACTGACTCTTCAAAGCAACTTACCTTTTAACCCACTTGAAACAATGCCCATACACACTGATAATGTGGCAATTGGGTCCAGCTGCCCTGTGACTTCTCTATTGATGTTGCATTGTATAACTGACAGAAGTCTTAACCTTTATTTAGCAGGAGAAGCCATTAATCTGTCTTCAGACTTTCCCCTACTCCCAAAGAAAAAACAATTTGCTCTTCAAAAGTTTGTTTGGAAATGAAACCAAATTCTGTGTTTCCTCTACAGATGGTTGACCTCTTTCAGTTGATGACTGCATTACTCATTTAAACAATTATACAGGTCAATATAATGTAATCTAAATTATTTAGTCTCTCTGTGTTTTTCAGACACTACTGACAGTTGGAGAGACTGCAGCTGCTGCTTGTACCTGGATTTGAACTCCACACAATGATAACAGAATTTTAATCTAAATTCCAGAGCCCATCCATTGACAGTACCTTCTAACCCGCTTGACAGTCTTGTACATTGATCCTGAGGAATTATAACTTAAGTATCAATATGTCCACACATAATCACTTATTATTTTCAGATAAAATGTTAAAAGATGTGTGTTTTTTTTTTTTTTTTTAAATTGCCACCACCTGGTTGGTCTTTCTTCTGAAGTCTAACTTTAAAACACCTTTCTTTTTTGTTTGTCCCCCACAGGGAGAAATTCAAATCTACCAAATAGACTAGCAAAATATTATGATAACCTTTTCCATCCTAATTTGTACTGGAGGCTGAGTGTGCACTAGGATCAACATTAATTACTGTATAACATTTCAGCAGTGTAGTTCATGGAAATGTCAGGGAGTTAGCTGAAGGGGGCTTGGGGTCTTGAAAGCATTAGGGGGAAAATAGCAAAAGGACATATGCTCTACAGGACAATGAAGATGCACAAACATTAAATTTAGGACTGAGGTGCAAATAAAGCCCAGGACTGAGGTGTTAACACCAAATAAATCTAATAAAAGGTTTCTCTAGGTCCAGAGGAGGCAAAACGCAACATAGTCTGGTGGTCTTTCTACCATTTTAAAATAATTTTAAAATTAGTAAAATTTAGGTTCTAGCAGTTAACCTAACAGCTTGTAAAAATGATCCTTTATAATAAGGGATCTAGTTTGTTCAAGTTAATATATCACTTTGAATTAATGAATTTTTAATTCAGATTCCTTTTGCAGCTTGAATTCAGACTAATTACAGGTTTTAAATTGTCAGTAGTCGGAGCTCAGCCAAGGCATATTTCCTCTCTTCTTTACTTGCACCCTGAGAATTCATGAATCAATTTTTTTCTGGGTCATGACTTTGCCCCACCAGGAGCAGATAAAACCCTTCAGTGAGAAGAAAATGCAATGGCAGGGATCCCAGTCAGTCAGAATTTGTACGTGAAATGCAAGGAAGTAAATGACGGAGGAAATTTCCCAGCTATGAAGGAAAAAAAAGCTTAAGATCACATATATAATCGAAACAGTAATGAATTTAGTAAATACTTTTAAGCACAGCAGTATCCACTTTTATCCTTGTAATTTAGGATTATTGAATATTTTAGGAGAGGAACTGCTTTTTGCAAAGCTTTTTTTTAAACAGCAGAGGTCACCTTAGTACAAACCTCTTGGGGGGGAAATGCTTTCTGTTCAGTGGTGATAAATTAAGTACTTTTAAACCGTCAGCAACCCTTCTTTCATTTCATTGAAACTCAAAAATCAAACACACATGGTTAGTTGGATTTTTTTAAAAGTTGGACAAAGTGAAATTGTTTTAAAATTAAATTACTTTCTAAGTTTATATTCCTTTTTAAAAAATTCACTTCCAAAATGAATAAGAATAATATGAAATAATTTAAGTAATCACAGATTCTGTTACATTTTCAATTTGCTTAACAATATTCCATTTCATATTTATATTAGAAAAATATCCAGTTTGTCATTCTGGCTTATCCACTATGACTTATTTAAAAAACTAAATGCATCCATTAAATATGTCTATTAACAAAGAATACCTAACATATAGTTTACTAAATGTAAAATCTCCCAAAAGTGAAAAATAAAAATGGTATTTATTAAAGCTCTATTTAATAGAACAAAACATATGGTAGTTTAGAGAATTGATGATTCTCAATTTTTACTTTGCAACTGTTCTTTCTAATCTGAAATTACAGCTTATCTTACCCTGTATCATTAGCTAGTTTGGGCACTTGTTTTTCAGATGTTTTAAGACCAGAATGTATAAAACAGAATATTTCTAATTTTAAAGATTCTATGTGAAGTCACGATTTCATTAAAATACACTTTTAATTAATAATTACATATGTTTGCATTATGTGATCCTTAAATGTTCAATCTATATTTTATAATGAACTCATTTATAGATATAACTAATTTTAAACAAATACTTTAGTAATCTTTTTATTGCTAATGACAATATATTATTTTCTTATTATGAAAAACAACAATAACCACTTTGACAATAAGATTTATTAATACTCCCTTCCTCTGCTTTTTCTTTCTCTTCCACCAGATGACAAAGTTGCTATAACTTTATACCAAGACTGCTAAGACAGTTTCCATCTTTCAGGGAATGGGGGTAAGTTCAAAGAAATAAAATTCCCTGGAAATTCTTAAATGCTATTTTAGATTTTAATCACTTTATTAGATTTCTTGCTTGAGTGATCTGTGCGGAAAACATTTTATCTATTTTGTTTTCCTCTGATTACCGAACTGTGTTAGACACAAAAGTCTGCTTGAAACTAGCTTACAGTTTAAAGACAGGTTTAATAACAGGTGAACACTGGAAAATATGCAAACAAAATGGCAGACATGAATGACTTCATTTAAGACATAATTGCTTCTCATCAACCCAAGAAATCATGCAGAAACAGTCTCTGTTTTAACCAGCCAGGAAGAGACCAGAGGAATCACTCAGGCAGAGATACTAAAAGGAAGGTCCATTCTTGGGTCTCAGCCAGACAATCACTCCACACGCAGATCCAAACTTAAAGACAATAGTCCTTAGAATCACAGTTCATCATAACAGATAATTATACACCAAGTAAGACAATAAGGTTTTTTGGCCTCTGACTATATAGACTAATTGCTGGCTATGGAGCTCTGCCTGGAAGGCATACAACACAGCCCATGCAATGTCTTCTTATTATGTAGGAACTGGTATAATTTGGGTGGACAAGAGAGTTAGTGTCTAGTGAATTCCATATGGTGGCTCTTTCTCTTTTGTGTATTACTTTTCCACCTGACAGACTTAGAGCAGTATTCCAAATGGTCCCTTTCGCCTACCTGGAAGGGATTTTTAAAGAAAATACTCCTGCCTTGTATTCCACAGCTTGGAATTGATTTAAAAATATTAATTGATTTAAAAACATCAATAAGAAGAATGCAAGAAAAGTCCAGCCTCTTAACTATAGGTTTTGTATTATACATATCAAAATATTAAAATTAGGATATGGTATTAGATTTTACTTCAATGCATATGGGTATCAGCATATTTCCTGGATAAAGCAGGCAAAACCCTTACACACACTGCTTTCAAATCTGCCTCTGCAAAGAATAAAATCCCACCTTCATTTTGTTTTTCTTTGTTCCTTTTACTAACATTTCTAATGATTGAATTTATTTTCTGTTCATCATCAGGAAAGATGAAGATGTTTGCTTTGAAGGTATAAACTTCTGAGAGTGAGTTCCTGACAAGATAGCAAGGGGGTGCAGAGAGTCAAGAACAGGGATCCTCCCTTTCCCCATCATACACAAATATGTCTCTCCTCAATTTGTGTAGCCCCAAACACCAGCCAATTAACCTGAAATTGAGTTTTGACTTAAACTCATGACCCTTCAAGACATATAGCCCTGTTCTACATCTGGTGTCATTGAACTAAGTTAGGGTAAAAATAATCTCTACTATTGTGTGTGTGTGTGTGTGTGTGTGTGTGTGTGTGTGTTTGTTGCTTCTTTTTTCTTGCTTTTAAAAATAATTAATGCTTTTAAGACCTACTGAGGTCTTTGGGATTCCTAAAGCTTTCTGCATGATATTTGTATGTTTTCCCCTCTTTGGAAGGAAAAAAAAAAAAAAAAAAAGGAGCTGGAACACAATCATTTTTATTGAATAAAGTTTGCAGTTCATTAAAGGCTTTCTGGCTCCCATGTGCAAGTGCTGACCATTACATCATGTGCCCTGAGGGTTGTGCTAGAAAAGAGAAAAGAAGGCGAAATCAGCAAAAATAAAAGAGTCTTCCTGACTTGAATTGAAAAATGTGCTTGTTTTTTGTTAAACACCACAAATTTGCAGGGAGGCTGGCAAGTGCTGTAGCATTCTGAGCATATGCTACCTCGGAGGCACAAAGCCCTTGCATAGAGAAATACACTCAAAATGTACACTTTGATCCCCAAGGTTTGTTCAAATAAAAGAATAGTTTCCAAGTCTTCTATTTTTAAATTAATTTAAAAATTCCATGAAATAGGACTGAATCTGCACAATCCCAATTTTTTTCATTCCTTTTTATTATAAATTAATTAAAATATATTCCAGTGAAAAGAAAGAAGATGGATATCTTTTGAAATAAGGTGAGAATGCAAATAGACAAAAAGAGCATCTTGAGCATAGCGAATTTGCTCTTTTTTTTTTTTTTTTTGTTTTACTCCTAGTTTCTAAGAATTCTGCAACATTCGAGTATTGGGTATGTCTGGTATATAACATTATGTATAAAATATATACTCAGACCTTATAAGTATATTATTATAAAGGTTTTAAAGTGTAAGTGGGTACATGTGTCTAAGAGGGGCTTTAAAGTGGGGGTCTACAATTTAGGGGCTACTAAATATGAATCTAGTAGTGTCTATTTTTGGATTGAAAATAAGGTGAATTCACTATTTATTTGTGATCTAATTTGCAGAAGAAAATAAGGCAGAACCAAACCCAGCAAGGCCAATCTCTTTGCTATTGAGGCGATATTTTAATGTATTCTCTTATTCCGTGAATATTTTTTGAAAGTACATAGATCTTAAATATCATAGCTAGAAAGTTGATATGGTTTGGATTTCAGATGATAAACACTACCAAACGGTGTCATATTAAAATGTAAAAACTATGTATGCGTGCCACAGCCTCTGCCTGCTATGAGTTTGGTTGTAGGAATGTTTTTTTGACTTCTAAATCACACATTTGCTAAAATGAGCTCTGCTAGATATCAGTTTGCGCACAGGCACAATGTGTCTCAGTCAGATTCATAAAACAGATAGCTGAACTCTACTTTGACTTTTGACATCAACAATCTGACTTCAATATTTTCTACCAAAAGAGACTCCTGACTCTTTGCTGTTTCAGTGTGATGGATAGCTTTTCAGCTGCTGACAGCACTGAACATAACAAATGTATTCATCAGCATTGGGGGCTGTGTGTCCCCAATGTTTTAAGTTTTGCAGCTAGTGGCATTGAAATGCCACCCAGAAACACCTGCAGCAATGCCTAGTCTCTCCAGAACTGCAAAACCACTGTGAAAAAATATTATTATATAGTTGTCTGTATTTCAGTATTTCTGTGCTAAACAACCTTTTAATTGCCTACCCTCTAATTTTTCTTTGCCTAGAAACACTTGCAGACACATATTTTAATTTAATCTGCTCTGTTTGACTCCTCTGATCATCTGGGTTCTTATTGTCATTGCTTCACAATAATTTCATGTCATATATAATGGCATCAAATTGGGGAAAGCCCTAAAAGCTGCCAATCCAGAGTGATCTGAATGTTCCCGCATACAAGTCTAGATAGGCTTGATTTGTTTGTGCCAACATTATTCATCACATTCTGTGTCTAACTGGGCCAGTGTTCTCTTGCTCTTGCATTTTCAAATCCTCATTCAACATACACTGAGGCTTCTTAATCAGTGTGTTTTCTATACTATCGTTAACAAAATGGTGGCAAGTTATGAATCTGCATCAAAAAATTTTAAAAAGAAATATCATGACAATGCTTACTTACCACATTATCTAAACATTTTACCATATTTTTCTTTCACTTGATTCTTGTTAAACAAATCTCACTTTGTTTGCTGCTGGAGGAGGAGAGTTGGGCCACATGTACAATTCAACATTTGTTTTAAATTCTCATTTAATAATATTACAGAGAGCTAACAACTGTTAATGAAAACTTATTTGTGAGGCTCCTGTACTCCAAAGCTGATCATATATGTCTTCTTGGGAGGAGAAGAGTTTTATTTTATAGCTAATTAAAAGTTTCAAAAGATGCCGTGGATTTTTTTTTTGTGCAAATTAAAATTAATTAGAGTTATTAAGGAGCCATGAAAAGAAGGATTTGAGAAATAGTGAGAAATATTATTTAAACCCTAATGGAATTCAGTGAAACCCACAGGTCTATTACAGGCCCCTGATTTGCCAGGATCACTGCAGGGAATCTAACATTAATAAGCACACTGGTAATTAAATCATTTGTTACTTTGTCTGTAATGTTGTAATGTTTCACTGATACTCTGTCAGAGCTCTTTGTGCAGATCAGAGCTAATCAAAGGTAATCAATTTTCAGCATTTGAGAAATCTGTAAATGATTATACATTCATCAGATCATTTAGTGGAGTGCAAGGAAAGTGCAATGCAATTAATCTTCCTGCATGAGGAGGAATTACCACCACAGAATTCAACAGTTATAATTAATTTCATTGTCTTGCTGTGAATTTTGATTGCTTTTCTTTGGACTGTATAGTACAAATGATGATTCATTGCAAAGTATTTGCAAAGCAAACACACCAGTGTGCTATGCAAATTAAAGTAGCTGTATAACAGATAGGTTTCAAACTTCCTATTTACTCAGGGTTGTTGAGTACTAATTTGCCAAATAATAATTGCTTGTTAACTTTATACACTCTTCCCTTGAATATCAAGATTGGTAACCAATGTAAATAGAAAGCACGTGCTATTTTGTAACTTATGGTATGTATGCAAAATACTAGTTAGCACTTAAACTTGTTCGTCTTACAAATAATTTAAGTATTAAAAATGTTTATTTACCTCTGAAATCATTTGCTATTTTGCTTACACAAAATAGATAGCAACAATATATTTTGCATAGAAATTTGCTTATTAGTGTATATTGCTTCATTATTCTAAAATATAAATCTTTAAGAGATTTTTACTTGAAACATTTAATACTTAGAATCTACTTGTATTAGAAAATGTTACTACTTCTAAAATATGTAAATTTTGGTACATAGTAGGGTCTTGTTAAAACAAACTTCATCATTTATAGATTTTCTATATAATTCCTTTTAGTTTTCAAACATTCTGTTCCTTGAAAATATGACTATGGATACAAATAAAAACTGATTCAGAACAGCCTAAAATTTCATCTCACATTTTGAAATTTTATTTTAAATAACATTATTTTTTGAAATAAAATTAGGGTAATATCAATTTGAAAAAAATTGGCATAACTTTAATATTAACTATTTACCAAGTGACTCCAATTCTTGCAATTAAAATGTGGAATCAATTTTCTTTTTACATCACTTTGTGAGATCCAAGTCTGTAATATTTTTCCCCATATCAAATTTCTCTAAGTGTTAAGTTAGCTCCAATTCTTTCCATACATTTAGATCCAAGAATGCAAAAACCCATTTTAATATTTCTTAATTAAGAAGTTGAGCCATGTTCTTGAATCCCAAATGGAGGTTGATATAAAATGCTATATTTCTCTCAATTGTATTCTGATGTGATGTTACTGAGGCCTTTGTTATATTCCCACTGAGGACTAAGATAGTTACACATGTCAATTTTTTTAAAACTGTGAATTAAATGAAATTAGTTTAAACCATTACCTGCTAAAACAAAAGGGTTATTATAAATCTTTTCTATTCTGGAAAAAAAATTGCACACACACACACACAACAACTAAACTTAATGGGTTTACTGGACAAGTCAACACATTCAAAGTAATATAAAATTATAATGTCAAGGTATTGCCATTTAAAATTTACTAGGACATAGATTAAAACAATGCATAAACATAAAAGTAAATGATTACTGGGTTTTTTTTTTTTTCCTGACAGAATAACTTAAACTGTCTCTGAAAATCTAAAGAAGTAGTCAAATAATAAATGAGTCTCCAGTTCATTATTTTGGTGCTATAATTAATAGAGCAAGAATGGGAAAAAATCTATATAGCATTAAATCTGTTATATACTGTAGAATATTTGTATAATGTGTAGATGCAATAAATGCTTTGATGCATTTAAGATTTTGATGAAACACAAATATTAAACAAAACAAATAATATAATGGTGCACAAAGTTCCTTGTTTCTTAATCTTAAATATATCTATATTGTCTATTTTTATAGGAGCTCTTAAAAAGTTATTCAAGGTACTCCATTTAAATCTTTGCTAGCATCTTCTTTTGATGATTTCCCATTATTTCTAGGATCATACATTCCTGTTTCACCATTCTCTCAAGTTTTTAGGTTTGATATACCATGCTGATTTCAGGTATTGCCATTGATTCAAGCAATATTATGTGTTAAATATGGCTCAATTAATTTTGAATTATTTGAACTGTCAAGCTCAGAATGTTCACCTAAAAAGTATTCTTCCCAATTGATGCTCGCTCTCATTCCTTTTAGGTTGAATCAACATATGTTAAATCATGTGACTATTTTGACTGAAGTTTCTGGTCAAATCATTTGGAAAAAGATAGTCTCCTTGAGTTAAGAGAGGAAAAAAGGATACAAATACATGAAAACTAAAGATGGAAGAAAGAGTTAAATATGTAATCCAGCATGTTTTATATGAAGATTATAGACTTTGCAGTGAAAAATACTTGATTCCTGGGTCCCCTTTATTCAAGTAAACTTGTGAAATTTTCTTTGCATAAAGTTACATCCATAAAATGGGAATAGCAATCTATTTTGCAGGACATTGCTTTATTGGAATTGTATCTTAAAATGACTGGCACATAGTAGGCTTTCAAAGAATTAAGGCTATTTCTATGACCCACAGAATAAAGAAAAGGGAATATCTGAGGTGATAATGAAAATAGTACAAGAGTGATCCAAATTTAGTGTCTTATATATGAATGTATATCAATTTTTCCCATGATGCTGTCCTCTTTGTTACAAAATTAGGCAAACAAAAATGTAGGGTTTAAAGAATTTGAATGACATGGTTTAGATTGGGAATATAGATATCATGGGTTTACCTATTCATTATTTCTGAAGAGTTTTCTTTGCTTTTTAATTAATACACTTGAGTTACTGCAGACTTCTATTTCTGCATGTTCATCAACTTAGGTCTCTTTCATATCTATTATTTTAAAGTTTCCATAGCCTCCTGAATTATTATCTTCTTTTTTTGCCTTGGAACAGAGGAGTTTGAAATGCCCAAAATATTTTAATAATTCTAGTAGCTGCTTCAGCATTATTTGGACAATAATTAACAATAATTAAGAAATACTTTTTTAGATTTATCATTAATTTATTTAAGCAATGATTTTGTAGATAGATGTGGAATTCAAGATATGTAGAAAGTTTTGACTCACCCCAAGTTAGGTTGAAAACCATAGTCAAGGGTCAATATCAAGTTATTAGAATTCTACCTACAAATTTTTTCCATGTAAAAATAACCCTGGAAGCATAAGTTTTCATAGTATAGTTTCTGGCCAATTTTTACTTTAATTTCTTTTGTCCTGGAAAATTGTCTAATTTGAATATAAATAGGAAACTTTTACATGTGAAAAATAAAGTCAGGGCTAGTTTTATAAGATTGGAAAAGTCTAAGCTTTATTTTTATTTTAATAATTACAAATTTCTTAGCTGTCATTTAATTAGAAAGTTGATGAGAGTTAATGTCTTATCTAGTACAAAATTTAGAGAAACTTTCTGTAACTCAGTAAATATCATATATAACAAAATATGTTAAGTATTTTCTTGTGTTGGTAATTGCCGTGATCCATCTAAGTAACCACAGTTTTATCCCTTTTCTATTTTCAAATTCAAAAGTATGACTCTTTTGGACATCCAAATGGCTTCAGGAAGTACCCAAGTATAATAATTAATGCAATGCATTTGGAGAATGAGCTTTATATATTTTTGGTAGATTTTACAACTGTTGTTCTAGCCTTTATAGAATAGTCTTTGAAATTTTATTTGATAAAAGATGGAGAGCAATATAAATAATCTATCTGACTTGAAGGATAGGAAAAAAAGAAGAAAACGACTTGATAGTTCCTTGCACTATCATAATTTATGTGAAACATGCAAAAAAACATGCATACATAACACCTTTCCTGTCTGGCTTCATCTGTATTCATTTGTTGTCAAAACAGGTTTCCATATTTAACTTCTTTTTTTGATTATGCCTTTTCCTTTATTTCATGGAATGATATGTTATTATCTCTGAAGTGTAGATTTCTGCCAAGTTCTATGCACTTCAGTGTTAAGAGTATGGCCCACAACTCTGGGAATCTTTGTTGAAGCTGTAGAAATAAAATGAATAGTATAAAAGCTTGATGGCATCTGTGGATAGGAAACTCATTAAAGGCCCCAGCCCTCTGTTTTATTTCTAACCACATTTTCCCTGTGGGATTTCAATGTCTTGCAGGATGAAACCAGCAGGACTCATTACTTACAAAACAATGTTTAGAGTCCTTTGGTGGTGCTGGAATGCTTCTGCCAGTCAGGTAAAGAACCTAGGCCTTTATCCTTTTGGGGACAATACAGCCAGCTCACACACTGCTTGGAAAAGTCATGCCTTTGAATGTAACTGCAGGTGTTGCTCCCAAAGGCTGTTGGTTGGTACCCTCCTATGCAATGTACAATGGAATAATAGAAAATTCACTTTGGAATTTAAACAAAGTCTTAGAGAAATAGAAATAATAGGAACACAATTTTGAGACTTCCTTAGTTTTTCCCACGAACTATGGACCATGACTAATACCCTCAGGGCAAAAAACATCCCTTTGCCTTTAAGGGATGTATACAATTCAGTGTTTCAAATAAGTAAGTTTCATGACCTCATCAATTTTGTGGCTTCTATTCATTTATTAGAAAATAAATTTAAAGAAGAGAAGAAAGCTATGTTATGGAATAGAACTTTAAGATACCCAATCTAATAAAAGATCAATGCATTTGAATATAAAGTGCAGCAAGTAGTTTTTTTTTTTCTTCTTTCTTTCTTTCTGAAAGAAATCATTGCTTTAACTGGATTCGCTAAATCAAATTAGTATAGTTCTGAGAGAATTGCCTGTCTCTCTTTGGCAATGTGGCTAGTGGCATTTTGGAAATATTCTTAGAACTTGTAAAATTCCTGCAAGAATAATAAGGACCTTGCCATTGTGGAATCAAAGAGATTCAATCACTTAAAGTAGTACTATAGGCTTGTCAAGTGGAATTGCTTTTACAGATTTGCTGAATAACTCATCCATAATGGCTGAAAATTTCAGCCATTTTGTTAAAACATCCAAGGCAGAAGAGATTAGTGCACACTATAGAACAGCATATGTATAATCACGAAGAAGTTTGGAACACGTCTGCACTGTGAAGTACCATTTAAGCACCTCAAGCTCTAGTCATTGCATTATGGAAAACAATATGAGCTATCTCAAAAATGAAGTGTGACTTGTCCTTCACCAGCTGATGAGAATTCAATAGTTTTTAAGCTTGGTAAAATGTATTTCTAAACAAAGTTTTTATATTTACAGCTTATCTTTACAGATGAGAAGGTCATGTAGACTGACCAGAGGGCATTTTTAAAAAACAGTTAAATGTGGCAACCATAGAGAAGAATTTAAACAGTGAGAAAGTGCTAATTTGGTTATTGAAGAATTAATATCAATTATATTCCTATTATTAATAATAAGATAAGCTGACAGTAAACATTTGGATTGCTAAAATGAGAAACCATTAATCTTTTCTCTTTGTAGATACATGTTTGACAATGGAGACATGAATGCTATTTGTCAATGGGTTAAATTTCAACTTGCAGACTTTGGGCATCTACTTTCAAATTTTACCTCAATTCTGAAAATGATATTAGGAAAGAAATTGCCCTCCAAACTGGTGCACTTTGCAGAAGCCATCATGAAAGTAGCTTCTGGGGGTGAGGTGAGAGAAACAGAAGAATTTTAAATGTCAAATTCATCTCTCATTTTCTACGTAGAAAATGTCAAGAATATATTTGATTTTGTATAGTCAAAAGTGCAAATAAACTTTGTGGAGAATAAATATTTTTGTACATATACTTAAAATTTTGAATTTGGAAAATTATATTTGGCTTAACTTATATATGCCATTCAATAAAATAAAAACATGTACATAAAAGTCATCTTCAGCTTGAATTTAAATTCATCTGCTTGCTATCTTACTTAAACAGTACAAAAGGGAAAATATTCACTAGGAAAGATGTTTAAATAGAATGTAAACAATGATGTCATCTTTTAATTGAATGAAATATTAATGACAGAGCAGATGAACATCAGAATATATTTTGAACAGACTAAATGCAACAGAAGGGTATTTTCTACCAAAAGACAAGCAGTAAGTAATTTAACAGATATACTTCATAGCCTCTATAAAACTAATGAATTTGGAATAGG
Organism: Sciurus vulgaris; assembly: GCF_902686455.1. NCBI lineage: Eukaryota > Metazoa > Chordata > Mammalia > Rodentia > Sciuridae > Sciurus > Sciurus vulgaris. The sequence continues at coordinate 72,197,546 of NC_136462.1, forward strand.
ATATACAGACCTCATTTAGCTTTTCTGTTCCAAAAGATCTCAAGAGACCATACACACTCAGATTATAAATTTGAGTCAGAAAGATAATAACCCAGTTGGCAATATCTTTTAGTTTTCACAATATTCATAGCTTTTGCCAGAGGTCATGCAGCAGATCAACTGTACTACCTAGAAACTGAACTTTAATTTTAGCACTTTTTTCTACAACACACCTATATTCTCCAAAATAAAGTTGCTTAATAGAGAGTATTAGAAAATTCCTCTTAAAAGCACACAAAGCTATTTGGGGGAAAAAAAGAAAAAAACTAATTAACCCATCTAATGAGTCATTTAATAGTAAAAGCAGGATTTATTTGACAAGTTCCAAATATGCCAAAATTCTTCTTCCAAATCATACTCAATCTTTACCCATTCCAGTTAGCCCTTCTTAGGAATTTACAGCATACCAATAACTAACACCCTTTCTTACCCTCTTTAGGTTAGGATCCCTTTAATAACACTCCCCCCAGCTGCAGAGAGAGTCCCACACCTGCAGCCCTCCATAGCAGGGAGCACCTGTGGGCAGGAGAGTAGACTTGGAGACACCCATTTGCAGACAGATCTGAATGAGAAAATTGCTGAGCTATCTTTCTTCTAAACACATTTTCCAGAAATTTTTCCTCCTGTCTGGGACCAAACAGCAAAGGCTGTTGGGTGCCCTTGGACCTGTGACCTATAGGAAAGAGAGGAGGCATTTCCTTTTCTTTTTGGTAACAAGAGGAGTGGAGAGTACGTGTGCCTCAAAAAGTGTCACATGTAGCTTTTAGTCATGATACTGAATTGAAATGACTCATTGGTTCTGTGTACTTATTTTCTCTTCCTTGCCCTTCTCAAACTTTATCCCTTTTTATTTCTGCATTTTTGCTCCCTCTACATTTTTTTAAAGTTGCCTAGATTATTTTATTATATATTTGTTTGGGGGCAAGACAGGAAAGTTTTAAAATTTTATTTTTATTAATCTCATATAGCTTCTCATCCCTCATCTTATGGTACAACTTTCTATAAGAGAACGTCTGAGCCAGATGTTGCAGTTGAAAGAGGTTTGATATTAAGATCAATGAATTTTCTTTCAAGGGGGCCAACATATTTAAGTACCCCCATTCAAATGTTAATGAATCATAAAGTGCCTATTCCTCATTCTCATATTTTCGCAAACTCTTGCCTGATCTGTACACTGGTAAATGACCTTGTTGCACCAAACAAATAAATCAGTTGACATAAAAAACTAAATTTATTTGAGAAGGAAGTGTATCCCTTCATCTCAAAAGGGTGGAAGAAGTATTATTAGGTCAAACCAGTGCATGCTGTTATAGACAGGTACTAACTAAAATGGATTTCTGTTTTCAACACAGAAATCTTGTTCCTGCTACTCAAAGTGCAGACCCCAGGTTAACAGTACCAGAATGACAGGGAACATTTGTAAATACAGAATCTTTGGTGCTATTCCAGCACATCTGAACCAGAACCTGAGCATTCCCAAGGCCCTCAGGTGGTTGGTGCACAGGTTAATTTTGAGAAGTGTTGGTTTAAGTTATTTAAATATCTCCCAAGAAACTTTCATTCCTCAAACTCTTTTTGGAACTATGGTTATGAGTGATGGAGACTCATACTTCATTTCTCATGACTGCTAGGATTGTCTTAGTCCAGGGGCTAGGATGGTGTATGTGTGCTGTAAAAGAGCTCTACAGTCATGCACAACAATAGACCTTTGCTCAAAAAATAGGCTGGGGACTCAGGCTTATGTGTGAGTCCAGCTTCACCACTTACAAGCATGGCAAGCTTGAAAAGCCCCTTGATATCTCTCTCTCTCTCTCTCTCTGTCTCTTTCTCTCTCTTCTCTCATATTCTTGAGTGTGAAATTATACAACAGACCTTTTGTATTTGTTACCATGATCACCTTAAGAACTATGTGATAGGTGTGTAACATGGAGGAGAAAAGAATACTTTTTATTTCCTTTAACTTAATTTTCAACAAGATTTCCTTACTTATCTCCATAGTCTCAGATTTAACCTCATAATTCTACACCAGTTAATGTGAGAGATCTGGAGGGATGGGGGTTTGCTCCTCTACCACAAGGAGCTCTTGTGTATTGATCACTATGTTCACATCAGTCTTATGGACTGGGAATTATTACTGTGTCACTTATTCATGGGTGATACAGAGGTGCAATAAAATCATGTAACCAGCCCATGGTCATCCAGTGTGTGAGGTTCATTCCAGGACTCGAACCCTGTGGGTTTTCTGTAATGGCCAGAGATATTTATTTTCAGGTTAAGACTAGAGTCAAGTATCTGTGAAAAAACAGATTAACTGGCACATTTGGAGAAGCAGGCTTAGATCTTGACCTCCTTTTTCTAGGCGAAAGTCACAATTTGCCATACAGCAGCAACAATTCCTATACCCTGCAAAGTTAAGTCACTCTTCTTCTTTATTATCTTGGGAAATAAACAACTCTGGTTACACACACACAAATACTTTAAAAAACTAGGCTCAAGAATCAATGGTAACGGGGGAGAAGAGGGAACCCACTGTCTCTGTGGTTTACCTTTGTGGTTGGCAAGAGGTGGTAACCAATGGCTGTTCACATGATATGGACAACATGCATGTGAACTCTATTTATTTTTCTTAACCCTTTGTCAAGATTGTTATTTCAGAATTTTATTATAGGTAGACATAATTGTTATAAATTAGAAGGTGTTTCCAACGTCTTGAAAATTTTAAAACTGTACTCATGGTTATTATTTTAAAGAGAACTTTAAAGGCCTGAATGCTTTTATTATTGTGTCATTTATTCACTCATTCACACAAAGAGTATTGTACATTTCCTAGGCACATAGTCTCAGCATAGGAACCAAGAACACACAACGATCCACGAGATAGACAAGATGCCTGCTTTCAAATAGCTGATGTCCCATTCAGAAGAGATAGGACTTGTACTATTGAGGTAAATGCATTGGTGTCACACTCCATCAATTTTGATCACTTTTACAAAATGGCAAAGAAAAAGACACAGAACACTTAATTCAGTGAAATGTGACAAGTTGTTTTTTTTTTTTTAAATCACATTAATAAAAGAATTGGTAATGGCCTTTACTGAGAGAAAATTAACCCTTTTGGCAGGTATATGTTTTCAACATCATCTGATTCTGTCTTTGACAACATTGAATGATGGAGATAATTTAAACTAACAATATCATTTGCAACTGCATGTGGGGTAAATCAATTAATACCTAAATATAGAAACTTGAGTTTCTAGAAACATATCAAAAGATGTTCAGAAAATATGGTATAAAATACAAATATACCTATCATCAAACCATCTATTTATCTATCTACATTCATAATATCTAAAAAGTTTACTATTTTTGATACAACTAACTGCATTGCCAGGTGTCATTACTTAATTGATCAAATGAACATTTTAATCACCCATGTTTTTAGTAACAACTTTGGAAGAGAAATATGTCTTGAAATTTTCAAAATTATTATTATGATGTAGAAAAGTAGTAATGTACATTGCCAGAAGAAGGTGCTCATAGTTTTACTTCTAACACCCTTAAATTTTCTATTTTAAACATTCCTTTTCTACCATTCCTGACATTTGAATTCATCATTCACGTCTGTGACATGTTTTCATATTATCATTTAATACCCATGTCAGTACCAAACAGTAATAAGGGTGCAAACATCTGTTGTTTACTCTGAAATGATTAGCTTCCATATATAATAATAAAAACTTATCCTATTGCAATAATGTTTTTTTTTTAAACTTGAAAACATTTTGGACTCTGGTGATACCTTTAAAAAGGCAATGGAAATTCATTTTTATCAGGTTTGATTTCTGTCTCTTTAATCCCAGGAAATCCTAAGACGAGTGGCAATAAAGTTCATTCTAGACAATGTTTACATTAACAAACTATTAAATGTATTTGGCCTGCATGGTGGTACTTAACTTCACTGAGACTCAGAAACCAAAATCATGTAGACTCCTGGTAAGGAAAGCTTATTATTTCACTGCCAGTTTGTATTTTTATTTTTTCAATTTGCTTGTTGTTCCTTGGTTAACATTTAAAAACAAGACATGGTCAATTGATAATATTGCTGATTTTAAGCTAGAATTGAAACATTTGGAGGGATAACAGTTCTTTTCCTAGATAACCTGCTTCTTATTTTGAATTTCTGTCGATATATCATATTTTATAGCAAGTTTTTCCTAAACCCACAAGTTAGGTCAAAACTTGCACTTTGGAACTCACAGCACCCAGTACATACTCCTAAACAAGTACTATTAAATTGCACTTACCTGAGATCTGAAAATCTTCTCTATTAGAATAGAGTCAGAAGATGAACTCACTCATCTTCTTGTCACTGATATCCAGTGCACCAATATATAGCCTGATCATGGATAAGGGGCCAGAGGATGGACAAAATGGCAAGATGTAGAACACTGCATAAGATCATGTGATAAGTAAGCCCAGGATGAACAAGATGTTTCTTTCATTTAAGATCTAATTGTCTAATAATCTAAACATAAGTAAGTACTAGCTTGAGGGTACAGGTTATAATAAGGACAAAGAAAGGAATTTAATTAGTTTATAGGAAAGAAAATGCTAAAGAAATTTTACAGAAGAGGTAGAGTGGGAACCATATGCTCAGTGATTACCTCCTGCATGAGAAAGCAAGGCAACTTTGGGAACCTGCAAACAGTAAAATGTGTCTTGAAATTTAAGATATTAAAAGTAGAAGATGGTGCTAGAAAATGAGATGGAAGTTAGAGCAAAATGGATTTAATTAGAAATACCAAGTTCTTAGTTGTTTTTTTAATTAGTGCATTATAGTTATACATACCATTGGGGTTCATTTGGACATAATCATATAAACATGGGCTATACTTTACTCCAGTTCAGTCCTCAGTGTTTCCCCCTTTCCAGTTCCACCTCCCTCCCTCTTTTCCCTTTCCTCTATGCTACTGGTCTTCTTTTTATTTATACATTTTTTAAAAAAATTTGTGCTTTATAGATAGACATAAAGGTGAAATTCACTGGATATTCATAGGATAGTTTGGTCAATTTCATTCCACTATTTATCCCTCCTTCTATCCCCTCTCCCGCCCCCTCAATATCCCCCCTCTATTCCATTGATATCTCTTGTATTTTCATAGGAACCCCACCACTGCCCCTGTGTTGCTTTTCTTTTGTATTTTGCTTCAGTTTTACATATGAGAGAAACCATTCAATCTTTGACTTTCAGAGTCTGGCTTATTTCATTTAGCATGATGTCATCCAGTTCCATCCACTTATCAGCAAATGCCACAATTTCATCTTCTTTAAGACTGAGTAAAAAAATGAATGGGCAAAAGAATTTAAAAGACACATCTCAAAAGAAAACATACAAATGGCAAACAAATATATGAAAAAATATTCAACATCCTAGCAATCAAGAAAATGCAAATCAAAATGGCACAGCAAATCAAAATGGCACAACGAATCAAAATGCAGTCTGTAAAAATAAAAAAAAAAATAAAAAAACAATATTAAGTTCATCTCACTTCAGTTAGAATGGTGATGAAGAATACCACAATAATAAATGCTGGCAATGACATGGGGGAAATGTATATACTCATCCATTCTTGTGGGATTGCAAATTAGTACAACAATTCTGAAAAGCAGTATGGAGACTCCTCAAAAGAATAGGAATGGACCTAGCTATCCCACTCTTCAGTATTTATCCAAAGTAACTAAAAGCAGCATACTAAAGTAATACAACTATACAACTACATCAATGCTTATAGCAGCACAATTCACGATAGCCAAGTTGTGGAACCAGCCCAGATGCTCTTCAACAGATGAATGGATAGAGGAAATGTGATATATATATATATATATATATATATATATATGTGTGTGTGTGTGTGTATATATATATATATACACACACAATGGAATTTTACTCAGTTGTGATGTTCTTAGATTTTTAACTTACAAAATGAGGAGCCATTGAAAGATTTTAAGCAGAGGAGGGTTATGGTAAGCTATAAATTTGAGAGAGACAATTTATGGTAGCATAATGGATATGGGTGATATAAACCATAGCAAGGAGACAGTGAGGAGCTATTTTCTCAGAACTAAAGTAAGAGTATCAGTGATATATTAGAGGTACATTTAATAGAAAAAATTAAGAGGACTTCATGAATAATGGATGAGGTAACTTGAATTTTCTGGGTTAGCCTATTGGATAGTGAAGGCAAAATTCACCAAGAAAAACAGTGCTTGAAGATAGGACAACATATGTTAGTGGAGCTTGGTTGACAAGGAAGTCAGGTATATGGACTGAAAGACAACATCTGTGGTAATGATATAGTTTGAAATTTGTCATGCCAATTGACGTTGTGGGTGTTAATAATGGACCCATTTTTTTTTTACAGAGGTTACCTGAGATTCCTTTTATACTATTTTCTAGCAAGCAATACCCAGATTCCTCATGGTTTTCTGTTTAGTGGACTGAGCTTGTGGAGAGCTGCCCCCAGGAAATGTGGCAGCTTTGCAGACTCAGAGAGCTGGAAATGCCTGGTTGTTTCAGTTTCTAGGAGTAGTTGTTACTCAATGCCCAACTGGTACAGAAGTGTGAGAGCCCAGCTTTCTTGCCTCCATTTGAGGTAGATTGTGAAGTAAATGTAATTTGCCTTCTAGAAATTTGCCCCTTATTGCACCTTTGCTTGGTTTGTTCCTATTTCCTGTCTTTCTTTCCCACTCTTTGAATAGGGTGTCTAGAGGCATTTCTTAAATGAATTACTTAACTGAAAATTCTCAACCCAGGATCTATTTCTGGGGATGTCTTCCTAAGACTGTGATGAATAAGATCAATCACATAGAGTATTCAAAATGAAAAGGAAGAATAAGAAAGGAAACTGGGGGATATCACCAGTTATGAGTGGGCTATAAGAACTTTGATCTTGAATTTCATGATTCTACGTAGGGCCATCTTTAGTGTCAAGTCCTTGCTAGGCCTCATGCCTTCCTCTCTTTCTGATAGGATGGAAGTTCTACTGGTGCTAAATGAGAAGACATGATCATCTGATGAACGATAACAAAGGCAATGCTAGCAAAAATGCTGTTAAGGATATCTTGGCCATCATAGGGAATGAGACTATGACGAGGAACAATGGATATTGTGCATTTACTTATTAGGGAAGAATGAAAATTTAATACCTCATATATGAGAGGGAATTATCATTCTGCCCCCCCCCTTTTCACTCACGGTTATGTGGTGACATCTCTCCATGTAAATAAATATATGTATCTGCATCATTTTTTTAATTACAGCAATGCATACTGTGGTATATATGAATCATAGTTAAATAAATCACAAATACTTAACTGATGGATATCTTGTTTTATTTGTTGACTTTTTAATTATAAACAATGGTATAATGAACAACCTAGCATCCAACTACTGTACTTTTTGTACAGTAGTTGATTATCTTCTCCTTAGGTAAACTATCTATAGTAGAATTTGTTAGCTGAAAGGTGTATGTACTATACATTTTGACATGGGTATCTATATGAAATTTTTTATTAAATTGGGACACAATGTATATTCTTTTGTATAATTTATAACATTTTTATCATAATTTTATCAATGTTTCCACTTGCTAACAGAAACTGTTATCTGTTATCAATTTTTGGTTAAATCAGTTCAATAAAGTAAGCTTAAGTTTAGGTAATGCAGGCTTAAAACTTCTGTTCTGGTTTTCTCTTAGCTTATCTTGTGTGGGTAGTTCCAAGTAGCTTACACAACTGCCATCAGGGTTACAGAGACAGATACACTCTGATTAAGCTCTGAGTTTGTTCTGCACTGGCATTGTCCCCAGATGTGATTTATTAAGATCATCCCTTGGCACTGATGGCAAATAGTACTCCTTCAGTGGTAACTAGTCCAGGGTTTTAATGGAACCCCATTTACATCTTTGACCCATCTGATTTTTCTGAGATGCAGCCATGTCATCATCAGGTTTCTAGTTAGAATAGGCACCAACTCTGTGCCCTGTCATCCTTACTCTAAGAGCTTTGAGAGGCTTTCTGAAGTTCTTTCTTTCTCTCTCTCTCTCTCTTTCTCTCATTTAATCTCCATATTCCATTGATACATGGAATCTTTGGATCTCGTCCCATATGAATTTGGGGACCAAAGCAACCATTGGAAAAGTGGGAAGTCTAATCTCTTCCCCTTCAGAGATTTTCTTCCTTAATCTTCTTGAGAACATAGGTTAAGTCACTAGGTAGTTCTGAAGAGAGGAAACTGGAGCTTGAGGAGATTAGCTTTGAAAGAGCATCTGAGGAGAAAAAGTTGACTATAAAGAAGCAGTGTTGAAATGCAAGAAAAGTTCCAGAGCACAAGTTTCTAGTAGAAGAAGAAATGGGTGAACACATTTTCTTCATCATTGCACAGTGATAATGAGGAATTGAAGATTAGGGGAATATGGAGGGGATTAGGGAATGGAGTCTCCAGGAGGTCAACCAGTAGTGGGAATGAACAACAAAGCAGGTAGACAGCAGGCAGGCTGTGGTCAGAGCAGATAATTGATCTTAATAGTTTTAAGATAGAAAATTTGGGGATGATGAAAAACATTCTGGAGGAGGGAGATGAAATAATAAAGTAAAAAGCCAATAAACTGAGGAAGTCAAATCACTGTGAGGCTACAGTTTTGCTTGGAAGTGGAAGTTAGTTAAAATGAAGGTGGAACTTAGGATGAAAAGGAAGATAAATTTCTAGTCTTCACAGTATTCAAAACCATGTACAGAGGTCATTAGGAGTTAAATGTAGTGAAATAAATACAAGTTTCAACAACAGGGTGGTATGAAACATATCAGACGACAAAGACCAGAAAAGTGAACAGATTTGATATGAATGAACACAGTAGTCTGAAAGTGAAAACCAGGAAACCAGACTACTCATCCACCCTCCCTAATCCTCTTGACTGACTCCAGAGCTACAAGACATGAGAGGGCTGTTCTCAGGGGAGCCAGAGTTCAGGGAAGACCAAGAGGTAAAGGTAGTTCATTTGACAGATGACTGAGAAGAGCAAAGCATTAAGAAATTGAAAGTAGAGGAGAGAATGGAAGACTAGTACAGCTTGCATTTTGGATGATAGGCAAAGGATTGGGAGAGAAAGCTAGCTGATTGATCTGACGTAAAAATTCTGAAGAAAATTTTCATATGTAACTGTTTGCTATTGCTTGTTGTGGCCTCTTGAGTTTGCAGGCCTCTTAATTCTTTCTCTGTGTCCTAATCAGCAATGGGTGACTCGGTTTGAGGTTCTAAACAGAATATTGATTAATATGCACATTTTGAGGATCAAAACCAGAGTCGTGTGTTGGCAGTAAATGTATCCGTACTTAACATTCTGAAAAAAAAGTACCATTCACTTGTGAGGTATTATGGTTTGAATATGAGGTACCCTGGCAAAGCTCCTATTAATGCAAGAACAGTCAGAGGTTATGAAAGCTGTAATCCTGGTTTGAATGCACTGACTATGTGGAACCTGTAGGCAAGTGGGTGTGTCCAGAAGAGATAAGTCACTGGGGAAACATGGAAGGGCGCACTTCCCTTCCACCCCTCCCCTATCTCTCTCCTTTCTGAGTTTGCCATGAGCTGAGTAGCTTTTTTTTTTTTGCTGGGACCCTCCCCCATGACGTGCTGCCTCATCTTAGGCTCAGAGCAATGGAGTTGGCCATCTATGGAATGAGGCCTCTGAAATTGTTAGTCTCAGATAAACTTTTCTTCCTCTAAGTTAGTCTTGTTGAGTGTGTTGGTCATAGTGATGAAAAGCTGAGAAAAACATGGTCAAAGTAGTTGAAATTTGAATGTGAACCCAGCCCAAACTGTCTTGGATAGGATGGCATAATCAGCAAAAGTACCAAAGCAGGAACTAACTACAGCACAGGAAACCATCATAGAATCTGCATCTGTTAGAGATTTGGTAAGGTGAACAGAAACCCTGAAAAAAGTCACAGCTATGTTTGCCCAATTCTACTGGTATTCTCTCATTCTTAATTCTTATTTTTTCAGTCATCATAGCAAAACTGAACCCCTAATATCAAGTTATAAAAGGAATAAAAATTATAAATAGAGCAATCAAGAGGAAAGTAATTGACAGCAGGCCTGCTATTTTCTCCCCACCATTACCACCTCTCCAAGACGGTGGCATTAGGACCTGGCAACTCTATACGCGTTTTCATGTTACTGACCTGTCAGTCTAGGGCATGGCTGAAGATCTCTGACTGGAGTTGTGTCCTGGCTTTGCATTTCGGTTTCATCTTTAATCAGTCATTTCCTGTTTAGTGTGTGCTGACAGTTCCTTTGGTGGATTTTTTTTTCTCTGAGTCATCTCACTTGATAATGTCAGCCATGGACTCACTGGCACATGTTGTATTGTCAATCTGTGATTCTCACTTTGGGCCATTTCTGTTGCTTGTGTCTCTTCTACTTTCAATTTCCCTTTGGTCTCCATCCCCTATTTTAGGAGAACTCAATCCACGTGCAGAGAAATATTATAGGTTAATCTCAGCAGGATGTGTGAGAAAGAGACCTTGGAAACAGGATGAAACTTGGAGTGTCATAATTCTATTTGCAGAGACTTGATCCTTGCTTACATGGACTGATCACAGTTGCTGAAAAAAAATAACTCTGTGATATTTTCAAGGATTCAGCCATATGGCACCGCCCTACCTGAACCATCATTCTGTTTTCCCTTACAGACACTGAGGAATGCAATATGGACATCCCGTCTGACTGCACAGTATACAAACTCTTTACCTAATGTTGCAGATGGGTTTCATATATTCAAGGGGCTGTTTATTAATGTGGATATTTTTTCTCTCACTTATTTACATATTGCTCAGAAGCCTGCCTACAACATGGAAATGATTTGCATGCATTGCATTTCTTAGGAGTAAAGCACACTCCTACACAATAGGGCACGTCATTTCACAGAGAGGCAAGTCATTTAGGGTCTCCATTTCCATGTTTTGAGGGGGTAGCCCATAAAAGCACTTTCTATTCAATGCACTCTCCACAATTTACTTGGAGTTCTGATCAGTTATAAAGAGGAGCTTAAATGCTTGGAGATAGTAGGATGTGTTAGAAAAGATGGACTCTGGGGAAGGGGTGGGCAGAAATAGTGAAGGTCTTGGAATAAGATGGCCTGAAAACACATTCCTAGCTTTGCTATGTACCACTTATCAGTCTTTGAAAACATTTAATTTGAATCAGTTTGTTTCCTCATCTATAAAATAGAAAAAGTAGCACATATTAAGTAAAGTTGCTGTATGTGTGGGACATCATATATATGATGTCCCATATATATATTAAAATGGAATTTAAATTATATGGGAGTTATTATTATCTATATTGTTTTTTCAGGACTGAGTATTGATGCTTCCAGTAAGTAAAGGTGATTTTCTTTAATTATGTGTTTTAATCCCACAGGAGATCACAAAATATATATGCCCAGGATCTATGGAAGTGCCTGGCAAGTGGTAGATGATCAATCCATGTTTGTTTCATCAACTATAAAATTGATTCATTCACATGAGAAACATTTAATGTGCCTAAGTAGTTATAAATACTTAGGGAGATGGAATCAAATTTTATAGATGATTACTGGATAATTTTCTGGCAGGAAAAGAAATCAAACATGAAAAGAGATGTAGATTTTTTCACTCTTTATTTGCCACAAGCTCTTTTACTTTAGAAATGCAAACTTGACACTTAGAAAACAACAACAGCAACGAAGAATAGAAATGTGATTCAAACAAATTTCTTCATTTCTGTGTACTACCTTTCTTCCATAGACTGGCACTCTGCCTGAAGACAGAGTTTTGCCTATTTATTATGTACTACGAACCTGCACAGTGCTCAGGACAGCATCTTGAACATAGTAGTTGCTCAGTATTTATTGAATAAATATTATTTCTCTAATACTTTGTGAGTTTAAGATGATGCATTTTTCCTCCTATTCATTCCTAGATTTAGGAGACCCACATATCTTTATATTTAGAACTTTTTATTCTAGCATTAGTCATTAGCAAAATTGTTTCTCCTTTTGTGCTCTTAATTTCTACTTCTGTTACTTGGTTAAATGATTACCAAATAATTTACTATGGACACCTAAATTTGCTTCAATCAAAATTCTTAAATTTGGCTATCCATAACAATGTAATTCATGCCATTTTGTTGTTCTGTCTTTGTAGTCTCTGTCATGGCATTTTCAAGTAGCTCCCTTTGCAGAAGACCTTACTATAGCCTCCTTTGTGGGCAACAATGTATATTAATTTTTTTCCCAAAACTTAAGCTTTTTAGTTTCTATCAGATAAAACTTCCAGATGGATAGCAGATCATAGAATCGCTTTTTTCTACTATCTTATGGCACATTGAGACACTTGATTTGCAATTTGGAACATGATGATCTGACCATGTAACTGTCAACAGAAAAACTGGGTATACACCTTATGGCTGGATCCTCTAATTTTCACATTCATTCTGAAATGAATTAGAAAGCCTGAGGTCTGAATCCTTCAAACCACATTCAATTAGCTATTAGTGAAATTTTAAGCTATGTCCACCCACTCTAATGCGAGACTGTTGAGAACCAATGAACGAAATCATAGATTATTTATCAACACTGTTAACGTTAATATCTTCTCCTGGAACTACAGGAAGGGTCAGCAGAAGTTGAATTTCTAGCTCTCCTTATGTTACGCTTATACTAAAGTTTCTAATAATTATACTTGGGCATAAAATAAGTCAAATACATTAGGAAGGACTCGGAGATGAAACAGCAATGTGGATTCCAGGTCCCCTTCACCCATATTTTGTTTATGTGACCCTGGGAAAACTGTTTAACTCTGTGGCCACTGATTTCTCAGGGTAAAAAAAAAAAAAGGGGGGGGGGAGTTTAATAAGACAACTTTAAGTTTAAAAATGCACAATCCAGATAGGTTGATTCTGAATTATTACAAAATTGATACACAGTTATGTGAAATGAGGCAAGTCTTTTTTATCACAGTAAAACCTTGAGATAGTAGCATCATCTCTTTAGTCTTGTTTATATTTATGTGATAAAATGTTACATCAGTGGTAGCCCTGTCCTGGATAATGTCATTCATCAGCAATATTCTTTAAAAATATTTGAGGGGTTCAAAGATCACTTAGAATTTTTCTCTTAATTTTAGGAAAAGCAAACTCTGACTAAAATAGGCACTAAGGTCTCTATCAGTGTGCTCTGGAAAATATTAAATATTAAAAAATACTAATAACAAATATAACAGTAATGTGTGGATCATGATAGAACTGAGACGTGTGTGCTTTATTTCCCTTTAGGAACATGTTGACAACAGAGCAATAATGATGTTTAATTCAAACAATCTTTTTATGGCAGGCAGTATGTGAGAAATATTTTTGATATATTCATCATGTTTTTGTGTTCCAGGATCATCTTGCAAAGCAGACTTGAATCCTTCTGAAATGCGTGGTCCTTCGATTTGAACTGATAGAATATTATGACTTTCTTTGTCTTCTGTTTTGTGATTGTGCCAGTAGTTGAAACAAGGAGAACAATAGAGTGTACATGAATAGAATTGAGCATTAGAGAAGGTGTAAAGATACTGAAAGCTGACAAAAGAGGAACCCGAATGAACTAAAATTACAACATGGCTTAAATTCTTGAGTTGGGGATTTCTCTATCTATATCTCTGTTTTTATTTTCCTTTAAAAGGACAAATAGTTTATTCAAAGTGAACTACTTTCTTCATTAATACTTATGTACAATTTATTTCAATTTATTCAATTTACGTGAAGTTTATTTAATAGATGTCTAAAAGAAAAAGATAAAATGGCTCTTCTCCTACAGTCAATCTATTATTTTACATGTATACTGGAGTGTGAATAGATTTAGATCCAATGTGATCTCCATTTTTAATATTATGTTTTAGTGGAAAAGGACCCCTAATCTTTGTGAGAGAGAAAGATCTTCCTACATGGAAAACAGTGGGGCCTTAAATACATGAGTTCCAAATGTTTATTGACTTATTTATATAGTATTGATGTCTAATGTAGTTCCTGCTTTAACCCTCATCCTTAGCATACTTAGCAAAGAGTCAATTGCTACACAGATGAGATCTGTCATAACGTGTAACAGGACAGCTCTAGAAACCCAGGTACAAGTGAACTTGTGTGGACCTTAGTTTGTCACAGAAGCCCTCTCCAAATCACCTCGTCTTTCTTGGAGCACCTAGTTGTTGCCTGCTCTTTGTCAATGGAGCATTTTCTACTTTTCCCTTGAGCTCTCTATGCTGCCAGTTTCTTCAATGAAGTGTAGTCAATCTTCATATCTGGGGGAGCCACATCTGTGAATTCAATCAACTGTGACTGAAAATATTTGAAAAGAAAACTACATCTGTCCCAAACAGGTACAGATTTTTTTGTTGTTATTATCCACCAAATGGCACAGACTAACAATGATTTATGTAGCATCTACTTTGTGTTAGGTATTGTAAGTAATCTAGAGATGACTTAAAGTACATGGGAGGATGTGTGCAGGTTATATGCAAATACTGCACTATATAAGGGACTTGAGAATTCATGAATTTTGTATCTGTTGCTGGCAGATGAGTTCTGAACCAATTATCCATATATAGTGAGAGACAACTTTACTCCTTTCTCCAAAAATTATCACTCAAGGCTCTTTTCCCACAGTCAATCTATTATTTTACATATATACTGAAGTGTGAATAGATTTAGATCCAAAGCAAATTGCATTTTTAATATTATGTTTTAATGGAAAAGGACCCCTAATTGTTAAGTTTGGCTGACTTTCACCCCGAAGCCCTCTTTATGCCTCTGCCTTTAAATTTGTCATCCTGCCAATAAAATTCTTAATTTTGTTATTTTTAATTTTCACATTTGTTAAGAAATAGTTTCTTTACAAAATCACATTTTGTGGAGAAACACTTTATGTATTTTACTTTAGTCTATGAGGCACTTTTTTTTTCCCTTAGATATTAATATCTGCCACTGCACTACATCCTGTGGCTAATGAATTGAAGATGGTAGCACTTTATTAAGTTGTTCCAGGTATTGTGGCTCAATAGACTTCACCTACCCAACAGAACACTCCCTTCCCAATTTCCTTCCTGCAAGATCTTTATAGATACTTTCAAAGGAGGTGAGGAAACTCAGAATTGCTTTCTCAGATTTTGTCTCGGCCCCTCTATGTTCCAGTGCCATTTTCCCTAGATTTCCTCTAGATTTTTCTCACTTTGGTATGGGAATTATGGATCTTTTCTGGTCTATTATGTTCCACATTGTCTCAGAGGCCACTTGGGGCAGTTTCTGGCTGCCTCCACTTACTTCTCCTTGGTAGTAAAGTCTTTTCATCCAGCAGGGAAATATCTTCCCTCTCAGTGTAAAGATTTTTGGTGTGGTGGTGATCACATGGCAAAGGGACAGAGATTTGAGTTTTACTACACCAAGACCCTGTATCTAAACTTCATTGCTTTGATGGGGCTGGGGTATGAATTCCAGTTCTGAGCCCAGCTCTGGAGGTTTTTTATCTTAGGGAAGTCTTTGTTGCTGTCCGTAAGCTGGCTTCCATTTTCACCTCTTTTTAGTCTGTATGACCTATTAGTATATGTTTGGAATCTTTTTGAAGACCCGGTTCAAGTTCTTCCCCACAATGCTCATGCATGGTGTACAGATCAGAGGATATGCCTACTGACCTTTGCTTAAGTTTCTGTAAGCAGATAAGGAGGCTTTGTCTTACCAATGTCAGCTCTGGCCAAAATAAATCATGTGACACCACATTTCTTCATTTGGTCAGACTGATTTATTTTTTCAGAGTGCAGAAGGGAGAAAGATCTTTTCTTTCACTGCTAGTCTAAATATTATATGAGCCAAGATGCCTTTGTTACTATCTTGGGGAGAGTGAATGGTAGAGCATATGGGTTGGGTTAGCATGACTCCACAATTTTTATTTTGAAGTATTAGTTGTACATTCTAAACCAGTAGATAAGAATGGGGTAAGTGGAATCCCTCCTCCATAGCTATCAGATGAGGAAAAAAGTGTGTGTGTTGGGGGGGGGGGGCATGGTAAATTCTAAATAAGTATGATGTTAGAAATAGGAAGATAATGGAATTTTGTGGCACTTGAAGATGGTGAATAGGACTTACAAATTCAGAAAACTTCTTTGATCTAAGAATAGAGACACAACACTAGGGAGCTTTTGTAAGTCATGCCCCCCAAAGAGATTTATCACTATTGTGAGGTATGAAGATGATGGTGGCTTGAGAGAGTGGGGTCCTGTTTTGCCAGAACTGAGAGAGGCAAAATCTTAGATAAAAATGGAGACCTCCAATAGTAATACAGAATATTAAATGCGGATGGAAAAAAATTAACACTTAAACTGATAAAACTTGGAACTTACCTTATTTTTAGGTTATTTTTTTATTTTACAATCTCTATACTTTGACTTTGGTTTTTTTTTGGGGGGGTGTGGGTACTGGGCTTGAACTCAGGAGTGCTTAACAACTGAACCACATGCCAGTCCTTTTTTTGCAATTATTTTATTTAGAAAAGGGTCTCACTGAGTTGCTGAGGTAAACATTGAACTTGCGATACTCTTGCCTCAGCCTCCCGAGTTGCTAGGATTACAGATGTGTGTCAGTATGCCAAGCATATACCTTGACTTTTCTGTACACTCAAGGAAGCCACATTTAACTACTTGCCACGTTTGACTCCTGGGCTATTGTGGATGCCACTAGAGAAGGGAACATAGGGGAGAGACATTATTTTACATCAAAAGGTGGGTTATGAGGAAGGAAAGTGTGACACTAAGTATTACATGCTGAGATGGGGACTCAGACATTTGGGTAAAACAAGGGGTTCCAGGGTAGAATGCATGTGTGAAAAGTCTTCTGTGTACATTACCAAAATTTCCTACAAAATACATGTGAATTAACATTTTTTTTCCTTTTTTTTTTTATTGTAAACAAATGGGATACACGTTGTTTCTCTGTTTGTACATGGCGTAAAGGCATACCATTTGTGTAATCATAAATTTACATAGAGTAATGTTGTTTGATTCATTCTGTTATTTTTTCCCTTCCCCCCACCCCTCCCACCCCTCTTTACCCTCTATACAGTACTTCCTTCCTCCATACTTGCCCCCCTCCCTAACCCTAACTCTAACCCTAACACTAACCCTTCCTTGAATTAACATTTTTTATCAATATAAATTTCATGTGATATTAAAATGCTCATTTTTGTATAACATTTGGTGAATTTAGATATTTTTATGCTATATAGTTAAATTGTGGTAACAATGGTTTGAAGGTAATAATGACTGCCTCCAGATAAGGATATGAAATTTCAAGATTTCAATTTACTTAACCAGAGGTTATCAACTCACTGAATGCATTTTTTTTTAAAGTAATGATTTCTTTTCTCTGGGCTAAAATGTTAGTGGGGTTGTGGGCTGGGGTGTAGCTCAGTGGTAGAGCACTTGCCTAGCATGTGTGAGGCACTGGATTTGGTTCTCAGTACCACATATAAATAAGTAAAATAAAGGTCCATTGACAACTAAAAATTATTTTTTAAAAAAGTGAGGTTATCATATGTATGCAGGTTGCTATAAAAATTGTCATTAATATCTAAATTTCTTAGGTCAGAAAGTTTTAATGAATAATGTTATTTCGTAGAAGTTTTTACTCAATGAGGTATTTTTCATGCAACTGGTTATGGAGACTTTGAAGACAACCTTGGGTGTTCAAAAATTTGCCTCTGATAATTGTCCCTGTGTAATACCATTGGTGTTTCAAACCAAGAATCACATATTGGGGCACAACTATGTCAAAATATTTGTTCAGATATCTTCATTCTCCTGGAAGTTTGCATCTTGGCTTTTACATAATTTGAAGGGCCCCATATCACACTGATGTGGAAATCAGACACTACCTGGTTATCTTCTGTCTCAGAATTGAAATAGCATATTTCTACCCCAATGTTGCTAGTCTTGCTCATGTATTAAATAGATCCAATCAGATCTTCAGGTTCATGTCCACTTAGAAATTAGGTGATTTTTTTACCTGAATTCTTGCACTGACTTTATCAGGTGAAGTATGATGGCTAATTTTAGGTATCAACTTGACTGGGCTAAAAGATACCCAAAGAACTGGTAAAGCATTATTTCTGAGTATGTCTGTAAAGATGTTTCTATATTGGCATTTGAATCTGTGAAATAAATATGGAAAATTTGTCCTCACTCAATGTGGGCGCCATTTAATTCCTTGAGGGACCAAGTAGACCAGAAAGCAGAGGAGAGGTGAATTTGTTTTCTTTCTTATTGAGCAGGGACATCCCTCTTTTCTTGCCCTTAAATAACAGAAACTTAGTTCTTCTGGCCTTTGGACTTCAGAATTTGTACCAGTGACCTCTGTGTTCTTTAGCTTTCAGTCTTGGGCTGAGAGTTAAACCACCAGCTCCCTGGGCTCTCAGTTCTTCAGACTTGGACTAACTAAGCTATGACACTGGCTTTCCTGGTTCTTTAGCTTTCACTTGGCAGATCCTGATGACTTCTCAGCTTCCATAATTAAAATGTGTATAAAACATACCTTACCTAAATCTATGCCTATGTCTATGTCTACATCTATATCTAGGTCTATTTATATTCTATTTGTTCTGTTACTCTAGAGAATTCTAATAAATACATGGGGAGATTTAGATCTTTGGAACATTGAATCTTCATATTGTATACATTTGCTCTTTTTATTTTATCATTTAAGTTCTATAGCTTATTGCTTGTTTGCCTTTATGTTTTTATATTTGATATTTTAGAGTTTCATTGTCGCTGTGAAGGAACAGTTAACATGGTTGTACATTGCCAAGCTCTCTCACAATTTCTGAGAGACTTTTCTGTTGACAATCTTATATTTACTAGGTAGATACAGCGTCATACCTCATGTATTTGGTATCTAGAGTGGGTCATTCTTGAACACCTCATTTCTTCTACATAAAAATATTATTTTTATGAATAATCACAGAAGGAAACCACAGTAATGACTAGAAAAGAAATGGAGAAAGATTAAAACTTTTTATTAATTGAATTTTGTACTTAGATATGTTAGTTAAAATTAACACTAAAAATAATATGAGTAATTTAGTGTTTAAAAGTGAAAAGGTATGGATTGGTGTTTTAGTTACACTAAAACACCTTTTGAGGAGAGAGAAATGTGTCTCAGTAGTAATTTTACAAACTTTTAAAATTTGTTGTTTTTAGATATACATGACAAAGGTTGTATTTTGACATATCATACATACATGAGGTGCAATCCATTCCAATTTTGATTCCATTCTTGTGGTTGTACATGATGTGGAGTTACACTGGTCATGTATTCATATATGAGCATAGGAAAGTTATGTCCAATTCATTCTATTGTCTTTCTTATTGCCATCCCCTCTCCTTTCTCTTCATTCCCCTTTGTGTAATCCAATAAACTTCTATACTTCCCTTCCCACCCTTTCTTATTTTGGATTGGCAATCATATGTCAGAGAGAACATTCAGCCTTTGGTTTTTTGGGACTGGCTTATTTCACTTAGCATAATATTCTCCAGTTCCATTCATTTACTGTCAAATGCCATAATTTCATTCTTCTCTATGACTGAGTAATATTCCATTGTATGTATATTCCACATTTTCTTTATCCATTCTTTGGCGAAGAATACCTAGTTTGGTTCTATAGCTTGACTCTAATGAATTGAGCTGCTATGAACATTGATGTGACTGCATTACTGTAGTATGCTGATTTTAAGTCCTTTGGGTATAAGCTGAGAAGTGGAATAACTGGGTGGAATAGTGGTTCCATTCCAAGTTTTCTAAGGAATCTCCACACTGCTTTCCAGAGTGATTGTACCAATTTGCAGTTCCACCAGCAATGTATGAGTAAACCTTTTTCCCTACATCCTCACCAACATTTATTGCTGTTTGTATTCTTGATAATTGCCATTCTGACTGGAATGAGATGGAATCTCAGGGTAGTTTTGATTTGCATTTCTCTAATTGCTAGAGATGATGTACATTTTTTCATGTATTTTGGACCATTCATATTTCTTCTTCTGTGAAGTACCTCTTCGGTTCCTTCGCCCATTTATTGATTGGGCTATTTGGTTTTTTACACATGATTTAAACTTCTGCAAACATTTTTAATCACTTTCAAAAATCCAGTTTTCATATACTCACACTTAACAGATGGATGGCATAGTCGGGCTTGTTAGGCCGTCTTCACTCATAGTCAGAAGAGAATTTTTCTTAGTTTTAACAATAAAAAGTGAATTTTACTTGAAACAAAGGGTCTATAAGTAGGAAAGATTTTGAACAGAATGATAAAATTATCAATAATTCACAAAAGTCTTCTTTCTTCATATACTCCACAAATTGTAATACTGTTCATATCTGTTTTTTAGATTAATTCTAACATCTTACAAATATCTCTGTGTATAAAAATGTTCCTCAAAAATATATTAACCAGAAAGTCATCGTAAGTTTCTGTAACATTTGGTCAAAATAACCAAAGCTTTGCTTCTGTACACATCAGAAGACAGAGCTGAGTAACAGCAAAGAGTGCCTTGCTTGCTACTGGCATTTCATACACTGGCAGAATTGAAACAAGTGCAGTTCATTTTTTTCATCTTTACAATGTCTATAATATGTATTTTTTGTTTGAAATCAACTGTATAGATAGAGTAATATGTAGGGCCATATGAGCTCTCCATACAAAGTATCTGAAACAGTCTTGAATAATTCCAAACTATTATAACCTTTTGAAACTAATCCAGGTGAATGAGTGGACCTGTGGTATGAGCTGATAGCAAAACTGGGTATTCTACAAATTGGCTTCCAAATAAATTAGAAATTTATTAAAGAATAAATAATAAAATGTGCAGATTTTAAGTTTATGTATCATATTAAATGTCAGTAGCTGAAGCAGTACTTTTATAACTTATACTAACTAAATTTCTGTTTTCAAAAAAAAAAAATGCTTTTTGGGTTTTGTTTTGGTTTTGGCTCTAGGGATTGAACCCAGAGGGAATTTAGCACTCAGCCTTTTTCAGTTTTTATTTTGAGGTAAGATCTCCCTAAGTTGCTTAAGGTCTTTCTAAATTGCCGAGATTGACCTTGAACTTGCGATGGCATGGCCACTGTGCCTGACCAAAATAAAGTTCTTTATCATTGATATTCTTTTAGAATTGATGACCCATGGTGACAATAGCAGACTGTTTTGGTTGGTTTTTCCATTGTTCTAAAATTTGCTACAGTAGAACACACATCCCTTTATGCATTTGAAGTCCACTGCTCCTAGTGTTACACCTGATGTCAGGATTCCCCCTAACTTTCCAATATTGATATATTTTCTCAATTATTTTAGTTTTCCAGGGCTAGAGTGCTATTAGATTGTAGCACTACAATGAACGTTCTTGACTAGATCCTGGCTGAAATGAAATTGTCATTAATGTTTTCATTATGAACAAATTTCCCATATCTATTGCATAAATAACCCGCTAACAGAAGATTCTTTTTATTTTGAACTTGCTGATTGAGTGCTGAATTTTACGAAATGACTTTCTATATGTATTGTGATGATTGTTTGACTTTTATCCTTTAACTCATAAATATCACATTAATAGATTTCCTAAGGTTGAAACATTCTTTGACTTTTGAAGCAAAACCTACTTTTTCAAGACATTGTTTCTTCATATAATGGTTTTAGTAAGTTATTAGAATTTTGTTTATAAATATTTATAAATAGTGTAAGTCTAGGGATTGTTTTTTGTGTATTGTTCTTACTTTGTTTTGGTATCAGGGACACAAAAATCTCACAGAATGAGTTTGGAAGTGTTTCTTTTTAATTTTGGTATAAAGAATTTATGAAAAATTACTTATAGTCTATTCCTTGCAGTCTTAATCCATTTGTGCTTTTTTCTTTTTAAGGACTGTTTAAAAATGTTTATGTCTGTCACTCCCAGAACTGAGTTTATAATATTGTGGGAGTGAGCCTTATCTTGACTTTAAAACGTAGATGTGATACCCTCTTCAATTCCTCTCTTGGAAGGATGATTAAAATTAGTTTAGAGTTACTAGTTATTTCCTCATTAACTTTAGTTTCCCTCTTGCTGGTGGTTTTCCTCAAATGCCTGCCAATTCTTAGTTATCTCTGCATGTGTAAACGAGGTTCTAGGTTGAACAGTATTGGCATCTGAAAGAGTCTCAAGATATCTCCAGACAGCCAAAAACTCACTAATGGAATTTGAAAGCCCTTCTCATCACTTCACACTTCTCACACTCCAGGCATGAGGAGAAACAGGCCCCTGGATTGTGAGAGCAAAGATCAGAGTGGATAAAAATGATCACTTCTTCCCAGACCAAAAGTATTCATTCTTAACGATGAAAGTAGTGCAGAACTATCTTCATTATCTTCATGTGATGCTGAAAACCTACACAACCCCAGAAATCTAAGTTAAATTTC
Organism: Sciurus vulgaris; assembly: GCF_902686455.1. Classification (NCBI taxonomy): domain Eukaryota; kingdom Metazoa; phylum Chordata; class Mammalia; order Rodentia; family Sciuridae; genus Sciurus; species Sciurus vulgaris. Next base: position 72,220,159 of record NC_136462.1, read on the forward strand.
CGCACTTTTCTCTCAGTGATGAGCGATAACAGGGACCTTCTTATAAATAAATATGGAGAAGAATTTTCCATTTAAGCTGACACTGTGTTGTGGGATATATAAGGGGATATATATTAAAGTTAAGTATTTTTAAATTAAAAAAATAATTACAACTGGGATTCCCATTGAATTACCAAGGAGGGCCTATCTTGATTTGGATAGCTAAGAGCCTGTCACTATGGGGAAGGTTCATCATGGGAGACACATTCCAGTCAGTCCTGAGCCCTAGCCAGTGCACTGACCAGGATGAGTGGTTCCCTAGGGGATGTGGATCCTCCCTTTCTTTTTCTGGTGTCAGCAGCAGAAGGGACCTCTGAGGATGTCATCTAAAATTGCTAGAATGCTAAACTCAGATAGCTGGGAACATGACCTTTAATAAATCATCCACAAAGTGTTCGCCTGTTGTTTTAGTCAGCTTTTTCATTGCTGTGACCAAAATACCTGACAAAAACAATTTTAAGAAAAGTTTATTTTGGGGATCATAGTTTCAGAAGTCTCAGTTAGTTGATAACTGACTACATTCCTAGGGGTCCCAGGGGAGGCAAAACATCATGGAGGCAGAGGGAAGTAGCTGGGGACATAGTTCCAGGAAGTACACACACACACACACACACACACACACAGAGAGAGAGAGAGAGAGAGAGAGAGAGAGAGAGAGAGAGAGAGAGAGAGAGAAACACTCCCCTCACCATGGACAAAATACACACCCCAATGACCCCCCTCCTCCATTCACATCCTACCTGCCTATAGTAACCACATAGTTAATCCCTGTAAGGGCATTAATACACTGATTAAATCAAAACTCATACGCCAATCATTTCATCTCTAACCTTTCTTGCAGTGTCTCACACGTGAACTTTTGCAGGACACTTCATATCTAAACCATGACACCTCTGCTGCCACATTTGCCAGTTCTTAACATTTTTGTGGTGTCAACACTGAGGAGTCTGAGAACACTGTCCTGTGCTTTTAATGTTATATTCAGAAAATATCCATAAATATTCCAGTCAAGCAATTGGATCTGTTCTTGGGCATGGAATAGTGATAGGTCTGGCATGTCTTTCAAATACTAGCCTAAACCTTTTGGACTTCTCCCGGACTTCTTCTCAACCTTTTACGATGAGTTATTTTCCAGTAATTTTCTAGGTTCCATATTTGAATAAACCTTTGGAAGGTTTATCATGGGTGTTTCCATACACAAAGATTTTTTTTTTTTAATATTAAGGTGCAAGCAGTTTAGTTTGCCAAGCTTGGAACCAGACAAAAGAACAAATAAATAATAGTGCATAAATAATTGTCTGGTTTTAAAATCTGGGATCTGGATAATTAATACAAATGTTCATTTTGCTATTTTTTTTTTAATTTAGGTAAAAGTATCATATACACATGCAACATATGAAATATTTCAAAAGTAAAAATAAAAAGACTAAATGAACAAAATTAATATCTAATTCTAGAAACTTTCCTTTCCTCAAAAGTACAAAAATTTACATTTTGAAATTACATGCATACAAACTAAAATACTAGAGATAAATTTATGTAAAAGATCATTAATTTATATGGTATAACTTTCAGAATTCTGTCAAATTCCATCTACTCTTTAGGTTTCCAAGTCTGTTTTATGGTAGAGTTCAGAATTATTCTACCTTAAACTCACCTATCATATGAGCAGTACTACTTAGGGAATCAAGGCTGAAGTTGGTTCTATTGACTAATGTGTTAACATATATGAAAGCAACAGATTGGGTGGCTGAGCCTAGAGGAAGTTGGGAGAAGTGACAGTATGTGTCAGTAGGGGGGAGACAGGCATCAGTCAAAGTCCAGATTGTCTTGGTGGGGACAATAACCTTTGGAGTACCTGGGGAAGAGCCCTGGACAACCTATGAATTCTGCCTGAAATGTTTCTTGTGTCTCCATTGCTGTTGCCTTTGTTTACTTCTTCATCTCTGTCTAGATTACCACCATTTTTTCCTTATTATTCCCCCTGACTAAAATCTTCATTCCACTCCCATCCATCCTCCATGTTATCTTTCCAAAACACAAATTCCAGCAGCCATTCAGCCATTTCTTTTCTTTAAAATCTTTAATAGCTCCCCATTACTGCAGGATAAAATACAAATTCCTTGAAGTGACCTCAACATTATTCAACCTTTTCTGTGGTATGGATTTGTGTGAGGGAGCTTATGCTGAGAACTGATTGGCTTTAAAGCTTGACTACCACTAACTCATTACATGACTTTGGATGAAATACCATGTTTCTGTTTCTCTCCCACTATATTCTAAAATGATAATAATCATCACTTTTTGTGAGATTTTTATGAAGGCTAATTGAATTAATACTTGTCTAAGACTTTAAAGAAGTGCTACCTGGGACTGGGATTGTGGTTCAGTGGTACAGCACTTGCTTAGCATGTGTGAAGCACTAGGTTTGATTCTCAGCACCACATATAAATAAATGAGTAAAATAAAGGTATATTGACATTTTTTTAAAAAAAAATAAAAATAAATAAAGGAGTGGTAGGTGGTAAGACCTCATAAATATTAGAAATTATTATTAATATCAATTGTGCCAATATCCTAGGTACTTTGAAACCTCCCACTGTCATACCTTTGCTTATTTGTTCTGGGTATTATAAATTAAAGCATGGTCAGGCAATTGGCAAAACAGGGAAGGGAATCCTATTAATTGAGGAAGGCATACACTCTACCTCACAAAATATACAATTTAAAATTTGTCATTTTTCAACTGTGCTGACCAAAGGAATCATCTCTGTAATTACTCCTTTATGTTTGTGGTAATTGTTACCCATCACTCAAGGTTAGCTGTAAATATTATTTCCTCCATTGACTCCTTTAACTCTTCTCTCCCTTGTCCTACAGAGTATTCCCAATATACTGCTTATCACTAAGGTGCCATAATGTTTTAGTCATTATTGAATTGACTATGCTCATTCTGCCACTGTAGTGCTTATCATATCACATATTTACCTATTGTTTTAGTCAGTTTTTCCCTTCCTGGGACCAATAGACCAGACGAGAACTATTTTAGAGGAGGAAAAGTTTTACTTGGGGCTCATAGTTTCAGAGGCCTCAGTCCAAAGATGGCTGACTCTGTTGCTCTGGGCCTGAGATGAGGCAGAACATCATAGGGGAAGGGAATGGCAGAAGAAAGCAGCTCAGGGTATGACAATCAGGAAGCAAAGAGATTTCCTTACCAAGGACAAAATGTATACCCCAAAGGCATGCCCTCAGGGATCCACCTCTAGCAGCCAAGACCCAACTGCATATAGTTACCACCCAGTTAATACCTATCAGTGTATTAATTCACTGATTAGTTTAAGGATTTCGTAAACCAATCATTTTACCTCTGAACTTTCTTATATTGTCTCATACTCTAGCTTTTGAGGGATACCTCACATCTAAACCATAATACCTACACAATTATTCACTTACTATTTTAGTTCTTTGAAAGCAAGAAAAATGGTTTGTTCATTTTTGTCCTTTCAATATCTAAGCCAATATTTATTACCTCTTTTTTTTTTTTAAAGAATGGGAATAGTATCTGAGATCCATGCCATATGAAAAACCAGTACTAAGTATCAATGAAAAAGTTAAGACATTAAACTGGTGGGGCAATGAGTGTAGACTTAAGCTAAGTCATAGAAATGTATTGGTTTTGATTAGAATCTCACTCATGGATTATTGGCTTCCAATATCTTTAAAGAAAATATTGTTAAGGACACATCCTATTTTAAATCTCTGCCAATTTAACAAATCAAGATTGATAAAGTAATGGGCTTTTTTTTTTTCTCAGTAGAAGTTGGCTTGTTTTTATGTAAAACATACTCAGAATTACTAGTGAATGATGGAAAGCACTCCAAAAAAGTTTAGTTGTTTTGCATTTGTGTTAAAGGAGTTGATTTTATTCTGTTTCATCAATACTTGTTTTCTAAAACAAAATGACTGAAACTGAAATTCCAATAATTTTCCAAATTGGTAGGTATCTGTATTTTGATACAATAAAACAAAACAAAATAAAACAAACAACTTTCTCCTCCCTACAAACACATAAATCAACACACAAGAGATAAAACCATGAATAGGGAGGATCATGGCGGGTATGGGATCTGTCAACCTCTATTGCCTGCCCAGGCCCCATTTTGAGTGTTGGAGGACATAGAAGCTGCATCCAACTACCCTTCTTCGTCTCTCAGGGTTCATCCGTAGCTTCACCAGGAACCCCCACTTTCTGGGGTAGTGCCCTCTTAACAGTTTGCTGAGTGCCAATTCCCAAGTCATTTTCTTCCTCTTTGACCAAAAAACACTTTCTTTTTGTTAATTACATCTTCTCTTTCTGTGTTTGAACCCCTCTAAATATCTTATTTTTTATTTCAGTGAACTTAGTGATTGTTATTGGGGGGAGGGTCTCAACAAATAAAACAAATAAAAATGTCTTTTAAACCCATAAATTAAAACATTGAGTTAAATGTTAAATAAGTTAAATGTTATAAAGACTTTCCTTCTCCAACAATTTTTAACAATGCATGGACCCATATTGATATGATCTCAATTAATACACAAAAATCCCAGGATTTATTTGTGGTCAAATCCAACATTAAAAATAGCACCAACAACTTCTCACAGATTCCCTCTGGCCCAAATTCTTAAGAACTGTAAATCTAGTGGTGTAAATATAGTTCTGACTCAATTGATAACACAATGCACTAGCTGAAGAAGAGAAGGAGACAGTAGATATTTTTTAATACACCTTTTCGGTGTTTCTAATAAAGCTCTATTTTCCATCTCCCTGAGACACCTAGTCCTTCCTAGAAACTTTACTGTCATTACAGTACCTGCAGAGTGATACCACTAACAGACCTGGCTGTTTGTTTCTAAGTAAGAACAGCTGTGCAACAGACTGTCTGAACAGTCCCCGTTTCAGGATGCAGCACGGATCTCTGACACCGAGGCAGTACCGCACCAGCTGGCTCTGTGCTCGGTGCATTGCTATTCCTGGATGATTTACCTGTTCTCAGTCCTGTCACCTTACTGTTTCTGCCATCTAATTAAAAACCCACGTTACTGGATCCACTCTGCTACAAATTAGCAATGCTATCTGTGTTCTTTCTGAGCCTAAACTGGCCATTTTTACTTTTATGATACACGATTTATTTTTAAATTCATACAAGATGCTTGATTATTTATTTGTGGTATATTTTAGCTCTCTTGTGGAGTCTCGATCAGAGTAATCCTCTTCTAATGTATTCATATAGCGTGAAGATCTAAATTTCCTAATCAAAATCATGTCAGCAAAAGTAGAGCTGCTCTTATGATAACATTTTAGTCTAGAAAATGATTTTCCTTTAAAAGGGATTCAATGGACATGATGACATAAAAAGAAGTGGCAAAATTACACACAATCAGTTCACATAATCAAAACAGCAATGTTTTGTATTCAGCAAGGATTTCTTTTTTACTATAATAAATGGAACAAAATAGTCCTTTTGGAATTCTGCAACTGTATTACAGCTACAAATGCAATACTACTAACTTTCTACAGAATTAAGAACAAGAATCTTCAGAACTTTAGAACAAAGTATCCCTTTGAGACAGGGTCCCTAAATATACAGTTAGATCATATTTCATCACTAACACTGATACTCTGCCTTTACTTTATTAGGAAATAAATGTTAGGTAAACATTAGTCTAGTTGTGAAATAGTATGACTCATGCAAATAGTTCAACTGGTTGCACTTCAATTACAGATTTCTGGAAAATAAATATTGCATTATCCTAATATGTACCCTGGAAGTATACATGTCTATGGAGCTATTCTATCTCTGTCAGGGAGAGTCGATTCTGTCTGTGTGCTGCCTGAATGGCCACCGTGCTTACTTCTATCAAGACAGTATCCTGGAGGTGTTGTAAAGCATGTTCAGCGTCTCAGAAAGATTGGAGTTCTGTGAAAACAGGTATCATGTATCACACACTTCTATAATCCCAGACGTATGGTGGATGTTCCAAAAATGATTGCTGACTGATTTCTTGGAAACTGAAAGGACATTAACTAGTGTTTGTATGAACTGAAAGATTAAGCTAATTGCCTTCATAAGATGTAAAATTATAGTCATTTCTGTATGTACATGAAAGTAGATAAATCAGTTAACATGAATAGGTATGCATAAACAAAATGAAAATTATGCTTTTTAAAATTAAAAACTTATTCTTTGACTTATAACCAGAAATTTGTATATGAATTTGACCAGATTAAACAACTATTTCATATTCAATAATCAAATTTTTCTTTGGTCTTTCTTATGCTTTCTACTTTATTTTCATTGTTCATTTATTCACTCTTTACTGTGAACAGTGCGAATTTAAAAAACACTTTAAATTCTGCAATTGTAGTTTTGGGATGCAGAGAAGGAGCACTTGGGGCTGCAGAGTTGAGGTATTGGAGGTGCCTCTCGATAGCTAGGCTGCTTTATAGTACAAGGAGTCACAACCTCCATCCAGGGCAGATATGTATGCAGCAGCAGTCGACTGAAGAGCTTTTGTTGTGGCCCAGAAGTCATCAAGAAATTTTTAAAGGGACAGAAGGAAATGCCAGTAAGAAAAAGACCTTATACCCCGGGGGCTTTCTGCCTATCTCCCCTTGTTCCGAGAGATGTTTCTGTTTTAAACGACAAGGATGTCCGGCAAAGAAGACTTTCCCCTTTGTGAAAGAAAGCATTAAAGATTCACAAAGACACACAGATTAGAACATAGCTGTTCACCAAGGGGACGTTTACAAAGGTTACTTTGTGACTTCGTTATTACAAACTGATGGAAGCATCATAACTGGTGGAAGTTAAACTTGCAAGTTTATACCAAGTGGGAATTTAGCCCTGGTGATAAACAAGGCAAAAAACAAAATAAGCCATAAAGTGATTGATGGAGGCACGATGAACAATCATTGCTTTTGGAGTCATTTGGGTAAAATTGAGTGCCTTGTATTCTAAATAAACAGCCTAAAAGACAGTCAAAGCAAAAGTTGAATGTTCAGAGCATCAAGAGTTCATGCCAACAACAGCAGAAGACGGACAAAAAGCAGAAAACACAAAGTCATGCAATTCACAAAGTGAAAAGGATAGAGAACAACACCATAACAGCATTCTCATCTTGTAATAAAAGATCTCTGTGAACGTAAGGGAAACCGAGTCCCTTATGGCTACCAGGGAATACTAGCATGGAGTCCAAGGACTGGGCAATATGATTTGGAAATAAAACAAAAGGGTGAGAAAAATATAAAGACAACAATAGCTATGTCTTTGCATACAGTTTTCTTTGGATGGACCACACATGAGTGTGCGCTTTTGTTTTTTCTTGCCTATTGAAGTAGGAACTTTGGCTTGGCTTTATGTTTTTCTCTTAATTTTTTTCTGGGCTTAAAAATCTAACATATATATACATACATACATATTTAATATATGTATTACTGATCTTTTAATTAGAAATATGTACTTAATTATATAATGTCTGTGTTTGCTTAAATATACTCAATTATTTGTAGATTAAGGTGGATAATTTGAAAAAATGCACATGTGTCTTACTTAATTATATATGTAGTACAATTACCTTAAGCAAAAATGCAATTACTTATACAACATATTTTATATATAAATTTATAATTAAGTGAGTGGTTGCCTATATTAATTATTCGGTTAACTGATGGACATTTCTAGAATGAATTATAAGAATTTATAATATGTATTTGTTCTCTAAAAGTGTTGGTGAGTTTCTGAACTGATTAGCTTTTCTCCCATACATTCTAAAGAACACCTTCAAATATTATAAACCACAGACAACTCAACTCAGGGTATCTCAATCAACATTACGCATAACTTTGGAACATTTGTCCAATATAAAGGACAAATTCTTTACCTCTTATGTTGTATCAGAAAAAGGAAGTGAAATGCTTGCAGAGCTTCCCTGGGCTTTGGAGGCTTCTGGAGTACACGTTTGCCACAGTGGATTTGAGTCTGGGCATCACCGAGACATTTTAAAAGGGACAGAGGAAATGCAAATGAGAAAGAAGACCTTATTCCCTAGGGCAGAAGGAAGCATTCCCCTCTCCCAGAAGCTATTTCTTTCTATTTCAAACCACAAGGGGGTCAAGGAGACTTTCTCCTTTGTGAAAGAAAGCTGTTCGGACCTATATATTAGTGACATGAAAAGCTGTTCCTTTAGCTGGAGTCAAGTAAAGTTCTCTGTACCAGGTCTAACTTGGAGTAAAGCAGCTTACCACTTGGCTACTTTATTCTGGAGACATCATTTGTATCAAGAGTGGGAAGCACAGTAGGTAAGTTTCAGGACATATTCCAAAAGGCAAATCATAACCTAGCCCTCCAGGGTTCTGAAGCAAAGGGAGATCCTTTCTGCAGTAAACAATGAAACAAACACTTTGTAAGAAATTAGTGCACGTAGGTTCCTGGTCCCTGCTGAAAAAAGATGCTCCACCTGGATGGACAGATGGAAACTGACAGAACCAACTGTCTAAGGAGGCCTATCCTGGGAGCACTGTCCATTCCAGATGGGAGTGACTTGCCACTTTAGTTTTTCACACTCGCTTAATAGAGACACTTTTAAAAATAACTTTGAATATGGTAGGTTAAATTATGAAAATCATGGGATTATTTTAATAGATAAAAATAATACCAGTAATTTCAACCGCTTCAAGCTATGAGCAGAAGAGTAAGTGGCATTAATTCAGTGCCTAGTATATGCCCCAGACATGACTCTGTCTTCCATTCCTCCCTCCCTTCATCACTCTCCTCCTTTCTCCCTCCCTCCTATCTTCCCTTTTATTCCTTTCCTTCTTTACAATGTATTTTCCATTTTGTTGATAATTTAATATCTTTATTTAGTTCTAAGCTACTAAATCCAATTTTATTTTTGCAGCATATACTGCTTTGTTTTTCGTGATTATGGTTCTTGGTGGAAATTATAACCAGTCTCAGTTTCAAATGAGCAGCTTACAAATTGCTAGAAAACCTTCTAAGATACTCTCTGGATACCTGAGACACACATCAATGAATGCAATGTTAGAAACCTGCCGTCAATAAAAGAAAATACTTACAAATTAGTAAATAAAGGCTTTCCAGGGTCCAGCAAAATTGTAGCCAAACTGCAAACATTAATGGTTTAGTTGGAAGTAAGCCTGACTTTTGGTCTATTCTTCCTTTTTAACACTAAGGTATTCAAAAGACAAAATCATACCATCTGATACCTAGAATAACCACCTAGTAAACGTAAGTACCTTTGAAAATGTACATCAGGTTCTTGGGAAGAGTTACAGGAAAGAACTGCCCTTGTCATCTGGCAAGTAATGGCAATATGTGTGCTTCTCAGTTCAGAAGCATTTCTCTTCAAGAAAAGAGAACAGGGAAGAAAACAGCATCACATTTTTTCTGCATAAGTGGTATAATAATATCAACCCAATGATTTTTAACTTAATATATTTGGAAGTATTATTTATATTTAGAGGTTTTCTCATTCCACTTTATTTACTATACTGTTTGAAGATAACTGCAGTTAAGAAAAGAAACATTTAAAAATATCCCTTGAGGAATTGATCATAAGATATAACTTTTCATCTTCTTATTTTTAGCATAAGGCTGCAAAAGGTGGTAAGACATAAAGATGAAGAAAGGAACACTAAAGAATGGCTAGTCCAAGTCCTTTTGTTTTCCAAAGGAGAAAACTGGTCTAGAGAGGGTGAGCCATTGATTCCAAAGGTGGACCTGGAATGAGAACTAGGTCTTCTGGCACCCCTGTGTCTTATTTCATTACCTGCACAAAGCAAGATGAGAAACATTCAGCACTCGTCAACTGTTGTATGCTTTTTCTAGCTTTTTGTGCCAGGAGTGAAGCCATAAGTACCCCATACACTAAGTGCACATGATAATTACTACTTGAGGGTGATACAAAGACTAACTGTGATGAAATATTTCACAGAAGAAGCAACCTTCTTGGATATTACTATCTTTAAAGCAAATATGAATCTGACTTCAAGCTAAAGCATTGAGTATCTTAACAAATATATATTATACCAAAGAAGAAAGACTAAGGATTTTAGAACAATGAACTTAGAGTTTGTATATAATTATTTTTGACTTGTTTCCACATTCCTTCAACTGCGAGTCACTTGATAAAAATGACCTAAGGAGTTTTCTTCAGGGGCTGTCTCCTGAGCTCCCAACCATGTCATTTTAACTAACAGAAATGCAGCTTATTTGTACTTTTTCCCTTCTGCATCCGTTTCGATTCCTTTTTATATACTTGCTTTTATCCAGGTGTCAGATTCTCTCTAAATGATAGATTGTAATCTCAGCTCAGAAAAAAAAAAAATGGAACTTACAAAATGGATGGATTCGATTTGCAGCAACGTGGGCTGGCAAGGTGGCAGCCACAGAGAGAGGAACCTTCGGTGAGCTTCAGTATTACGTGTGCTTTATATTAACCTTTGGGTCCATGCATGTAAGAGTACCTTGTGAAAAAATTTCTTTTTCATATTTTATAAAATTATTTAACAAATCTTTCTTTTTTAGGACCCTGAGGATAAGCCAAAGCCTCTGTAAGCTTTTAAGTCATAATATAAATTCTATTTCCAAATACAATCCATCTCTTTCACTTTGTATATATGTAAATCAGTCATGTCTTCAATCATTTTTACATATTGAGAATTTAGATATAATGTACATAGGAAATATTTAGCAAGGCAAAGGAGGGATGGATGAAACTAATGGAGCACACAGGAATGTAAATGGAAGATAACAACATAGCATGACAGACCTTAACACAGGGTGTGCGCACTCGCCACCAGAGGGAATGAACTTGTGGCTTCCGTAAGGCAGGGACTGTGCTGAAAACATGTTTTGATTTTATTAAAAAGAGCATATCTGCTGAATTTGTTCTGTGCATGACTGGTTAAATTTCACATGAATTTGAAAGGGAAATGGTTTACACACAAGAGAAGTTGGGGGAAATGTCAAATTCTGCTGAACCAGATTCTCCATTGTGTATTCTTTTAGGTTTTTAATAAGAGTTTCAGAATCTTAGGTATAAATGTCAACACAAACACATGTTTAATAATAAAGTAAAATATAGTTAATATCGACAATGCAGCGCCTTCATGTTAGAGCATGAAATTGAGAGGGGGTGGTCTTTGCATTGGGAACATCCTAGGGAAGACAATCAAAACCAATTATTGAGACCTATATCAGGCACTTAGAACATTGTTTATACGTATTAACATATTTAACCTTGTATTTAGTAAGTATATACAAATATTATCTCTATTTTACAGATAAGAAAAATGAGGCTAGAGAAGGCAAGTACTTTTCTCAATACCACATATCTAGGAAGTGGTGAAAATTAGAACATCTCTTTAAAGAGTCACTTGTCAGCCTCAAATCCAGGAATTTAAATTTTATATCCATGAGCCCACATATCTATTTTTAACAATAGGCCTATATGTTCAGAGAACAGTTTAAATTTGCTACTTTCTGGACTCCCTTTATATTAGAAAATAAAGATTATATTTTGAGCTTATATAACCCCATTTTAATATTTGATTTTATTTAATCAATAGCAATAGCAGTTAGAATATCATGAAAATAATCATTAAATTGAAAATTGAAATAGAATATTTGTCTTCTAAAATCATGTTACCTTATTTGTTTGTTATAAGTTGCAAAGTACAATATCTATCTGTGATAATCTTACACTCTTTCCTGTTATGACATTTCCATTTTTTTCAGCATCTTGTTTTCATGCATTCTTTTGGCCTCTCACCATTTCTTCCTACTAATCACTCCTTTCTGTTTTCTTAGACTTTTGTTGAAGTTTTAGTTTTAGAGTTCCAAATGGGTAGTTTTTTGGTGTGCTCAGCTTGAGCTCTACTTTGAATTTAGGGTCCCTGCTATTGCTGAGCAGGTTGCAAGTAGGTAAGGAGAAGGCAAAATGATGTTCCCTGTGAAGAAACATGTTGTCCTGGTCCCTACAGACTCTTTGTGTGCTCTATCCCACATCCCTAGCTTCCAGGAAGCAATGAGGTGGGCCCTCAGCATAATCTTGCTTTAAATTTGGCCTCCACTCAACAAGATGCAATATTCTGGTGTGATTTCTGTTTCTCCATTATCTGGCAGCAGAGTCGTGACAAGTGCGTCTTTGATCACCAGGTGAGACATTCATATCAGAGAACTCCTTATGATATTGTCCTGGCAACTGGGCCTAGAGGTTTACAGAGTTCAAAACAAAACCAGTAACAACCTACCACATAGAACTTCTAGATAAAAATCATGGTAAATGTCTCCGCTAGTCACTTGTAAGCCCAGTGGGATTTTTGTTGTTGTTGTTGTTGATTGTTGTTGTTTTGAGAATATATATGTAATTTATTTATTTGTTTGGTAAAAAAGTAGTTAGTTGCAATTCAGGCTGGAGGATTAATGTGTGGAAGATTGCAACTTGAACAGAGGCAGAATGTGGGAGTATTTCTACCCCTCCTCTGAGTCATATTTGTCATGGTTCCCTCAAAGGTTGTGTCCTCTATAGCTTTCACTTTTGCTGCCCTTGGGTAAAGTTTCTTCCACTTAGTCCTACTGGCCCGAGGATACTAGTGGTTTCTCACTTTTGTCAACACCTTTGGGCCTCTGATTCCAAGTTGACTCAATGAATCCTGTCTGTATTTTGTGAAATAAATATCTCTTCATTAAATTCTATACATTCCAGTTACATGTGCCATCTGTTCCCTTCTGAGACCCTCACTGGTATATGGCATATTTAAAAGGCTCAGATTTTTGAACTAAGTATTCTAGAGCTATGACCTTCCTTGGTGATCACCTGTTCTTAGACCCTTGTTAATGCTGGTCAACATTTGAAGTCATCATTGCTCTAGCACTTTACAATGGTGGCCACCACTGCAACCTGAGAGGCAGGTGTCACTTCTGTATTTAGTTCATTGTTCATTATATGCTTTAGGACCTGTTATTTATATGATGTCACTCTTTTCTTTCTTTCTTTTTTTTTTTTTGGTACCTGGGATTGAACTTAGGGGCACTTAACCACTGAACCATACCCCCAGCCCTTTTATGTTTTTTTGAGTTAAGGTCTTGATAAATTGCTTAAGACCTCACTAAGTTGCTGAGGCTGGTCTTGAACTTATGATCCTCCTGTCTCAGCCTCCTAAGGCACTGGTATTACAGCCTGTGCCCCTGTGCTTGGCTATAAGATGCCACCCTTAGGATCAGATTCTTTACAAAGTCTCAGTTTTTTATGTGTAAGTGGCAAGATGCATTCACTTAAACAGTCCTAAATGTTAAATAAGATGTATTACCTCATATAACATAAAAACTAGAGGCACTAAAGACTTCAGTTATGGTCCATTTGAGCAAAAGTCCTCCCTGTTATATTTGTATTTTACCTTTTTGGTTTTCTCAGTCTTACAGTGACTTCCTTCATGGATCCAGGATGGACTGCTAAGATCCAACAAGGACTATAAACTTTTCGATTTACACTGGACAAGAGCTCTTGGCCCTCACAGCTTCCATACTCATATTCCATGAATGACAGCAGGTAGACTAAAAATAACAGCAACAAGAATATTTTACAATTAGGAAAGAGAAACAGGCCTGGTGACTTGGCAGAAAAATGAATTGTGAATAACTGAATATAGGATGGATCTTTTAATTTTTCCTTTAATATTGGGTAGTAGGAAAATACACTCAGGGACTAGCTCGTATTTTATTGTGACAAAATGGCTTAAGACTCTTCAAATTTGTTCTGACCTACATTTTTCTTTTAAAAAAATTATAATAAGTATTCAGACCAAAGTCATTTTATTCTTGGCATCGTAGTTAAATATTGGTAGTATATGCTTTCACAAGAATATCAGTATACCAAACTTCTAACAAATAGCTATGACATTAACTTTGTTGATCAGGTACTGCTGGGAAGTACAGACAGATGACAGCAGTCTGATAAGGTTCTGTGGAGGAATGATGCCTACGTATCTTCAGCTGGGCAGTTTCTGCCTCCCATCAGCCTCTCGTGAAGATAAATGGGCTAGGCACTCTTTGTCCAAAAGGGTATTCTGGTTTGTTTCCCAAAGTGTGTTCCAAATTTTTGTATTTTAAGCTATAGTAGCCAAATCAACTTAGGAAATGATGGGTAAAATTTTTGGTTCAAAATATGTCTTCCCGCTTGGATTTCTCAGGATTTTTAATGTGAATTGCAAATAGTCAAGAGGGTGGTATAATATGCTGTGTTTCTGAAATATATTTATACAATGAAAATCTTTTTTGAGATTACTATTTGAAGGAGAATATTTAGATAAATGACAGGTTCAATTACTGACATCTGAGCCTGGTTATAATTTATTTGTATTTAGAATGTATAAATGTCAACACGGTTAGAAAAATTATTTATTCATTCAGCAGAAATTTAAGATTGCTTTCTTTCTCCTTTTGTTAGAAGCAGTGAAAGGGAGCAGGCAGGAGCTCTATAAACTTTGAGGCATAATCATCTCTAATAAAACCACATACATCTATTGATGTATTGACAGTGTTCTATTATGCTTGGGACTCTGTACTAAGTCCCTTACTTTAAGGGCCTCATGTTATGATTAGAAAGAGCAGACCAACATAAAAAAGTAATTAAATCTACCTGGTACCACATGCTAAGTGACAAATATCATATAGCAGATGTTCAAGTTAGGGGTCATCACCAAGGACTGAAAAGGTGAGAAAAGGCTTTTTGAAGAATGTGGGAGTTAAAATGAATTTTGAAGGATAGGGCTTGTAAGAGGTCTGGGTGAGCAGTGCATTTTGAAATTTTATGAGAATGGTTTCTTAGAGAAACAGGATGATACCTTTGAATTATAGAGATTGTCTTTTCCTACGAGGCTAATAATCAGCTTTGTTCTTTATCAATGTAGATTGAACATCTTTGTCTGAAAAAAAAAAAAAAAATGTAGAGACCAAGGTCTGCCTGAGGATTTACAGATATCACCTACCTTATAAAGAGTTCATTATATCAGCAATGGTTTTAAAACATCTATAAGACTTTGGAAATAACAGAAGTTGTAGCATTTTGAGGCATTTTTGGATCATGCCAAATCTAAATGACTATTGGAAATCTAATAAGAACTGAAGTACTTGTCACATAAAGCACCTCTTATTGTCATCTAATTTCAGGGTTATTGACTTGGGAGAGTGGAAAATCATGAACACCAAAAATTGTAGATTCTGTAATTTTCCTGCCTTTTGCAATTTTTCTTGTTTTCTTCAACAGCTAAGTTTTCATTTTAAAGAAATACATTTCCTTCCTTTCTGTAGTAAAGATAAAAACCTTTAAAATTTCTTCCAAATTGGGACTTATTTCACAGTTATGCTGGTTTCAACTAAGCCAGAAAAAAAAAAAATGAAGTTAAGCTGTAATTATTTCTTTTCCACTTTAAGAAGCTACAAGAACGTTGAGTTCTTTAAATCCCAGTTGTTGTTTCTGAGAATCTTATCATTTCATAAGCACTCAGCTAGAGTTAGGTACTTAAAATTACCAAACCACTTTCCATCTCATTTTTTCTAATTGGCCATTTTGATTATTCATTAATAAAAGCTGTTGACCCTAATCACTGAAGTCATGTTCCAGTGGTTCATTTACTTCCTTATTGGTGAATGACAAGCCTGACAACATATGAATGTGAAAATAGAGCTAGAATCCAAATCTAAGTCATTAATTGGAAATCATAAAACTCTACACTTTCCCTAACAATATTAAACAAATCTTTATTGGACATTGACAGAGCCTAAAGTACTATTAAAATTATAGCAGGAAGCCAAAGTTTGGATGAGAAATCACAGAACATATTTTCAGAAAATTTTAATGGTATGCTGGGGAGAGCCAAATAAATACCAAAACAATGATGAACCAATGCAAAAATGTTAAACAACAGTAAGGGATAAAGTGAGAACTCAAAGTAGGGAAAAAGAATAACTGTGGCTACTGATCCATGTGGTATAGAGAAAATCAAATTGTGCTATTAAAAGAAAGCAAAAATTTCTATTAGAAAAAGAGATCTGGGGGAAAAGGTGCAAGTTTTGGGTATGTTAAGAAGAGAACTAGAGATGGGAAAGTAAAGGGCTTCAGAAGATTGTCATTTCAATGAACTGCCCTTTGTGTTACTAGTAGGGAGATAGCTAGAAGGCAGGAAGGGACTAGCTTGCAGAGTCCTAGGGAAGTTGTGCTGGGAATCAGGTCTCAATTTGCTTGACAATGGGAAGACGCCTGTTTAAGGAGAATACCACTGGCATACAGGTTATACATCAATGCATATAAAACTCAAGTTAAGTTGCCAGGTCGAAGGATACTACTTTAATCTAGAAACATAGCTTGGGCCCTGTTTGAAGGAGAGTCCATAAGCAAAATAAAACAACTCAGGTCAAACATAAGAAGGCATTTGAATTGAGCAAAAATTTTGAATCAACTCTTGTTTATTCTTCCTAATTTCAGATGTAAAATGTTAAAGTTTTTCATAATACACAATTAAATATAGTGAGAATGTGCTAGGTTATTGTTCCAAAGATAGTTATTAATAACAATGATAATTTCTTGTAAGTTAGAATACATAGTAATTAACTGTGTTTCCCTATGAGTAGGCTGTGGATTAAAAAAACTAGTTGTTTGGCCCCTAAATTAAATCTTCCTATCTACAAATTCTGCATTGTCCAAAATTTAGCGTTATTCCTTTCCTTCCCTTCTCTCTTTTCCAGTATTTCTCTTTTTGGGAACTTCAAGGAATTTTTTTATCAGCAAAGTTACTAATATGGTTTGTTTTCCTGTATAAAAATAGAGTTTTTGAATCTTCATCATTTTTCACCAGCTCTTCAATAAATTCAGTTTCTATCTTTCCCACCTCTCCTTCTCACTCTTTTTATTCCCTCACTCTCTCATACACAGAGAGAGAATAAACTATCAAATATATTCATTTATATTATTCTTCCTAACCAATTTGTTACTTACATTCTGCTTTACTATTTTTGGACCATAATTCATTACTTTTGTGTTAATTTTCATGATTAACTTAAGAATAATTTCTAAAGAATGACACATTTTATTTGATGCCTTTAAAAACATTTCTATTGATGCATATGTAAATCTAGCACTTCTACGGTAAGCTCTATTTTTCTTTTGACGTTTTTAAAATATGGGGTTTTCAGGTGAAATACAGGGCACATAGTTAAATTTGAAATTGAGATAAATGACAAATAAATGTTTCCCATGAGCATGTTTCAAATATTGCATGGGATATTACTTACACTAAAAATTATTTGCTATTTGACTGAAATTCAAATTTAACTAGTGTTAAATAATATCTTATGTTTGTATTTTATTTAATTCTTGCTAAATATGACTAGCCTTCATATATTCAAATGCAAAGAAGTTACTCTCATTTCATTGAAAGATATTTTAGGTTTAAGCAGCTGAGCTCACTAAGACATTACTTACAGGTATTTGGCAGAACTCCACCAATTGGATAGAGCACATGGAAAGACTTTTTCAAACATCTCAGCCAAATATAAACAATTTTTGATATTGCTTAACAATAAATGAATTTTAGTCTTCTTAACAAAATAAACCAAATCTCACTAAATAATTGTAAATATTTCTTGAGGTATAACACCGAAAATTGTTGGCAACCCTATTATGCTTCCTAACATTTTTTAGACAATTTCACTATTCCTCCTAAACTCTGGGAGCCATTAAATCAATATATTTCATTGGTTTTGGCGGTTCAGATGTAGGACTATGTATTGTGCATTTTCTAACTTTCAGAAAGACCATAAAAAAATGACACTCAGTTAGTTTTATCAACAGGTAAAGGTAGTTTTGTCTCTATGCATGGATTACTGTCAACATAAGTTGGTCTAAATTTTCTTTTGAGAAAGAATGTACAATATAAACTGAGTGGACCATCACCAATATGCTATATAATGTTATATTATAAAAATCATTATAAGTTTCAAAAATGTTGATTGACTTCTATTTTTGAAAAAAAAAATTGAGTATACAAGACTTTGCCTTGAGTAATTCCAAAAACCCTAGATATATGATGTATAATAAACATAAGAAGACTGGAAAAAGTGTAGAGGAAAAGGCATAAATGTGAGAGGCCTCAGAACATGGAGTTAGTTTCTCTTTGTTTACTTTTTCATGTATCCCAGACTTGGAGCTGAAGAAGTTGGCAACCTCGAAACGCCAGTAGCTGTAGACACAAGCCTATTGTCTCTCAGAAAGGAGCAATGCAGCAAGACAAAACAACGATGGAAGTGAGCTCCTTTTCTTCAGCCAACACAGTAGGAAAAAATGGTGCCTCCTAGCAGCACCATTAACACCAGCAAAGACTTAGTTGGGGACCTAGACTTTCACTCCAGGCTGTAATGAGCCTAGAGTAAAGGAAGCTAAGCAGGGAGCTTATGTTTCCAATCCCTGGCACAAACTCTAAGAAGCCCTCTCCCATCTCCCCCAGCCTGTCTTCTATTCCTGTCCTATGATGTAAGTAAAGACCACTTGGAGAACTTGAACTCAAACCCTTACCTTGATATAATGAGGCACAGGCCAGTCTCTTTCCAGCCAGCTCTTTCCACACTCTTTGCTTCACCCTGGTGGAATCAGCAAGGAAGCAATTATATTCTCCCAGTCAGGAATGTTATCAGTGGAAACAAAACAAACAAACAAACAAACAAACAAACAACAACAACAACAAAAAAACAAAATCCAAAGCAAGCAGAAGAAAGAAAGGAAATAATGAAGAATAGAAGTCAATGAAATTAAAAGACAGACAGTGAAGAGAAATCCATGAAATAAAATGCTGCTTATTTATAAACACTAATAAAGTCAGAACTTCTAGCAAAATTTACAAGGAAAAAAGAGAGACAACACCAATTTTCAACATCAGGAAAGAAATAGGAATGCTACAGATCTTGAGGACATCAAATGAACAACAAGGGAATACTACAAAAACTTGACCCACATGAATTTGACAGCTTAGATGAAATGGATACAGTCTTCCAAAAAACACAAACTACCAAAACTTACCCAATATGAAGTTGAAAATGTGACTATCTCTACATAACTATTGAGAAAATCACATTTGTAATTGAAAAACTTTCAAAAATGAAATCTCCAGGCCCAGATGGTTTCACTGGGGAATTCTACCAAATGTTTAAGACTTGTTAATCAACATCCATACCATACAATCTCTTCCAGAATATCAAATAGAAGGGAATATTTCCTAATTCATTTTATGAGCCTAGAATTCCCTGTTGCAAAAAATGATAAAGTGCAAAAAAGAAAACTGCACATCAACATCTTTCAAGCATAAAATGCAAAATTGCTTAGTAAAATAATACCAAGTGGGATTCACCTACATATAAAAAGAACTATAAAACATGAAGAAATAAGGTTTATTCCAGAAATGCACAATTAGCTCAATATTCTTAAGTCAATCAATGTTCTCCACTAGGGAGGCTGAGGCAGGAAAATTGCAAGTTCCAAGTCAGCCTCAGCAACTTAGCGAGGCCCTAAGCAACTCAGTGAAACCCTGTCTCTAAATAAAATATAAAGAGAGCTGGGGGTGTTCTCAGTGATTAAGCACACCTGGGTTCAAGCCCTGCTACCAAAAAAAAAAAAAAAAAACTGTTAAAAAAATTTCATAACATTGATAGGAGAAATTAAACAAGAGCTAAGTGAATGCTTATTCTTCCCAAATTATTAAACTGATTTAATCCAGTTTTTTTTTCAGTATTCCAGAAAGACTTTTTATTTTATTTTATTTTTTTTGCAGATATAAGCAAGACTTTTAAATTTGTATGGAAAGTAAAAGGAACTAAAATTGCAAAAACAATTTTGAAAAGAATAAAGTAGATGGAATCAGTCTGCCCATTTTTAGGATTTAAGGTTTATTGTGTAGCTACAATAATCAAGATTGTGTGGTATTGGTAGAAGGGCAGGCACATAGATGAATGGGACAGAATAGAGAGATCAGAAAAAAAACACACAAACATGTTCAAGTGATTTTAGAAAAATGTGCAAAAGCAATTCAATGGAGGGAAGATTGTCTTTTCAACAAGTGGTAGTAGAACAACTGGACATAAACAGGCAAAAAATAAACCTTGACCCAAGTCTCACATCCTATACAAAATTAACTCAAAATGAATCATGGATTTAAGTGTCAAATATAAAACTATAAAATGATTAAAATTAAAAAAAGGACAAAATCTTTGGAATTTATGGTTATGCAATAAATTCTTAGGCTTGAGATCTAAAGTGAAATCTATAAAGCTAAAATTTCATTAATTTTTATTTCATAATGCTTAGAAATTTTTAGAATCTCATGAAAGTTTCTATTAAGAGAATGAAAAGGGACTGGGGACATAGATCAGTGGAAGAGCATGTGCTTAGTATATGCGAGGTCCTCGGTTGTTCAATCCTCAGCACACAGACACACAAAAAGAAAAAAGAAAGAAAAGAAAAGAAAAAGAAAGCAAGCAAAGATAGATACCAATTGAAAATATTTATAAGACCCACTTACTGTCTAGAATATAGAAAGAACTGTTAAAAGTCAGCAGCAAACAAAATGAGGAAAATGAAAATCCATGAGAAAATGGTCAAAAGACACGAAAACATTTCACCGAAGAGGATATGTTTATGGTAAATAAAAACATGAAGAGGTGTTCAACATTATTAATTACTTAGAAAATTTGAATTTGTAATTAAAGTCACAATAACTAAAGAATAAGAACAAGCCAGGTGCAGTAGGTAGTGCACACCTATAAGCCCAGGGACTCAGGAGGCTGAGATAGGAGGATCTCAAGTTCAAAGCCAGCCTCAGCAAAAGCAATGTGCTAAGCAGCTCAGTGAGATCCTGTCACTAAATAAAATACAAAATAGGGTTGGAGATGTGACTCAGTGGTCAAGTGCCCTTGAGTTCAATCCCCTGTACCAAAGAAGAAAGACAGGGAGAAGGAGGGAGATGGAAGGGAGAGGGGAGGGGGAGGGACAAGGAGAAGAAGAAGAGTCATAGACTTGAAAAAATATTTGCAAAATATTTATCTGATAAAAAATTCTATCCAAAATATACAATGAGCTCTTAAAAGTCAATAATAAGAAAATGAACAGCCTACTTTTAAAAATGGGCAAAAGACCTGAACAAACCCTCATTAAAGAAGATATATAAATGGCAAGTAAACATATGAAAAGATGTTTAACATAATATGCCATAAGGAAATTTCAAATTAAAACAACAGTGAGATACTTATTATGGCCAAAATCCAAAACACTGACAATACCAAATGCTGATGAGAATGCAAGAAAAATGAACCCTGATTCCTTGCTGGTGAAAATGGAAATGGTATAGCCACTTTGGAGACTGGCAGTTTCTTACAAAACTAAATGTCCAATAATTGTACTCCTTAGTGTTTGTCCAAATGAATGAAAACTTATGTCTACACAAAAACTTATTCACAAATGTTTATGTCAGTTTTACTTATAATTGCCAAAACTTGAAATTAACTAAGATGTATTTAATAACTAAATGGATAAACCATAGTATATTCAGACAGCGAAATATTATTCAGCACTAAAAGAAAAAAGCTATCAAGCCATGAAGAGATATGGAAGACACTTAAATGCATATTATCAAGTTGAAGAAGCAAATCTGAAGGGTTAAAAATTATATGATTCTGACTATATGATATTATGGAAAACAGAAAACCTTGGAGAGAGTAAAAAGATCAGTGTTTGCCAGAGGTTGCAGAAAGGAGAGAATAGAGTGCAGGGGATTCTTCACGTGCTCAAGCTAAATTCTGTATGATACAATGGTAAATGCATATTATTACATATTTGTCAAAACTCATGGATCATACCAGGCTTGGTGGTGCACACCTGTAATCCCAGTGGCTCGGGAGGCTGAGGCAGGAGGATGGCCAGTTCAAAGTCAGCCTCTGTAAAAGTGAAGTGCTAAGCAACTCAGTGAGACCCTGTCCTAAATGAAGTAGAAAATGGGGCTAGGGATGTGGCTCCATGATTAAGTTCCCTGAGTTCAATCCTTGGTACCCCCCAAATAAAAACCACAAAAGACTCATAGATTGTGCAACATTAAGAGTGAACCCATATGTAAACTATGTACTTTGGGTGATAATGACATGTCAGAATAGGTTCACTGGCTATGACAAATATCCAGCAATAGTATGAGATGTCCAGAGTGGGGTAGGCAGGCATGCATGGGGACAAGGTACATATGTAAATTTTGTATATTCAGCTCAATTTTTCTTTGGACCTAAAACTTTTTCTAAGAAATAAATTTTATTAATTAAAAAAACACAAGTTATTACTACATGCCTATCTCAATGACTAAAATCTAAAGGAGTGACTAAACCAAATTCAAGCAAGGATGCAGAGAAACTAGAATTCATGTATGTTGCTGGTAGAAATATAAAGTAATATGGCTACTCTAGAAAATAGTTTGGCAATTAGGAATTAAACATGTAAGTACAATGTTACCTAGAAAATGTACTCCTGGGTGATTTTTTTTCAGAATAATTGAGAACTTACAATCACACAAAAACTTGCACATGTATGTTCAAATGTTCAATGCAGTTGCTATAATCTCCCTAAACTGGAAACAAACCAGACATCCTTCAACAAGGGATCGGTTAAACCAAGTGTAAAATCCCCATGTAATGGCATCTAACTCAGCAATGAAAAGGAAGGAACTGTTAACAATGTGTCACAACCTGGATGCATCTAGAGAATTCTGGAGTAAATCTAGAGAATGAAGGATGTCTAGAGAATATAGATTTAAAGAATACTAAAAAAATTACCAAATTTATGATTCCATTATACACCATTATTGAAATGACAAGATTAGAGAAATAGAGAACAGATGAGTGGTTGAAAAATCATAAGGAGAGGACAGATGTGGGAGGAGGTGTGTGTTTAGAACTGGCAGCATGGGGGAATCCTCCTGGTGAGGGAACATTCTCTATCTTGCCAGCATCAAGATCCATATCCTGGCTGTGATGTTGCACTCTGGTCTTGCCACAGGTTATCACTGGAGAACACTGGAGAAAGGTTACATGAAATCTTCCTGTATTATTCCATCTGCATATGAATATAAAGTTATCTCAACATAAATTATTTTATTAAAAAAATAATGTCTGGTCTGAAGCCATATAAAGTAAAGGTTTTTCACAAATAAGAATCTTATTAGCAAAAGGACTCACAGCATCTGAACTAACAAAGTTTGAGGAACAAAATTGAAGTGAGATGACATGAGAGTCCAATTTAGATATTAGTTTTCTTCTACTCGAACACTTTTAAATTCATTATTTAAATAATAGTCAAGTCAAAATTATCATGTTTCTACTTTTGTGACTCTTCATGCTCTGCTGGATTGGTTATTGAGGCTGATCTCTATGTGTTTGGTTAAGGCTATTTTGGGTGGAGTTTAGCCATTCTTCACATGGAGGGAAGAGGGTTTATTAAATGTTTAATGTGGGGAGGGAGAATATTCTTTATAGGACCTTTTAAGGAATACACTTGCCTTTCACAAAAATAACTCAGGTACTTGTTTTAAAAAGATTCCAAGTTTTCATTCCTTTATTCTAAGTTATGTAGATAACTTAGGCACAGAAAGACACCATTTCTTCATTTTTCCTTTGCTATTAACTTTTCTAACTCTTTGGAAACAGCTAAATTCATGTTTGAGTATAGGCAGTCATAGAAAGAAGTTAAGGAGACTTTGTCTAGCTGTTCATTGTTGCTCACTCTGAACCATCATTATTTTTGAATTGAAACAAGTTTAAGTGTGTAATTAAAGATTCAGAAGTTATTGAACATTGGAAGAATCCACCCTTATTTTCCCTTTTACGCTTTGCCAATGATATGCTTATTCAATATAATTGGGTGGTTTGATTATTTAGCTTGTGGTTGGTCAGAAGAGATTGCCAGGACCCACTCATAAGACTCCTCTGACCTTTTCATTTTTCTACATTTTTAGTTAGATATCATATAAAGAAGAGACAATAGAACTAAATTAAAAGGTAAGTGAGCTGGGCTATTCTAGTATCAGTATCAGTTCCTTTACATTCATGTTACCTCAAAAGCCAGAAACTGAGTCATGCCTTGAATACATGAAATAGTAGGATAGGTTCTTAAAGAGCCTAAAATAAATGTCCATGTTGCCATTGGAAATATAAGATGTTGAAAATGTTATTTTTATAAGCCATAATTTCCATTTTGCAAAATCATACTTGTTTTATCTGGTTTTTTTGTTTGTTTGTTCTCACATCAAGGCTTTTCATCAGAACTTTTGATGCATCCATATATACAAGGCTTCAACAAAGCAGGACATTATTTCCAAATCATACTGTGGAAAACATGGGCAGAAAAGTAGTTGAATTTGGGAATGGCTTCTTAGGAAAACCATTTTTTACTCTGGCATCATAACTGGTCATGCTTTTAACATGCAAATATATATAGACAAGAAGAACTAAAATATAAACTTTTGAGCTATGTACTTCATATTTTAAGTTATTTATTATAACACTTATCATCAAGACAAGAAGTATCCTATTCGCACCATCTTGAGTGTATTCTTTCTACAGAATTAGCATGTCCTAAGTCTATTGAATCATATTTTTTTATTTCTGCAAGCTTGTAAACTGTTATTTTCCCCCAAAACTGTAATAATAGTTTTATGTATAACCATGACAAATAAGACACAAGACTGATTACCTAAAATAATAATAAACAAAATGTGAGACCTTTAGATTCAACCTCTGGAGACCCAACAAGGGTTAGGGATATTTCTTAGATATTATAACCTTAAATCTTCAAGGAACTCCAGCTTGTCTTTGGAGCATGGTGATTTAAATATTGAATGACAGCAAATGTAGAAGCCCAAATCTATGCTTCAGTTGTTCACTAAAATAATCTCCAAACTCTAAAACAGAAGATAAAGACAGTTAGAAGAATTGGAGTTATTTTGTAAAGAAAAGAGGAGTTTGAGTGACATTAATTGATCTCAAGTAAATTGGTAATATAAGTAGTTTCTACTTCCATTGAGGAAATGATGAATATCATATAATTTGTCATCCAAACTGGGGCACTTTTGAAAGTGAGTGGGTCTTATTAATAATTAAACATGAAAAAAGGAATAGAGCAGGATGTATAATCATCCTGAGAATCATTCCTTCATTCACTAATTCAACAGGCATTCTGCTAGAGTTAAAAAATAAAGATCGCTGTTCCCATTCTTAAGACTATATGGGTAAAAAATATGCACACACACACACACACACACACAGACACACACATTTGAATTAAGATACGACTCTGTTTAGTGATCCCAGAGGAGAGTTTTTGAGAGTTATGGAAAAGATGCTGTTAAACCTTTAAAACTCCATAGAATTGAGAATAATGAGCTCTCACTCCCAATTGACAGCAGGGAAAACTGAGACCATGCTATTCAACAGTCTAATAGCAGATTCAAGGCTAAAGCATATGTTCTCTTGAGTTCTATTCTAAAACTTCTCATCCCACTATGTTATTCTTATGGAGTTGCCAGAAAGAAAAGGGCGTATGAAAATGCTTGAGATTTACTTTACATTTTTCTGGTGACAAAAGATAGCCTGAAGCTTCCTTGTGATTGAGTCTCCTTGCAATGAGAAATAAGGTCTAAATGACCCAACCGAGTCACTTTTAACCTGCTCTTTTAAAGCTCTGAAATATCTGTTTCTTTTTTTTTTTTTTTTCCCCAAGGAAGAGTCTTTGAGACAAGATTTTCCTTGTGAGTTGAATCTCCTGACAAGGGGGATTGCAATTTGCATACTGTATACCCTGGGATAACTGAGCCTTTCACTATATCACATTCTAAATGGAATTTCATTATATACAAGTGTAGCATAAGCAGATCCAACTATACATATTTAACTCAACTGAAGTCCATTTTAAAAATATTTCTCAGAAGATGCTTTATTATTTCCTAGAAGCATGCTCATTAGCATGATGCTGTGCTAGTCCAGAACATCTGAAGTGAGCCTATACACACTTGCTTAGGCACACATGAAACTGTAGAGTTGTTTTGCCATTCATTATTTCTCCAATATTACTCATTTCTTTATTAATGTAGGTAATTCTTCTCGAACTCAATTTATCACATATGACCATACATCAATCAAATGAACAAAAATTAATATTCCCAAACCTGCTATTAATAACACTTCTCAGTTCTATTTTATTATTAAAAGATTAGCACTCTCAAACATTTATAAGTTTAGTGTGTTTATTTTGAAAATAAAAATTTAAAGATAGAAAATGGAAACTATAAGAAAAGTAATAAAATGTGCTGTATTTGAGGCAGAAAGTGGAGCACTTAGAACAAGACAATGGCCCACATTCTCTAACTGGCAGGTGGATATCTCATTAGATGAAAATGATAAGAGATTTAGTGGACTGAAGATAACTTCCTTTTGACAGTGCCCTGACCCTTGGCCTGTGGCCCGACTCCTGTTAGCTTCACTAACACAGGGTAATTGTCACAGGTGTGGGATAAAAG